>NC_081253.1:41227879-41532319 GCF_030490865.1 Poecile atricapillus
TCTCCTCCAGCGTCCCTCAGGTGGAGTCAAAAGAGCACCTCTGGTGCCACCAAGCACAGATTGAGCCTGTCACCGTGTAGAAGGTCCCATGGCAAATGGCTTGTCACCTAGTGTCAGCCATGTGACCAGCAAATGGCTGGCACAGGGCTTGTGATGCGCTCACAGCAGCAGCAGCAGCACTAACATCCACTGCCGTGTCCTTTCCTCCTGGAGGCACACTGCCAGCATCTCAGCCGACCAGGGCCATGCTTCCTAAGCCCTTCAGGCAGGTTGCAAGAAAGCAAATTAACAGGTTGAAACCCTGACAATTTTCTCTGAAACAAGGTCACTGAGGATCCCATAAGTCCCTGGCTGGCTGGCTTGCTATCAGCTCAAAGGCATTTCATGAACATTAGCACTGGTGCCAAAAATATCTGGGCTCATCCCTGCAGCAAGACAGCGGCAGGGGGAGGAGGAGGATGGGATGTGATGGCAGTGTCTGAACAGGCAGAGGGATGGGGGAGCAGAGAGGATTTGGGGCTGCTTTTTGGGGTGCCTCCACCACTGGGAAGAGTAAACAAAAGAGTTTTAAGGTCTGTCAGCCAGAACTGACTCTGTTACCGTGAGGACCCCGACAGTTCACAGCTGGACTCGAGGATCTCAGCGGTCTTTTCCCACCTTAATGATTCCACAATTGCCTCTGGCAATAGATCTCAGCACACAGCAGCAAAGTCAACTGGAAATAAACCTTCAGCATGCCCAGTCCCTTACAAAGGACACTACAAAAATGCTTGCTGACATCATGCCCAGCTCACTGGTGGTTTTCCTCTACTGGAATTTTTTTTTGCCGTCTCCAGTCTCGCCTTATGGTCTTTTCCAAATGAGAGGCATTTGGGTTTTACCAGTGAAATCATTGCTGTGGAACAAAATTCAGTAACCAGAACAACATTTAGCAATCAGAACAACATTCAGCAATTGTAACAAGAACCATATCTGCAAGCTTCAATACAAAACCAGCTCCAGATGGACCTGAAATGAGATCTCCCGTAACCCTCTTTCACAGTGTTCAGCATTTCATTTTTAGGTTTGATGTCTAAATTAAGAATTTAGAGGCCTCCATGCTGAGTCTTGGGGTTTTTCCCCCGAAGTCCTCCTGGCTGACAAATCCTTGTGTCAAGGTGGATGCTCTGCTCCCAGTCCATGTGAGCACAGACCAGCTCTGGCTGCTCTTGCCAAACACAGCAGCATTTCTGGGCACAGGGGCAAATGGATTTGAGCTGAAGGAGGGCAAGGATTAGATGGGATATTGGGAAGGAATTGTTCCCTGAGAGGGTGCCCAGAGAAGCTGTGGCTGCCCCTGGATCCCTGGAAGTGTCCAAGGCCAGGTTGGACAACAGGGCTTGGTGCAGCCTGGGGCAGTGGAAGGTGTCTATGCCCCTGGCAGGGGTTTGGGACAAGATGAGCTTTAATGTCCCTTCCAACCAAATCATTCTGTGATGTGACCCCTAAAATTCACACCTCCAGACCTCTGTCCTGATGGGCAAAGCCACCCTGGGACAGATGCAAAACCTGGGAAGCAGCAACTGGTCCTTGCTGCCCTCAGTGCACACACAGAGAGCTGCAGACTGTGCAACAGCTCCATGTTGAAGGCACCCAGCTTCAACTGCTGGTGCCATGCTGAATGCATTAGCGGTGCTAGGAACAAATGGGTGAAGCCAAGGCAGTTTTGTTTGTGTGCCAAGGGCAGAGGAGCGAGGCAGGAGCAGCAGAGAGGCGGTGGCAGCACTGGCTCGAGCACAACGCATCAGCCCGGCTGCAGCCACGCACGGCCCAGAGGTGCCCAGACCCACATCCGGAGGCTGTCGCTGCTGGAGCGTGTTTATTTTAGCCCCGTTTCCCAGCGGGCATGTTCCCAGCAGGAGGGGATGTCAACGGGCTCAGCCAGGCCTGCCCGGCCCTCCATGCTCCGCCATGTGCCAAAACTCTTCTGCTCACACTCGTGCGAGGTCACATTTCTTGGCAGGGAGCTCAGCTCCTTCTCCCCTCTCCCTTCCTCCACGGTCCTGGTGAAATATGAAAACAGCCTGCCACCTGCCATTTGCCTGGCCTGCCTCTCTCTGTCTGCCAAAATTAGCAACAGCTCCAAAATATAATTGGAAACACTGCACCGCACTGCAGGGGTCCCATTGCTGTTGCACAGAAGAGGTTTGACAAAAAGCCAATTTAATTTCTAGATTCCCTGGGCTGCATGTAGCTGCTAAGTGAGGAGGTAAAAAAAAAAATAAAAAAAGAGGAACAAAAAAGAAAATCTCCCTTTTATCAGGCCAATCCCTATTAGTAGATTCAGATCTTTTAACAAGCCATGCCATAGGAATCAGCAAGCCATCACTGCCAGCATCGTTTAGGGCATCGTTTCTTGGAATTGGAGTCATGTGAGAGGTCAAAAGTTAGAAGCCAGCATTCCCAAACTTCAGAGCCTAGAGCTGGGGTGTGCAGGGCAGAGCTGGAGGTGACAGAGGATTTGTGAGGGCTGACATGAACCCCGGGAAGGAAAGCACCCCGCTCCCGCTTCTCCCCAGCAGAACTTGCCCAAGTCCCAGGGGATCCTTGCAGGAGGGATCTGGAGTTGCCTCCCGCACCTTGGGCAGCTCTGACAGCAGAGCACAGCAGCACCGAGGCTGCCCAGGCTGTAGGCCAGCCCTGCAGAGCCAGCAGTTATCTCCCTTCTGCAGAAAAAGGACCGGATGGGCAAGCAAGAAAATACAGGGCACCTCATTCCCACCACACCTTGGCAGAGAGCTCAGCCAGCAGATTTGTGAAGCTGAAAAGCAACATTTCACCCCAAAAGAGCTGTTTACATCGTCAGGGTTGACTTGCCAGGCTTAGGAAAGAGCTGGGCCAAACTGGCTTATTATTATCTCCCTTCCCCAAAATACTCAGGGCCTGCTCCTTTGTTATGGGATGTCTGTATCCGTGGAGCTGTGCTGAAATCCAGGTGCCTCGGGGACACCTGTACACACAGACACAGGGAACTCAGCCACTGCCAGCGATAAAGATGGATATTGGGAAGGGACTGTTCCCTGGGAGAGAGGTGAGGCCCTGGCACAGGGTGCCCAGGGAAGCTGTGGCTGCCCCTGGATCCCTGGAAGTGCCCAAGGCCAGCCTTGGAGCAGCCTGGGACAGTGGAAGATGTCCCTGCCATGACACGGGTGGGGCTAGATGAGCTTTAAGGTCCCTTCCAGCCCAAACCATTCTGGGATTCTGTGAAATGAATTGCCAGGCTGGAGCCAGAGCTTCACTGACCTCATGTTTTCCCTGGAATTGTGCTCCCTCCTTGACCTTTACACCCAGGCTGTACAGCACACTCAGGGGATCCAAACAGGAAGAACCCTTCCATCTGCTCTTTGGGAGAAAAGTGCTTAAACCTGAATCACAGCACTATTACCTCCCCAAATCCTCCCTGGCCAGGTTCCTTGGAGAAGATGCACAGGGATGCTGGCATCAGGTACCGTGGGGACACTCAGGTGTGGCTAGAGGCCCAACCAGGACAGGGGGACAATGGAATGTCTCTGGGGATGGAGCCTCCCAGCCCATCTCACAGAATCACAGCATCCTGAGTGGAGGGGACCCATGAGAATCATGGAGTCCAACCCCTGGCTCTGCATGGGGCAGTGCCCACAATCCCACCCTGTGCCTGAGGATGTTGTGTTTAGGGACTGGGATACCCAAACCCCATCATGGACCTGTTGCGGGGGGCCGTGAGCTGCCTTTAATTTCAGACACAGAAGGGCAGGCCAAGAGGGAGCCCTGAGGAAACTCCACATTCCTCCTCATCAGGCTGATTACTGAATAGGCTTTAATACATCAGGGAATGAAGAATTTGGTTAAGTCTAAATAACTGCTTTGCAATTCTTCAAAATTAGATTTTTTTTCCTCTACAGTGGGCATGCTATGGAATAATAGAGAGATGACCCCACATTTCCAAAAACTAAAACAAAAAAAGTCATCACGAGATCCACAGCTGCTCCCCATTTGCAATAAGCTGTTCAAAACAAAATAAACCAATACATTTTGCTCCAAGAAACACACATTTGGCACTGGCAGCTTGCTTCCCTCATTCCTCTATCCCCAAACACTTAGAATGGAAGGAGGGGGAAACCTTGAAGTGATACATGTGTGAGACTCCCTGAGAACAATAGCTGCTCTCCAGTTGACTCCAGAGCTGTTATTAAACTCGAGGTTCCCGTGCTAGAGGAGCACAGCTGGAGCACCAGCACCAGGCTCTGAGGACATCAGCAAAAGTCGGATTTCCACCTATAAATTCCTGGGAGTTTGCAGCCCGAGGAGCAAAACACCACAGATCTGCGTGGGCAGGCTCAGAGGGATGGCATCATGAAGGCCTCCCCTCCAAGAGCAAAGTATCAGCAGGCTAATCCTCAGACCAGGAGGGGCAGGATCCTGCTTGGAGTCCAACATCACCGCTGTGGTTTTAAATTGAATTTTACTCACAATGAGATGTGGTTAGTACAAAGAGGCTACAGCAGGTTTGTCACACCACGGTGTCTGGAAGTAGCAGCTCAGCCCCTGGATGTGTCAAGCAGGGTAGACAAAGCGGAGTGTCACTGTTTGCAACCAGTCCACAGCTCTTGTTGCTCCTGAAAATGAGGGGAGGAATTGGAGGGCGCATCCTGCACTGGGAGCCCCTTTTTCTAGGCTTTGAAAAATGAAGCTTCCCTTGACACCCGCAGCTGCAAGTGTGCAGCTATTCCCTGCAGTTCCCCAGACACAGAGCTGGCCCACGGGAAATAGTGTCATGAAAGTCTTCTCTGAGTTTAAAACTCAGAGGTGCCTCTGAAGCACTGCCTTCAAATGAAGCCCTCACCGAGGGATGGCATCAGGAAGGATGAGCAGCCCAGTCTGTTCCGAAGCCTAGCCTCAGGCAAAATCCAGAGATGAGGAAAGGGCTGAGGGAGGACTAAACCACTCTGTTCAAAATCAGACCTTCAGGCACCAAGAACTCAGAAAAGCAGGCGAAGGAAGGTTTCAAAGGCTGCCAGGAACACACCTGTACCCTCCAGCAGGGTGCACACCTGTGCACCTCACATTAATCTCCTTTCCACTGAGGACACACACGGTATTCACAGCAGACCTTACCCGAGTTATGCAGCAAATACCTCTCTGACGCCGCTGGATCTGAGTCCCTGATTCCCAGAGACACCTGACAAGCCCTCAGCCCTGCATTAATGACACGAAGCTCAGCAGCAGGACCTCTCCATCCAGCACAGCAACACCCCCACTCCAAGATTTCCCCAAAGGCACATGGCTCTGAGTCTCCAATCTGATGTTCCCAGAATGGCTGGGGAAGGGACCTTCCAGAATTCCAACCCCCTGCCATGGGATGGGGTGGGATCTCTCCCACTATTCCAGGTTGTTCCAAGCCCCATCCAGCCTGGCCTTGGACACTTCCAGGAATGAGGCAAAGAATAGAGAAGCACGGGAGGCTTCCCAGAAAGTTTCAGATGGATGAGGAAGCATCCGGGTTCTCCACTGAGTGCAGGGATGCTAACACAGCTGTCCAGGAAACTTCTCATGCCAGCTGTTCTGGATTTGGCTCTTGTGCTGCTCCAGTCTGGCCTGGCCAACAGAGAGACCCAGGCTTGGCATCTGCCACTCCTCCGCTGTTTGTCACGGGCAAGTGGAAGCATTTGAAATTCAGAGTAGGGGTAAAATGCTCGGTCAGCATTCCTGCACAATGGCAAAGGGGAGCTCTGCCCCCCTCCCCACAGGCTCCCAGAGGCAGTGGTTTGCAAACAGCCTGGGTAACATGCAGGGTACGAGAGTCAATGGAGAGTTTACTAAGAGAGGGTGCGCAGGAGGTGCTGACCTGGATCCAGCTGTTGCACCCTCCTGGGGGGACAAGTCAAATGGAGCTCTCAGACTTTCCACAGGGAGACCAGAAACAAACACTGCAATCGAACAAGAGGACTTGGTGTCTCACTAAACCCCTTTCCCCTTTTTCATGCACAAAAGCTCATGGCAGTCTGTGGTCATTCTAGAGGGGTCACCAGAGACCTGAACTGGCTGAAGCCAAGGTGTGAATAATGCAAATCAGCTGCCAGGACCAGGCTGTAAATCACCTGAGAGCTCTGATGGAGCCCAAAGAGGAAAATCTTTTGATTTTTGCTGCTTGGGTTGGATCAAAAACATTTAAAATGGCAAATGCAACACCTGAAGGGAGCTTCAGGAGAAACTCTTGGCACTGCAAGGAGTTCAGTTCTCTCAGGCAAAAATTCTGCCCTGCACGGGGTCCCCAGGGAAGCTGTGGTTGCCCCTGGATCCCTGGAAGTGTCCCAAGCCAGCTTGGACACTGGGGCTTGGAGCAGCCTGGGACAGTGGAAGGTGTCCCTGCCATGGCAGGGGCTGGCACTGGATGAGCTCTGAGGTCCCTCCCAACCCCAGCCCCAACCATTCTGTGATTCTCTCATTTGGGTGGGGTTTGATTCTGGACAAGGTCTGCACACAATGCTCTTCCTGTTCCCACTCCTGCACCTGGCCAGGGCTCTGTGCCTTCCCCGATGACCCTGCAGCACCTGGCACAGGACTTTCCCTAACCTGGAGAACCTTTGGTCTGGAACTGCTCCTGAGACCCTGGAGCAGGGTGATGCTTCTGTTGATGGAGAAGGTGATGTGAAGGGGCTCAGAGCTGACCTTAGGTACCACAGGTACCTGTGCCCGGCCACCCTAACCCTGCTGGGAGGCAAAAAACCCAAGAGCTCTGCTTCTAGTGAGAGCAAGAACCTTTTCATCCATTCATTTTGCATCCCAGCAAAGCTGCTTTCACAGGAAGCCTCGCCAGACCCTCTGCAACATTTCCTCCAGACAGGCTGGTCCCCTGCCTTCCCCAGGAAGGAACATTTTGTTCGAAGACAGCTAATGAGCCATTTAGATTTGCCTATAAAATGATGTTGGGTTGTTTGTCCCTCCTCTCCCGCCTCTTGGCTGCTGCAGGCCTGCAGAGCCTGTCAGGGCTAATTGTGTTGGCTTTTCCGTGGAGGGAGTTTTCCCTCTTCCCATGTGTTTTCTGTTCAGGGCATAGCACAGTTTCAACAGGTTTTTGAAGCTGTTGTTGTTTGTTCCTGACAAGAGCTGCTGTTATGAAACACATCCTCACGGCCCCGCCAAGGCCCCAGCCAAGGCAGAACCAGCTCCCTCTGACGCAGGAGCAAATTGAGACCATTTGGTACTGGGGGGCACTGGACATCTTACTCCATCTGGAAGGGAGCTGGGAGAAGGCCTGAGCTTCTCCTCCCTCCCCTTCCCTTTCAGTACACTCGTTTACCCCTGCTGAAATGCACCGTTTCCCTTCTAGTCCTCCTTCTTCCCTAATCTTACCCACATGCTGTCAGGGAACAGCACCTGCCCATCCCTCCCAGCAGACACCCGGGACACTCCCTGAGCCCGAGAACACGCCGCCGTGCCTCTCACCCGAAGGCTGGAGGCAGCGCGGGACAGGGACCTGGCGAAGGATCCGAGGAGGTGCCGGTGGAGCCAAGCTCTGCAGGAGAGCAGCCTGGGCAGGAGCTGCACGGCCCTGCCGGCGGCACCTTCTCCCCCAGGCAGAGGGGCCCACGGCGAGCCCTCGGCCCCCACGCTGCTCCCCAGCGTGCTGCGGCTCACTGGGCAGGGAGAGGTGCCAGCAGCAGCCGAGGAGGCGGGAGAGCTGGAGAACAGCTGTGCTCCCGCCTGCTCTCCATGTCCCGGCATCCCAGACGCCCCTCACACCATCCCAGCACCACTGAGGCTGCACAGGATGTCCACTCGGGCTGATGCCTTAAGCTGCAGCTTTCATATTTTCCAGATTCTGCACTGCATTGGTGTCTGACTCTGAACTTCATACAGAGTGTTAGCAAGTTCTCTTCACAGCTTAGTGAGACAAAACTATCCTTTTCCAGCCTCAGAACCAAGGACACCGCTACAGCCTTGGGCCCAAAAAGTACAAACAGCAGCAAGCTGAGGAGAGCAATCTGGGAGGACTGGACTTCATAACCTGGAACTGTAACTGGACAATTAACCCCAATATGGAAATGGACCAAAACTTTAAAAAGTGAAAACTCGTGACCAGGATCCATCTTGCATCCATCTTGGGTCCATCTTGGGTCCATCTTGGGTCCATCTTGGGTCCGTCTTGGATCCATCTTGGGTCCGTCTTGGATCCATCTTGGGTCTATCTTGGCTCCATCTTGGGCAGAGCCATGGCTAAGCTCTTGTACTGCCCAAGGTGTGTCCTTTAAGGCCTTTCAATAAATACCTAGTTTATTCTTAACTCTGTCCAGCCTCTGTTCCAGGTCAGCCTCTCACAGGCATCACTCCCTGTGGGATTCCCTCACAGCCAACTTGGGTCACAGTAGCTTTGTCCAGCCCTCAGCATTACAGAGCTTTGAGCATCTCCTGGAGACCTGGGCACCTCAAAGTGACCCCAAGGAGCCCTAGCAGCCCATGGGAGTGCAGGCACTGGTTTGGTTTGTGAAGAGACGCTGTTTTACCACGTACACCATCCTGCCAATGCCAGAAATAAAGTGCCATCCACTCAGGGAATGGCAGCAGCAGCACCTTCACACACCTATTGGCCTTGCCTGGAGAAAATACCAGTGCAAAAGCTCGGCTGTAAATCATTTTCATGTGTTAATCCAATTGGTTTTGCCAGGAAGAAGGGAAATAAGAGAGTACATGTATCATGTCTTTAAACATTGCATGATGGCTTCAGATTGAAAGGGAGTAAATTAAATTGGATTTTGAGAAGGAATTGTCCCCTGGCAGGGTGGGCAGGCCCTGGCACAGGGTGCCCAGAGCAGCTGGGGCTCCCCCTGGATCCTCGGCAGTGTGCAAGGCCAGGTTGGACATTGGGGCTTGGAGCATCCTGGGATACTGGAAGGTGTCCCCGACCATGGCAGGGGTGGGACTGGATGGGCTTTGAAGTCCCTCCCAACCCGACCCATTCTGTGATAAAGGAGCTCCAGGAGCCCTTCCTCTTCAAGCAGCATCGGGATCTGCCTATCCCTGCCTCCTGCCACAGGCGGGAGCAGCTTTCTCTGGACAATATTCTCCAAGGATGCCCGCTAGCACGGCTCCCCTGCTCTCCCTCAGCCGGGAAGCCAGCCTGCTTTCAGTGGGAGGCTCGTTAAGGAGGAGGCAGAGTTAAGTGACAGAGCAATCAGGCTTATCAAGGTCCAGCTCAGGGTTTGGGAGGAAATGCAGCCGCCGGAGCACATGCCAATATTGTTAATGCCTTTTGGGGCTGCATCTAAGATTGGGTTTGTTTTGGCAGCTGCAAAGCCTGATACAAAAACATGTCCTTGCTGCACAGAGAGGCAGAGAGTGCCAAGGCTGCTGAGCAGGGCAGCACAGGGATGCTCCAGCAGCACAGCCCGAGCCTCACCTGGCAGGAATCCACCTGGATTCAGCCAACCCATTCACACCAACAGAGCAGCTGGATGCAGCTGTTTGTTTGTTTGTTTGTTTGTCTGTTTGACATCTCGGGGATGGCTTCTCCTGCTGAATCTTCAGAATAGTGGGGTTCAGGTGCCACAGTGCCACGTGGCTGTCACCAAACTACGTCCTGCAGCAGTTCAGCAAGGCACGACAGGCTCTCCTGGAGCCAAACCCTCCTTGTAGCATCAGGATGGCTTCCTCAGCTCAGTTACCCCCAAAACCCAGGAGGGATCAGGCAGTTCAAACAGTTCTAAGAGCAAAAACTGGGAAGTGATAGGTCTTTTTTTGTCAACAACCATGCAAGCAAGTTTTTCCCCCTCTCCTGGTACTTCTTCCACAAAAAACATGGGTTTAGAGGGCTAAAAACCAAGTGGGTTTGTCCCCCAGTTCATGGGCAGTGGATGACAATGACTCCTTGATTAATCAGTACAATGACAGATTTGGGTTGATAAGCAAATCTGAAGCACATTTGCATTCTGCCGGCCAGAGAGGGATGGATCCAACCCATGAGACATCAGCGATGCCAGAGGCATCCTCCTCAGCAGGATAATGGATCGCAGGATGCTTTGCATTGGAAGGGACCTAAACTTTCCCCGATGCCACTTGAGGTAATTTCCTCTCCTCCTGTCCCCGTTCCCTGAGCAGAGCCCGACCCCCTCGGCTGTCCCTTCCTGCCAGGGAGCTGTGCAGAGCCACAAGACTCCCCCTGAGCCTCCTCTTCTCCGGGCTGAGCCCCTTCCCAGCCACTCCCCATCAGCTTTGAGCATCTCAGGATTTCTCATTTCAGCAGCGGAGCTGAGATCGCACCTACCGTGCTGCCATTGGTGGCTCTCTCTGCGCTCCCCCCGCTTTTCCTCCTGCCGCCCCCACTTCATTCCACATTTTTCACATTTCTGGGGATTGTTTTTCACCTCCCAGCGCTTTCTGGAGCGCGCCCAACAGCAATAAACGCAGCCTGACCATGGCTGGCGGGGCGAGGGGCAGGGGGTTACGCTCTCGGTAAATTTAGCCCCTCACTGACAGATTTATCTCCCTTAATCAGAACCAAGCGTAGTTAGCGAGGTTTGTTTTTGTAGACTGAACTTCCCCGAAGTCAGCGCGCACTCACCTCCCCCTCCCTCCCGCCCCAATTACATAAATGCTTTTAGTTAAGAGCTAATTTCCTGGAGTGTGTGCCAGTGCTCCCTCCAAGCAAACGCAGCAAAGACGGCACCGAGAAGAGCCCACGTTTGGCTTTGAAAAGGAAGATTATCCTCACGAAAGGTGTGGAATAAGGTGTCAAAGGGTCTCTTCCCCGTTCCTCCGCCTTCATTTGCGCACGGGGGAGAAAGCACAGGTGGGGAGCACCTTCCCAGCCTGGAAACTCGGGTGTGCCCCGGGAGACCGAGGTTCGGCCAGGAATCCAAGTACACCTCTCATTGGACAGGAGAGCCTGCAGATCCATCAGCTGCTCCGTTTCCATGCCGGCTCTCTGCTCCCATCCTTGCCTCAGCCACATCCCCGGGCCGCCCCAAAGCATCCCGTGCCAGAGCAGCTTGGAGCAGCGCGGGGGCCGAGCCAGGTGTGGCCCTGCCGTCCTCTCCCGGGGGCTCTTTGAAGGCTGTGTGCTTGGAGACACTTCGGGGACATCTTCCCTGGCCGGGCTCCTCCTCTGCATCTGTCCCCAGTCTTGCTTTAACATTCCCCTTTCCTTTTCCTTGCCACCATGCCATTAGTTAAGAACATTACACGTGCCAGCCTGGAATGCGTTGTAATGACCATTTCTTTTCTTCTGTTTCAGCTTAAACAATTGTTTTTACTGAGCTCAGCTGCTTTCCCAGCAATTAGGAGCCACGATGGATTTTGGGAAGGAATCTTTCCCTGTGAGGGTGGGCAGGCCCTGGCACAGGGTGCCCAGAGCACCTGTGGCTGCTCCTGGATCCCTGGAAATGTCCAAGGCCAGGCTGGACACCGGGGCTCAGAGCACCCTGGGATAGTGGGAGGTGTCCACGCCCATGGAAGAGGGTGGAATGGGATGAGCTTTAAGGTCCTTTCCAACCCAAACCATTCTGCAGTTCCATGTTTCTACAGTAAATGAGCTCCAGGAGCCCTTCCTTTTCAGGCAAGGTCTGGATCTGCCTGTCCCTGCCTCCTGCCATGGATGGGAGCAGCTTTCTCTGGACTGAGCTCTCCAAGGATGTCCACTCACAGCCCCAGCAGCCCCAGAGAAGCCCCACATGTGCCAGGGCATGGACAAATTTCAGTGGAGTTGGGTTCCCATCATAATACCATGAACAGTTTTCCCCCATTGGTGCAGTAAGGATGAATCCTGTTCCCTTGGCGTTAAGTCAGCCCTGAGGCATTGCTGAAGCACTGAGAGCTGAGCTGGGCAGAAAGGAGAGAAATTCCCTCTGCCAGGAGAGACTGCAGGAGAGGGAGGCAGCAAGGCAGAGGGGAGAGGTGCCCTGCCACATTTTGTGGATTAGCACAAAAGGCTGACATGGAGTCCTGAACCCATGGCATCACTGACCCGCTTCTCCCCTGCCTGGACACAGGTCCTGTTTTCCAGAGGGTGAGCTGGGAAAACATAAATAATGTTTCTTTTTTTCTTCTTTTTTTTTTTCTCCTTTTCCTTCAGATGAAAATTCCCCTCATTTCCCCTTGAAGCCAAGCACACGTGGGACTATTTTTACCCAGGTTTATTTTTAGCTCCTCTTGCCTCCATTGCCTCTCACATGGCTGCACGGGGAGGGATGGCAGCGGATACAAGGACACGTTCTCCCTCTCCAGTGCAGCAGGTCTGGGGGCAAACAAGCCGGCAGTGATCACAGCACAGCCTCCTCGTTAATCAGTCACTGCTGCCAGCCTCGCTCAGGGTGCTCAGCTCGCTCCTGCTGCCCAGGCTGCCCCCAGTGCTACCCCACACAAACACATCCCCATCCCTGCCCCAGTTCCTGCTGTCCCTCTCCCTGCTGGACCCACAGCTCGGCCACAGGAAGGCAATCCTTGCTGGAGCAAGCTGAAAGCCCTGGGAGCTGGATGGGAGCCCACCCCTGGCCACAGCCACCAGCAGGGCAGGAACTGGGGCACCGCGTGGCCCCTCTGGGACAGGGTTTTCTGTGCCTGGCCCTGCCTTCCTTGGCTTTCCCACGTGAAGCCTTGCAGGCAGGCAGCTGGGAAAAGGGGTTTGGGACGCTCAGGAGATGCTGTGACCAGGGAGAAAGCTGTGTGTGCTGGCCCAGAGGAGGCTGCAGGACACTAAATGCGTTTGGTTGGGATGAGCAACATACAAAGGTCTGGGTTTCACTTTTTGGGGGAATTCCAACACAGCCCAAGCCTGGGTGTTTTTTCCCAGAGGGGAATCCCTGCTGCCCAGCAGCATGACTAACCTGCCCCACGGCCTGTGTGCTCCAGCCAGCAGCAGCAGCCAGCCTGGGAGCAGCACTGGCACTGCAGACATGGAGGGCAAAGGTGAGGCATGAGAAGCTGCATCCTGCTCAGGACCCTCTCCTGTCCCACAGCTGCCTCTCTTTCACCCTGCCACCAGCTTCCAGAGCATCTTCCCAAGGCCTCTGCTGCCTTCCAGAAAGGAAAGCGCAGCCTCTCCACGGCACCAGCCTTCTCCATCCTGGATGACAGCGCGCCACAGTGCCCACGGTGCCATGCTGCCTGTGCCAGGCTGTAGCAGGCACTGGCAGGTCCCCCGTTACCATGGTGATGCTGCCAAGGTTCACATCTTCTCCTGAATCCAATTTTTTCCTGCTGCTTTATTCCCCCGCCCCGGCTCCACACCTCAGGAAGGGTCAGGATGCGGCTCTGGCATCAGGGCTGCGGTCACACTGCACGAAGTCCTTGCTTAGGAGTAACAGCTTTGGATCTCCTGTCAGCACAGAGGGAAAGCTGGAATCAGGGATCAGATACTGATAAACCCTTTGCTGTTTCTTCTCGTTACACTAAGTCACAGGGAAAAACCCGAAAGGCTTGAAATGTTTTGTTAAGTGTTAAGTGATAGGGCTCTTCTCCTGGTCATTCTTTTAAAAGAAAAGCTCCCTGTGCACAGGGGACAGCTGTGGGTGCAGATCCTTGTCAAGGCTGGTCCCCTCACCCACCCCAGGCCTCCAGCCCATCCCAGTGTCCGGCACCTGGGCAAGTGGGAACCTCCCCTGGAACATCTCCCTGGAGCCACAGTCCCTCTCCTCCCATGTGCTGTTTCATGGAATCACAGCACCATTAGGGCTGCAGAAGACCTCCAAGGTCCTTGAGCCCAACCCCAGCACCACCAATGTCACCACTAAACCATGTCCCCAAGTGCCACATCTTCCAAACATTTCCAGGGATGAGGACTCCACCACTGCCCTAGCCAGTTTGGTCCAGGGCCTGGCCACACTTTTGGTGAAGGAATTTTTCCTTCATCACCAATCTAAAGCTCCCCTGGCCCAGTCTGAGGCCGTTCCCTCTCCTCCTGTCCCTGTTCCCTGGGAGCAGAGCCCGACCCCCACCTGGCTGTCCCCTCCTGGCAGGGAGTTGTGCAGAGCCAGAAGGTCCCTCCTGAATCTCCTTTTCTCCTGGTGGCCTCCATCCAGCTTCTCCATAGCAACACCCAGACATTCAGTATAGATCCCAAAACTGCCTTTGCTAAATGCCACCTCTCCCTACCGCAGAGAAGCATTTTCAGGGAAAATCCCAGTTTGATCCCAGCCTGGGGGGTTCATCATGCAATGACAGCAGCTGACCTTTAGCTGCTATTCCCAGACTCTTTCCTACACTGACATTGTCCCCGATCCTTGCGCACACGGTTCCTTTTAGCCTGTGGTGTGATAGGACAGGGAAGAGAGACTTAAAGGGGACCTCCAGAAGAGCTGGAGAGGGACTTTGGACCAGGGCCTGGAGTGACAGGACAAGAAGGAATGGCTTCCCACTGCTAGAGGGCAGGCTTAGATGGGATATTGGGAAGGAATTCCTCCCTGAACTAAACAGAGAGCTCAGTCACTTGGAGCAATCCCTTATCTAAACACAAATGCTGTGGAATTGAGGAGCTGGGGCTTGGATTGCCATCCTGCCCTCCTCGGGGCTTTTTTTCCTTGCCATCCTTGATTTACAGGAGAGGCACTTTGGCTGAGGATGCTGATGAGCTGATGTTGGGACACAGTTCCAGGAAAGGCAAATCCATTTATCAAAGTGCTCACAGCTCCCAGTTCAAGGCGGGTGAAGCACCAATAAATACCAAACAAAGCAGGGGAATCAGACTCCAAAGCAGCTTCATAAATAAAAGGCTATTAAAAATATATATATCTACATCTGCAGATGCTCGTGCCAACCTCTCCAGGGTGCCAGCCCAGGTCTGAATCACAGCTGAGAATGCCTGGCTGTGTCCTCCTGAGCTGACATCCCAGAGGAGAAAGGTCCAAGGTACATCACAGGCAGGTCAATGGGAAGGGAAGTGTTGTCTGGCAAAGGAACGAGTTGCTAATTTATTGAAATGCTTTGGAAAATAATTGCATTTGGAAGCCTTCAGCCATCCTGGGTTTGTGCCTTCATGCAGGACTGGAATTTCAAGAGATGGGACATAAAAGGGAGTGGAAAAGCAAAGAGAGCTTTGAAGCTGGGGCGGGAGAGCACTCGATCAAACGGAGCAAGATTCCCAGCTCCCGCCCCATGCAGACGAAGCTTTACAGCTCCCGTGGACAAGCAGTTAAGGAACAAATCAACCCTGTTTGTTTTCATCGAGGTGAGAAACACCTCCAAACCTGGAAGCACCTTCTGCTCCTTCAGATAACTCCAGAGATGGGGAACAGATCCAGCATGAAGAAAAGCAAAGGGCAGAGAGCAGCTCAGTGAAGGGCTGAGGAGGGAATGAGCACAGAATGAGCACAATTCCAACCCCACCATCCCCTGCTCTGCCAGGGGTTCCCAGGCGCTTTCACAGCACTTGCACTGAGGCAAGGGCAGGGGATGAACAGGGTCAGTGCTCCAGCAGCACAAAGAGGGGTCTGGAACTCTTCCCACTGGAGCTGGCTGGCTTCCCTCCCTGCTCCCAGGGTCTGCTGACTGCCACCATCCCCACCTTCCTCTTGGGCCATCTCCTCGAGGAAGGGTGTCATACAAAGCCAGAGCAATGGCTCTGCCTTGGGGGGCTGCTCTGAAAACCAGCACATTGAGGGAAAAGCCTCCTTGGGGTCCTCGGGTGCCCAGTGGATGGGGCCGTGCTGGTTCCAGGACAGAGCTCGTATTCAGGCTCTGAAAACAACGGGCTGTTCAGAGGGAATGAAGGGACAGCAAATCCAGAAGTGATGAACAAAAAAGAAAAAAAAAGCATCTTTTCACACAATTTGCCTCCAGGAACTCTGTGTCATATGATGTGGCCAAGGGCAGAGGACTTGTGGGATCAAACAACAGCTGAGCCAGCCCTGGGTATTGCTATTGTTCAAACCAAAAAAACACGATGTTAAAGATGGGAAAACCCACTGAGTGTGAGTAGCAGAAATTGCTCAGGCTGTTGAAGGACCATGCTGGAGGAGACTTCCCATGGGTGGAACACCTTTGCTGGGAACAGCAAACTGCTTGGGGGCAGCCTGGGTGAAGGTTGCAGGACACCCTGCAGCTTTCCCTGAGGCTCCTGGCACCAGCTGCTGAGCCAATAAAACCCCTTTGCTAGCCACAGTGGCAATCACCCCTCTCACCACAAGGATTCTCCTTCCAGCCACTCCTGGCTGGTTTTCCTTCCACCTGGCTTGGTCCTCCTATTCATCTCTGCACCTGCCATGCAAGGAGCTGCATCCACTGTTCAGACTATGGAATCATGGAATACCATGGGTTGGTAAAGGAGGGACCTTAAAACTCACCTCATCCCACCCCCTGTGATAGGCAAGAACACCCTCCACTGCCCCAGGGTGCTCCAAGCCCTGTCCAACCTGCCCTGGACACCTCCAGGGATGGAGATTCCACAACCTCTCTATTCATGAAGACTTGCCCTGGGAATTTGGAATACAGCATGTTGCTTCCCTTCTAAACTGCAGAGGGAGGGAAAGGTTTAGAGCAATGGAAGAGCTGCTACAGTAAAACATTACCTCCAAAAGCAAACATGCCAACAAAAGCCTCCAAAAACCTTCAATTATTGAAGTTTCCCTATTAGCACTCACAGCATGTTAATTCTCCCCCTGAGTACTGGTGATGCAGATGCGAGAGCACAGCCTGGGAAGGATGTGAGATACTGCTGGAGCTTTCCTTGCTGGATTGAGCCATCCCAGCACATTGCCAGGCTGAGGCTTTTCAAGCTGCAGAGATGCGGAAGAGACTGAGAAGGTCACATAACCCAACTCCACAGCTCAGGTTTTTTGGTGTTTGGGTTGGTTTTTTTTAAGCTGGTCAGATAAATGTTTTGAGAAGACACTTTAAAGCCATGGCTGCTCTCTCCAGGGAACGATCAGGCTGATTTCCTTTGGTCAGAGCATGGTCCCAAGGTCAGGCTGTCAGCTCCCATCCAAATTTGGACGTGAACAGAAAGCACTTGGCTCTACCACTGCTCATTAGATCGCTCTATGATAAATCTAACCATTAATCTACTCCACTTGGCCCAGCTGAAGGTGATAAGGCTGGTGCTGCAGCCATCCCAGGGGGATCCAAACCAATTGGCTTTCCCAGGAAGGGCAGCTCCAGCACAGCTGTGCCAGGTCTCCCTCTTCCCATGTCCCAGTGGGATGTACCTGCCCCAGATTTGGACCCAGGTGGATGGGTTTGGGTCATTAAAGGTAATTAAAGCTTGGCCACTGCTTCACATCTCCTCCTGCATCCCCAGCAGAGCATGAGGCTGGGCTCCAGTGCCACTCCATAGGCGTCACTGGGAACAGAGGTGAAAGCTTCCCCAGCTTTTTTTAAGGCTCACCCATGGACCAAGCTCCTTGTGACCCCTCCCATGCTACATCCAGGGGTTGGAACCCTGCTGCAGGTGGCACCCATAGGTGTAACAGGGCTGCTGGGGACCCAGGCTGGGACTGAGCCAGCCCAGGGTGCCACAACAAGGTCTGGGCCAGTGGCTTTCTCCCTGGAGATTTGGGCTGAAGGTTTGTCTGCTCCTCATGCTTTAACACATCCAGAGCAAAGACTCACATCCCCCATCACCCCCATCAGAAACTGAGCAGCTCTTCAAACTCCTCTGACCACCTCCTCTGTGGGCACATGGGTGGGCAGAGAGGCCCAGAGCAGCCACAGTTCCCTCCTGCTCTCCCCAGGAGAGCAGCCAGCCCTGCCCCAGGGGCTTTCTGAGACCTCTGATCATGGCAGACAGGGGAGCGGGGCTGAAGCTCCCATCTTCCTCTGGCTTCAGAACCTCAGAAATTCATCCCAGGGAATTAAGCTGCCCCTGGCTGAGGCATCCCAGAGAAGCTGCTGGAGTCCTTCTGATCTTCCAGAGCAGGATGGGAAGGGTTTGGCATCATCGGGCCAGGCACAGCCTCTGCCTGGAAATCTGGCAGCAGCCAGGCCATGTGTGGTGGGAGCCTGCATCACCTTCCCAGGCCTGGGCTGCACAGGCCCATCTCTCTGGATCCTGCTGGAGATGGGAGATGGAAAGTAAACACAAACAAATGTATTCTCCAAGGAATCTAGGGAGCTGAAGCAGGAGGGAAATGCAGAGCTGAGTTTTGAGCTACTCAGGGGCAGCAGTGGCTCCCAAAAAACACCAGATCATCAGAACATCAGCTGAAGGAGGCTGCTGCCTTCTAGCAGCTGAGCTGAATGTTCCCTCCAAGAAGCTGTCTGAAGCTTCAGGCCCTGGATTAACTTGCCCACGGGATTTTGGGAAGACCTTGGGATGGCAGCATGCATCCAAAGCTCTGGGTGCAGCAGGCTACATCCCAGCAGAGCAGACTCTGCAGGTGCAGCCAGAGGCTCTCCCGGGATGCCGCGGTAGTTCCCCACGCCCGGGGCTGTCCCTGGCAGGGCTGGTGCCAGCCCAGCACTTGTGCCTGTGCCCGGGGCTGGTCTCAAACCACACACGGAGCTGCAGCCACAGACAGCAGGAGTGGCCTCCCCGCTCCCTCCCGGCCAGAAGGGCTGCGAAGGCAGCTCAAAGTTCTTCTCGATACAAAAACGGGCTTTGAGGGTAATTTGTTGCAGCTTGAAAGCAGCTGGAGTTAATTACAGAGCAATGAAATATCACACTTTAATATTGCTTCATTCCCCTTGGCTGGGCTGCCGTGGAACGCTGCTCCGTTCCGAGATGCGGGCCTGAGGGCTGTCCCATGTCCGGGTAGCATCGCAGTTAAAGCAGGGAGAGGCAGACTGTGGGATGAGTGAGCCTCCAGAGCCCAGGAGAAGGGGGAACGGAGCACGGGGCTGCTCAGCTCATCCCTGGGCACCCACGGAGCCTCCAGCCCCGTGCTCTGAGCTCAGCTCCCATTGGGGATCCAGGCGTGTTCTCCCGCAGGCACAGGGCACTCCCGCACTGGCTGGCCCAGCAGGCAGCCTGGGAAGCCCCTGGCTGCAGGCCAGCACTGCCCAGGTGAGCTCCTGACTCACCTGGCGGCTCCGCAGCAAGAGCCGGGGTGCCGTGACTGAGGGCAGCACAGGTGTCTGAGTCCTGGGAAGGGCTGCTGGGAGCAGGGAGAGCAGCAGCCTTGTCCTGCCTGGAGCCCAGGCTGGCTGTGACAGGCAGCACCGTGGGCAGGAGTTTTCCTGCTCACTGGGCACCCCAGAGAAGACGCCAAGTGTCCCTCTCGCCCTGGTGCCACTTGGCTGCTTTCTCCCGCTTGGAAATGGCATGGAATAAAGCAATAGGGAACACCAGGGTGGACAAAGCACTTGCCAACATAACCTGTGTAGCCCAGGCAAGCGACAGAGCTGGCCCAGGCATGGCCACAGCCACCACTGCACGATACAGGGCACCCCAAAGCCAGAAGGACACGAATCCCAGCGTGCTTAGTGCCAGCAGCCAAAATGGAGCTAAAAGCATAGCTCTGAGAGCCCTCTACGCACTCTGAAGAGCCTTGGCCACCCCAGCCCACCCTACGGAGGCTGCAGCCCCTTTCTCGGTGCCGTCACCCCGCCCAGAGGAGCAGGCTGCATTGCCACCTAATGGGATGTGCTGGGAAAGCCGGAGCATCCCCCTGGAAAGCAACGAGAGCAGGGCTCTGGGGCTCTGCAGGTGCCTCAGGCTCCCCAGCCCGGCAGGGCCGAGCCGTGCCCGGCTCTGCCACAAAGCAGCGCTGGGGCACAAAGCAGAGGGGCCGGGCAGGAGGGGAGAGGGGTTTGTGCGCTCGGAGCCGTGCCAGGGAGCAAAGCAGCCACTCGTGACCCAGCGGTATCACCACCCACATCTGTCTGGGCACTCCAGGAAAAGCCTTTATTGGGTCTCAAAGTCGTTTTCCCCTCGCTGCCTCCCATAGCTCATAAAAGCTCCTGCCAGCAGAGCCCAGAGAACGTGAAGCTCCCCGAAGAAGCGGATGTTGTCCCGGTAAAGTTGCCTCCTTGCCAAAATGCTGCATGCAGGCAGACACCAAAGGGAAAAGCAGCTCCACAGGGACTCCAGAGATGGATGAGGGATGGAAATCAGCATGGCTAGGAGAAACGGGAGTGGTTGTGCCAGGAAAGCACAGGGGCTGGTGCGCTGTGCCAAAGCCACAGCGCTGAACACAGCCTTCCACCCCACTCCTCTCCATCACCATCTGGAGAGCAACACCTTCCATGGGACACCCCCGGCACTGCAGGGAGCAGCAAGGGCCCCATCTCCTCAATTACTGAACTGGCAGAGTCACAAATGCTCTGCCAGGAGGGTCTGCTCTCGTCCCTGCTCCTGCCTGGAGCACCAGCTCACAACCCAGCCTGTGACCAGGGAGCAGCAACCAGAGCACAGCTTTGATGCCTCGCTCCTGAGCCCCTCACCTCCCTGCAGAGTTCTCTTGGCTCACAACAAACACCTCAGGGGGGAGTCAGAGGGGATTGGAGACCCCTCAGAGCCCACGGTGGCTTCATTTCCCTTCCTCACTGAAGGTACAGTCCCCACCCATGCCAGCCTGACTTCCAGGACTGCTTCAGCCACCCACTGAAGGCAATGGGAGCCTGATTTTTACCCATATCCAAAGATAAAAGTGGAAATGGATTTAATCAAGTTCCTCCCTCCTTCAGCCTTGAGTCTTTCCTGTAGGCAGAGAAACCAAACCCTGAAAAGCAGCAAATTGAGTCTGTGTCCTAATGGCAAATCCCAGTTTCTGACACCCTCACCTTTTGTGACATAAAACCAATCAACCTTGTCTCCCAGAACACCCAGAGGTGAAAGGAACATCCTGGGAGCTGCCCTGGATGCTGCCAGGGCAGCATAGGTCATGCCTGCTGTATTTTAGCACCATTTTGTGCTGGTTTTTTTTGTTTTTTTTTTTTTTTTTTTTTATGCATCAACTCTTTTTATACACCAGAAACTCTCCTGGGAGCTTTATATCAAAGGACTTGGTTCCCAAAATGGAAATCAGCTTCCACAGTGAGCAGCAGTGCTTGGAGCAGCCGCCTTCTTGAGGGCAGGAGAGGAAGCACAAAAGAACACACCTGTGCATCAGAAGCTGGATAAATCCCCTTTCCTGGTCTGCACAGGGCACTGCTGTGCCCCAGGAGCTGCTTCCCCAGCCGTGCTCTCTGCTCCAGGACAGGTGGAGGAATGAGGAGCAGTGCCCGCCTCTTCCAGAGGGAACTGCAGCACCCACCGCCAATTCCAGCCCCGCTGCCTTTAAAGGTGCTCAGCACTGAGCTAATTGAGACAAAGCTCTCTCAGGAAATTTTCAAGGAAAATTGAAGTCTCATTTGTAGCTGCAGTTTTTGCCTGGGAGGGTGGAGAGTACAGCAGGAGTGGTCCCATCAGATAGCAGCAGCCAGGCTGGGCTCTAGCACCTGCACAGGAATCACACAGCACTGGGAGGCAGAGCTTGGCCTCGCTGGGAAAGAGTGCTTGGCAGAAAACAGGCCTCAGAGCTGGGAACCAGAGCGAGTGCCGTGGCACCCTGCCACCCATGGTGTCAGGTGTAGGAGCTCGGCAGGATCACAGGGAGCTATGTTGTCAGATGGGATCAGTGTTGGCTAACATGGATGGGAGCTCACTGGGCCAGGCACACCCACAGAGCCTCTGCCAGTATCACACAATCATGGAATGGTTTGGACTGGGAGGCACCTTAAAGATCTGCTCCAATGCACCTGCCATGGGCAGGGACACCTTCCACTATCCCAGGCTGCTCCAAGCCCCAGTGTCCAACCTGGTCTTGCACACTTCCAGGGATCCAGGGGCAGCCACTCTAGGAAGCCTGTGCCAGGGCCTCACCTCCCTCAGGATGTCCTCTTCTGTCACCCTCACATCAAATGCAAGTCAACAGAAGGCTAGCCCAAGGAGGAGAGTCCATCCCTTTCCTTCATCTTCAGACCTCCTTTTCTCCAAGCCCTCCCTGAGCACAGATGGCTTCTGGGGTTCTCCACAAGCACTCGGCTCACATTAACCTTCGCAAGCACGTTTTTGGGAAGCAGCCCATCAGGCACCAGTGTGCCATCCCACTGCCCCTCTGCTTTGGTTGCTTCTCCTCACTTCTGCACAACTGATTCATTTTGCTTTTGTGAACAGCACTGGAAGCCAGACAGGATTTGTTGTGCACCTAAATTCCACTTGCTTAGCCAGCTCTTCCACAGGAGAGGTTCATTCCAACCACATCTGTGGTGGGGGCACAGCAAAACTGAGGCAGCAGGGATAATACTGAAACCTCACTGCTCTTGTGTTGCCCAGAGAAGCTGTGGCTGCCACAGCCCTGGAAGTGTTCCAGACCATGCTGGACAGGGCTTGGAGCAACCTGGGATAGTGGAAGGTGTCCCTGCCCATGGCAGGGGGTGGGACAGGATGGGCTTCCAGTCCAATCCCCTTCAGTGGTTCTGTAATGAAAGCATTGAAGTTTCACTGTGAAGGAGGAAGAAGAAACTTGCTGGATCTCAGAACTGCAGCCCTGGGCTTGATGTCACTGCTGAGGAGCAAATTCCTCACAGAGAAGCTCAGCCATGCACAGGTATCTCCACGGCCTGGATTTTCCTCTCTCACCCCTCCTGTGCAAAGGGAAGCCAAAGGGGAGGTTGTTGCTGAACTGGAGTGAGCACAGGAAAAGCTGGTGGTTTTGCCCACAAATGTGACCTTCCCCCAGGGAATCTGCCCTGGGAAAGCAGGCAGAACCAAGCATGGGACATGACAGGCAAGAGGCAAACCCCAGGCAATGGGAATTTGGGATAGGAGGACAGACTGCAGATGGTTTCACACATGCACCTACGCAGAAGCACAGGGAGGACTTGAGCTATGTTATCTTTCCCAGTCGAAGTAAGAACTGGAGATGGATTCCTCCAACTGGCACAGCATAGCCTCCAAAACCCAAATCTTTACAGCTGGTTTGCTAAGAGATTTTTTTTGAGGTGTTGGAGTGGGAAGGAGGGAAGAGAAAAACACAGAGGAGGGAAGAGAAAAACACAGCTAGTGTTCCTTCCTACAGCAAGGGGAAAGTTATTTCCTTCACAAATTTAGCTTATAAGCAGTTTCAAAGCAGCATTAAAGCCTGAATAAAATTTTTAGAAGTGTGTTTGAGATGCATGTTGTCATGCCACAAGGCTCGCCATCATTGCTTTTCCTGACTGGAACTGAAGTCTTTTCTATCCAAAGCTCAGCTCTCCGTGCTGCTAGAGCAGGTGGGGAAGGCTCCTAAATCTGCTCTGCACCCCAGTGAGCCCCCCAATGTCTGACAGCAGTTTCCCCAGCTCCACTCACAGTACAAAACACCTCTCCATATCTGGCATCGGGCTGCACACACTGCCAAGCGAATTCCAGCACCCGGAGACATCGTCAACACCAGGATGGAGGACACGTGTGCAAACAGAGCTGCACTCTGCAGGGGGATCCTAAAGCCATAGCAGCTGTTCCTTTCATCCCCACACCCCTCAAAGCTGGTGCTCTGGGCAGACAGAGGGAGGCTCACACTGCTCAGGCTCTCACTGCACCACCTGGGAGTCCTGAGGGATTCAGGCATCCCTTCCCAGAGGCCACACAGGTGAGACATAAAACACAGAAACAAAGAGCTACAGGAGTAGCAAAAAGAGCCCTGTTCCTGTCCCACTGCTCCTGCATCCAGTATCTCAGCAGGCACCCAAGGCTCTCCTTACGGGACTCTTTGCATACTGGCTTTGATGGGGGAAGGGGCAGGAGTGAGACTTGGCTGCTTAACTCCAAGGCACTGCCCTGAATTCTGGAATGCCTGGCAGCACTTCTCCTCAGTGCCTGAAGCAGTGAGCCCCGTGCTGGAAATGCAAAATTAACTGCAGCCTAAATCTGGACAGTGGTGCTTGAACCAATGCCAAGGTGCCTCATTTCTGTGACTAATACCAAATGAATCATTTCTTTTTAAAAAAACCCTCCAACTGGGACTTTCAGGGACTTGCAGAAATAATAATTACACTTTTCTTTTATACCCAACAAACATTTGGCTCTATAGTGGAATCAAAGCTAGAAGCTGTGAGCACAACTCCTGGCAATTATTTTGACTATTTTTTTATAATTTTAAGTGGAGATTTTTGCTGTATGAATTGAGATCCCTTATTCCCATCTCTCAATGAATCTCTATGATACTTTTCTGAGGTCCAGTCAGTGCCTTTCAGAACACATCTCTGCTTCTAATGAACCTCATAAAACACCACACGTGACAGAGCAAGAAATTAACTTTGTGAGAGCCAGGAGGGTACAGGTTTAATTTCTCTTGAATCAGCAGAACAACAATAATCCTGGATAATAATGTGCCACAGCCTTGAGGAAGAGAAAGTTCAGCTCTGATGTTGAGCCTGCCCCAGCTCACTTGGTTATCCCACATCCCTGAGGCTCCTCAGGGAAAAACAATCCAGAACAAAATGGTTTTCCTTCTGGGAGTCTACTCCCTTCTGCTGGGGATGGGAAATGATTTAGGCAGCGTTTCCTTGGTGCTACACAAATGATGTGGAGCAGGTGCACTGAATGTAGCTCCTCTTCCCTCAGGTTCCGTGGGCCATCCTGGCCAGGGCTCCAGCAGGAACAGATTTCATTTCAGCCAGATCCACTTGTCCCCAGCGTCGGCGTTGTAGCCTGGCTTGTACTTGCGCCCAGGGAGCTAAAGAAAGCAGAAAGCTCAGTCAGAACTCTGGGCACCCCCCACAAAGTTCTGGAGTGCCTCGTGAGATCTGTAGAACACGAAATCCTGTTTTTTACATTGCAATGATAAAACTTACAGAAAAACCAGTCTCTCAGAAAAGACTGAGCTGTGCAGCTGCAGGAGGGACTGCACAAACCACTATACAAAAATCATAATGTGTGTATGAAAACCAGGCCAATGATCTCAGCATCACACTCCACCTGGATTCATCCAGCCCCTCCCAGCCTGATGAGATGGCTCCCCTAACTGTATCATGGAGGAGAGGAACTGAATCTCATTCCAAAATAGGCACACACATTATTAAATATATGAAATACTTCATGCATGAGATACCGAGTTAATTACCACGTTAAATTAAACCATTCAAATGAAACTGCAGACTTAGCCTTCAAGAACTGAACTCAACTTCGCTAAAGCAAAAGCAGTATCTGCCTGCCTTCATCAGCAAAGCCAAGATCCACTTTTTGATGGAAAAACCCTAAGAGTTTTGAAGCCTTCACCCAAATTTCAAGGGTACCCTGGGAGCTAAGCAGCAGCCTGTGAGTCTCAGTGCTGAAGCAGCGCCCCTTGGAAGGTACTGACCCTGACCTGGAATGCCAGAGATGGTGAGATCCTGGTTCCAAAAGCAGAATCCATCTCTAGAACATCCATTCCTAGCTCCAGGAAAGAAAGAGAAACAGAACAGAACACCTTTGAGCTCCAGTACTGGACCCCAGAAGCAAACCACCCGAAAAAAAACCCAATGAGTTTGGTGAGAAAGGCTGAAGCCAGCAAAGATGCTGTAATAAAACTCTTCCTTTAAAAATACGCTATCTGCTGGCAGCCCCTCCAAATAATTAAGCACAGATCATCTGCTCTGTCTCCACACAAGCACTGGTTTCACACAAGACCCCAGACTTGTCCTGAGGATTTTTCCTTTCCAAAAAAACATTTAAGAGGATCCTGTTGGGGAAAGCTGCCCCTGCAGAGAGAAGCAAGATGCAGTCTTGATAAAATCTGTACTCAGGCTACAAAAATGAGCTGTTTAATAAAAGATGAAGCCTGTTGTTTTGAGGAAGGGGAGTTGTGTTTACATTCACTTGAATGTCAAAAAACAAGACACTTCTTTCCCTAAAAATCAGTCTGACACAAGGCCTGACCTGCTCCGTGAGGCACTCCCCAACCTGCCCTGTCACAAACCATTTGTGATCAGTTTTTCTGAGGTTTTTCAATTAATGTCTTGTCTAAACATCAGCAGAAACTACACAGTCCTGTTGAGAGTTCCCCCCACTGAGCAAAGAGAAGATGGGAGATGAAAATAAATGATTACTATCTCTGCCCCGCAGATTTCCAGCAGTGAGCCAGGGAGGACATGAGACAGCCTGTGACACCAAAACAGCTCTCCCTGGTCCTCTCCAGGCAGCACATAATTGGCCCTTTGATACTTGAAGAGATTCCCAGATAAGTAGATTATTAAAGCAACAGGAGATCTCTGGGAAAATACAGCAGTTTACAGTTTTGTTTCTGGGTACATCTGCCCTCTTTAAAAAGCTACAATATCATCCCCAACAGAATTCAAATTCATTGTCCAAAACAAATTCCCTGTGTGCCTTTGGTTAAAGACATGCAAGACATCAAAGCAAGCGTTATAATAAGTATTCATCCATAACTCCATCATTCACAGTGGGCCTTGGCAAAGGCAAGAGAGTTTGGGGATTTGTCACAGCTAAGCTTCCAAAATAGCCAAAAAGGGGGGGGAAAAAAGAAGAAAAAAAGAAAAAAAAAAAAAGAGGAAAGCAGAGTAAACAAGTCCCATATTACCTAGGAGGCAAGGGGATGGCAATTGCTGTTCTGAGCATGAGCTGCACAAGTGACACAGACCACTTCCCCAACGTGTGCTCTTCAAATCCTACATTTTCCAGCTGCGACTGCAGTACAGGAGCTGCACACTTTGGAACAGGGCAGGATTCTGCAGAGAGGAGTGGTAGGAGCACCAGGGAAGATGTGGGGATGCAGGGCGAGGGGAGGATGCGCTGGTTCTGGTTAGGCTGATGCTCCAAAGTGCACCCAAGCTGAAATTCCCAGCCTCCTCTTAGCCAGCACAAGGGCAGGGATGGGAATCAGGGACCAGCCCTGAGGCTGCTGGGTTTGTCTAGGCTGGGCAGCCTGGCTGTAAGAGCTGATGGAAAGGAGATAGGGAAAAGCTCTGTGGGGCTCGCCAGGAGCTGAGACAATAGAGAGGGACTGAATATTCACCTTCTCTTGCAGTCCAACTTCCCTGGAAGTGTCCCAGGCTAGGCTGGAGCACCCTGCGATAGTGGAAGGTGTCCCTGCCCATGGCAGAGGGGCAGAGATGAGCTTTTAGGTCCCTTCCAGCACAACCCATCCCATTCCATGATTTTATGATCACAGAGATCCCACCAGGCAGCCCCAGGAGCTCCCCACATCCCTGCAGCAGGAGGCAAGGCTGAGCTCCTGCCAGGTCACCAAGGAGCAGATTTTTCCACTCCATGGAAATTAAGTGAGAATGAAACCTTGGCCTGCTGCATTACACTGCACAGAGCCCAAAAGTTGGCAGCAAGGATTATTTCCAGAGGGATGGGATAAAATCCACCCCACAGAGCATGAAACTCCTGAAATGAGCTGTACCCAAAGGTAGAGCCAGCTCAAAGGCATCAAACAGCTCAACTTTAAAAAGAGCATTAGGAAAAGAGGTGAAAACAAGACCGTCTCATCAGTTAAATTAAGAATCCGCCACAGAAGTGCCTGTCAAAACCATAAACATGATGAAAAGCCCTATAAAGTAGCAGAGGCTGTGGAGGAGCAACAGGCAGCTCTAGCCAGCTGCTTGCTCCAGATCATTCCACATCAGGCACATGCAGGTAGAGCTCTGGAGAGCTCTAACCACCGGCAAAGGTTGTGCCTGGTTTTCCAGCCTTTGGGGAACAAACAATGACCGGTTTTGCCCTCCATTCCTGTGCTGCTCTGTGCTGATGGCCAGGCTCCACAGCTCCAGGAGCTCTATAAATAGCCTGCCTGGAGCAGCACTGAGCAAAGAGCACTTAAAGCAGAGTCATTACTCTGGGAGCTCGGGCTCATTCATCAATATCCCCACTTCATCCTTCAGTGGCTGTTTAGAACAGCCACAGTAACATCACTGCTGGGATCAGATGACTACTTCTTACAGGAGAAATCCTCGCTTCCAAAGGGTTGGCAGAGTTGTAGGCACACAGCTAAAATCTGAGAGAATCTAGGATTGTGGAGCTGCAGATACTGGCTGGATTCAGGGAGAGTTTGGCTCCTGACTGTTCCTTATTATTCCTCCTTTGGTTCCTCTCTGCAGCTACACAAAAGGAGGCTGTAGCCAGGTGTCTCCTCCCAAGTGACAAGAGGAAACAGCCTCAAGATGCATCAGGGAACATTGAAATTGGGTATTAGGGAAAAACTTCTTCATGGAAAGGGCTGGCACTGTGGCATTGTGGGGCTCAGGCTGCCCAGAAGGGTGGATGTGGCACCTGAGGCCATGGGCTGGTGGTGGCCTTGGAACTGCTGGGTTTAAGTTGCACTCAAAGATCTTCTCCAATCCCACTGCTCCTGTGCTCCAGAGAGCAGCAGTTAAAGCAGGGAAGGGGACTGATTTCCCCCCAAACACACATCTGAGGTGTGCATGGCTTGGTTCCCAAAGACCTGGTACAGACAGGTGTTTGTTACAGCCTTATTCCTGCCATCCCTGACTCAAATAAACCTTCAATGCTGTTAACATCCATCACAGCCCAAAAAACAAGAGCACCCAAAAGTTTCACTGCATTGAGGCTAAAACAATTCCAGTTTGCTGGAACTGTTCAATGACTGCTGTCCTGCTCTTCATTCATTCATTAGAAAAACAGACAATAACCTTTGGAAAAAGAAGTGCCCCCAAGAGGATCAGTTATCCACTAGAGAGTGCAGGGGAAAGCCAAGGAATTAATCCAAGCCACACAGCACAGTTAAACACATCAAACTGACTCTACTTCACAGTGTAAGATCCATGGAGATGTTACCCCCCCTATTAAATTATATTCCAATTAATTTTAATTTAACAGAGATCTATCCTGGGGATCGCATCCCTTCATAGGTACAGGATTGAGAGGGGTTTGGGAAAGGGGGATGTGCTCCCACATAAAAAAACGTTTCCTTTCACAGGGACAGACTATCAAGATGAAAATGGATTACTTTAATGCCAGTGAGATTTGATGTCTTTTTGATTTACAGAGGTACCCAGTGCCTGGGACAGCAGGGGCCATCACCTAAAATAAAACAGACACAACCACCAAGCCCAAGATTTGAGAAAGTTCCAAGGTCTGTCAGGCTCCTTCCCCACTCTTTCTGGAATAGATATCCCTGCCAACTGTCCATGATACTTTTCAGGGGGAGCAGGGTAGAGAAGCTGCCTGTTGCCAAAGAGGGGCTGCTCTCACAAGTCTCCCCATATGAACAGGATTAGTGAGAGCAAAGGAGAAGTGGGAAGGTGGGAAGAACAGCAAATCCAGGTATCCTTGAGCAACAACCCTGTCATTCCCAGGCTTTTGTTATTCCTCAGGTTCTTTTGGTCTTACTGATACCTAGCCAGGCAACATCTTGTTACTTTGGAAAGGGCTAAAAATACTTTTGCAGAGATAAAACAGAAAAAAACCCCAAAACCTTAAATGAAGCAGCTTCTAATTTATTGTGTGTCTGCTTTCATTCCTTCCTGGATTCAACAGCAGACAGGGCTGGGCATTACAGCTGTCAAACACCTCCTTTAAAACAGAATTAGGAAAGGAGATCTTGATCCTAAAAAGAATGAAAGCTTCATCAAGCCAAGAAAGAAATGGCAGCAGAGAGAAAACAGAAGGTTCTATCAAAGGAAGCAGCTATGGCAACGATCAAAAACATGGAAAAGGAAAGATATCCTAAAGCTCCCTGCTCCTGCAAAGGCAAGAGTTGATCCTGTTGTTGATCCAGACTCTGGCTCTCTGAAAGTTCAAGTATTCCCCCTCCTGTAGCTCTTTTAAGAGATTTTTATGTGAGGAGTTCCCTGTACTCTCAGCAGAGATGGGGAGCTAAGGGCCCTGCTAACCCTCTGCTTGCCAGCAGCCACCTTTGGTCCCACAGCTGCCAAAAAGGACCAGGGTGGCTCCTGGGCCACCTAAAACCTGGACTCTTCCCTTAATGTCCCCTCCTTGGGGGAGCTGTGATTTCCCATGGCAGACACAAGCTCTTCCAGCACTCTCAGTGCTGGGGTGTGGGACAGAGCTGACTCGTGCTGCAGGCTCACCTTCCATCACCCTGCAACTACCCCAAACCCGGAGGCACGGCAGACATCGGAGGATTTCCCCTCCCAAGCTGCATCCTTATGGAAAAGAGTGTTGTAAAGCCTGGGAAAACAGTGTGGGATTCCCCTTTCATCCTGTTCCCTCTCCTCTGCTTGCTGCTCCACAGCACTGCAGGGCCCTGCCAGCCCCACATTCCCAAGCCCTGGGGAAGGAGGGAGGAGGAGGAGGAGCAGGGTACAGAGATGAAGTTTGGCAAGGCAGCTGAGCTGTGCAGCTGCTGTAGAAGGAGCTGGATTGCACCTCACAGCAATAGCCAGAACTTTGATCTGCTTGAGCTTTCCTTGCCTCATGCTCAGCATCCCTATATTCCAAAAGCAGTCTTCCACCAAGGGAAACAGGGTGGGAAACACAATGAGAGCCTTCTCTTACCTTTCCATGGCAGAGGACAAGGAAGAATTGCCTCACACTTCCAGAGGGCAGGGTTAGATGGGATATTGGCAAGGAATCCTCCCTTGTGAGGGAGGTGAGACCCTGGCACAGGGTGCCCAGAGAAGCTGTGGCTACTCCTGGATCCCTGAAAGTGTCCCAGGCCAGGCTGGACAGGGCTTAGAGCAAGCTGGGATAGTGGAAAGTGCCCCTGCCCGTGGCAGTGGCGGGGAATGAGTTTTAAGGTCCCTTTCAACTCAAAGCATTTTGTGATTCTTTGATTTTCTGAATTCCAGCAAACAGCTGCACTTTTATGTACACAGAAAAGCACAGACACGTCAAAGAAGCCATTTTCCCCCACTCCAGGAGATGCAGCAGGAGTGTGAAGTACATCAGCACATTATTTAAGTACACTGATTCCATTAAACAGAGCCATTTGTTTTCATCTTCACTGCAAACACATCTGCCTAAGTGCTCCAGCTCTTCAGCTTCGCAGGGCGCACACAGTGTTTGGAGTATTATCCCTGGGGATTGTGTGCACTTGCAAGAAAGGCAGAGAGATACAGCAGTTGTTAAGGGAGAAAAAAAAAGGGTAGTCAAGCCTTTACTAGTCTGACAGTTCCTAAAATAATGTTGCTTCCCTGAAGAATGGACATGCTTATCTCTGATCTACAGAACCTGACTGAAAGGTTGCTTCTCCCTTGCCAGAAAAGCATCCTTAGAAGTTTCTGAATGCTTCAGCAGAGCTGCTGGACCCTGCCAGAGGACTTCATGCTATAAGAAGGCTGCTAAAAGCCACCTCCTCCCACATGAAAAGAGCCCTTACAGAAGAAATTTAGAGGATATACATTAAAAAAAAAAAAGTGAGTTCCAAGTATTCAGAACTGTATGTGGCCACCTCATTATTTCGTGGAAAAGCACACATACTAAAATCTTGGAACTCTGAAGAGTGTTCCCTCCTCCTCCTCCTTCTTGGTTGCTTCTAATGAATATTTTGAACAAAACCCAGCTTCTGCCTGGAATTTGTAAATCCCTGAAAACCACCATTATTAGGCCGCACGAATTGTGTGCATGGAGCTCTGAAAAGCACAGCAGTTTGCTGCCTATTGGAGAGATCAAGGATTTATGAGTAGTTACTGGGGGAAAAAAATCCCCTACACAAATCATTGTATTTATGTGGTAAACATCATTACACCAACCTTAAAAGCATGCATTTCCCACGAGGAAAAGTTAAACTTCTGTAATTATCCCATAATTAAGCCTTTACGTACAAGTCAGCCTAAACTTTACTTAAGAGTGACCTAAACCCTTTATCTTCAAATGCCAAAGTGGCAGCACAGCTGTGACCATCCCTGCACAGACATGGTCAAGGCAGGGGCCTGTGATTACCTCTTTACAGACCAAACAACCTCCCAGCCCAAATCTGGGTGTCTGGAAGCTCATCTGTTCTCTGTGCTTGTACTGGTTGGCCTCTTGCTAGATCACTTCTGCCCAGGAGCCTTGCCTGAGAAAAAAAAATCAGCCCTTCATTTGCTAAACAAAGTTGGAAGGTAAAAAAAACCACCCAGATCTTCAAAGTTTCAGCACAAAGAATGCAATCCACAGAACATAAAACAGCAGGTGGGGCTGGCTTTGTGCTTCCCCTTCCAGTAGCTGATGGAATGTCTTCCAGCATCTTTTGCATTGTGCACCATCCCTGTACACCCCCCACACCACTGAAGGACTACAAGAATCCAAGCACTCAGAAGAGAGAAGAAAGAGTATTAATGTAGCCTAAATTTAACAGAATACTTCCTGAAGCGAGCAACGCCTCCCAATTCCAAAGGACATTATCACTTTCCACAGCACTTTCCTGAATCAGGGCCTACAAACAAGGCTGCAGAAGGGAGATCATATTCTGGCAATGGTTTTTTTTGCTCAGCTTCAGCTGTCAACTAACTGGTGTGGAGCAGAGCAATCTGAGAGCACAGCTTTCCTTCCCAGGTACCCATATTCCTACTGCTAGGCATCCCTTTGCTACCTCTGCAAGGCAAGTCACCAATTCCTCCTGGCAGCCAGTCACTGGATGGGCCAGGACATTCTCAGTTTCCTGCCATCACAAAGTGCTGCTGTACAGCCAGAGGAAAAAAGGCTCTCAGAAGTCTGAGCTCTGGCTCTCAGCACACAGCACAGAGGTCACATCTAGCTGTGTGTCAGGCAGCCTCAGTAATTCCCAGCTCCTCTGCAAAGGGACATCTCAGCCCAAAACAGGCCCTCTCATCTCGGGGAAGAAAGGCACTGGCAGTGCAGATGGCTGCTGTGTGCTAGAGACGAGGCCTGCAGCAGATCCTGCTCAAATCTGTGCTGCACAGCACAGGCGGCTCTCAGAGGGAAAGGCTCCAAAAATCCTGAGCCCAAAGTTTCGGATTTAAAAATGTGACAGCAAGGAGGAGTTCTGATAGCAATTTCTCAGCTGGACCAGGGAGTTTTCAAACCCATTAGACAACCTCAGATGCTTTCTGCTGCTTTAACCTTTAGCTTTAGCCCCTTTTACAAGCTGGAAAGGTCACATCTCAAATGAGGCAGAACAGTGTGAACCCAGGAGCCTCTCCAGTACACAGCCAGCTGAGGATGAACAAATTATGTGGAATATTCTGTCTATTCCAGAAGAAAACGTTGGTGGTTCAGTTTCCAAACAAGTCCATAAATCTGTAGCTTACATTTTAATCTCAGTAAGAGAATGTATACTACCAGGAAAAGAAAAATGATAGTGTTTGGATTATGCAAATCATGGTTTCTAACAATTAATATTGTATATTCCTCCCTTTGTCTTCAGGATTGCTTGGAAAATAATAAGATGCAGCAGCAGGGAAGATTTCAACCCAACTGGAAAACACAGGCTCACCTGTAACTTTGGCCACTCAGAATTAATTATCATCAGTTCCACAACTTCTTCAAGTTTTCCAACACCTGGGCCTTAGGCAAGCCCTGTGTCAGGGAAGAGGCCCCATGCCAGGGAACCAGGGAGCATCACCAGGGCAGAGCTCTGGGGGGATTGGGAGCTGCTGTCTCCAGAAGCAGCAAGGCAGGAGCTAATTAAAACCCTGAGTGGGAGCCTGCATGAGGTGTACGGGAGCACTGGGCACAACAGGCTTTGGATGTGTGCCAACGTGCAGAAACACTCTATTTAAAGCAACAGCACTTTGGGGAAGCGAGGCAGCATCAATTCCTCCTCAAAAAAAACACCCCCTCCTTCAGCACTCCATAAGGAGTTACCATGGGTTTCCAATTTTCTTGTTTGACTTAAGGGATTATTTTAGATTTCAGAGGTCACAGACTCATCAGGGCACGAGAAACAGAAACAAATGAAAACCATTTATCCTTTAGTCCACATCTAAAGATCTCAAAAAAAAAAAAAAAAAAGAAAGAAAATCAGCTTATGAAACAAACCATTTGTTGTGTTATTCCTCTTGGGGGAAAGCTAGACTTCAGAAAAGGTGGGGATTCGGGCAAAATGCATAAGTTCCAGGTAGCAATGGGCAGGAGGGTGGCAGACAGGGTGTCCCCAGCAGTGAGGGTTTCCTGGCCGTGTCCCCTGGCTGTCCCCAGCAGCGAGGGGCCCCCTGGCCATGTCCCCTGGCTGTCCCCAGCAGCAAGGGGCCCCCTGGCCATGTCCCCAGCAGCACTCACCTCCTGGTACTCATAGTAGATCTTGTCATACTCGGAGCCGCCGATGGTGATCTCGGGGACGAAGTGCGGGACGGACACGGAATCCACCACTCCAGCCTTGTCCTGCACACTGACGGAAAAAGGAATACTCAGTTCACACCCTGCCCCAGCAAAAGCCAAGTGTTGTGCCCAGAGAGGCTGTGGCTGCCCCATCTCTGGAAACGTTCCAAGCCAAGCTGGATAGAGCTTGGATAGAGCAACCTGATGCAGCAGAAGGTGTCCCTGCCTGTGGCATGGGGTGGAACTGCACAGGCTTTAAGGACCCTGCCAACCCAAACCATCCTAGGCTTCCTAATAATCATTCTATGATTACAGAACTACTTTTCTGTTAAATAAAGTTTCCAAAAGTTTGGGCTGTTTTCCAAACATTTATTCCTCTCACAAATCTATGAGGCACTGCCCCTCATCTTTGCCTCCAGTTTGCTCCTTTCTCCAACTTCCTGCTTCTCCATTTCCCCTCCCAGGTTCTTCCTCCTTGGAGATGCTCCATCATTCCTGGGACCCTTCTCTATGCATCCCCTCCTGGCTTTTTTGCTTTCTGTAAAAGCAGTGTAAAAAACAGTGGTTTTATTGAATGCCACACAGCACCTTGCTAAACTCCCATCCTAAATGGACTAGTACTGAGACAGTGAGAGGATTTGGAAGGAGGCAGTGCCTCCAGCATCCTGCCTGGGAACACCTGGAGGAAGCTGCAACAGCTCCAGTGATGGATCTCAGGACCCACCAACAATCCACTCTGCACAGCACCAGCACTTCAGATACCCTGAAATGAAGACGCCTGAGAAACTGCTAGAAAGCCTCCTGCTGCCTGTGGTTATCCACAGGCCAACAGTGCCACCTGCACGTGGCTGGCAAAAACACATCCCTTTCCAGTCAGCACTGACCAAACCCTAAATGCAGCACCAGGAACTCTGCAAGTTGGGTTGTTTGCAGGGAATTACACTTCTCAACAAATACCAACATGCACATCAAGCACATGCCCAAAGTTTATTATCTTCAAGAAATTATTTTACCCCCAAATCATAAATTTTGGGACCTTTCCTCCTAGCCATGAAGTGTTCCAACAAGTGAACTGGTTGCTAATATACCCTGATATTCACACTTTTTAAAAAAGTAAATTATCCCACTACAGACAGATTTGCAAGGAAATACAATAATCCAGTCAAAGTTCAGATGGCAGAAGATGAGGATAAATGCCCTTGTCAAAGATCAGGATCAACACCAAAGATGCTTCCTATGAACTGCAACATTATTTAACTTCAACAACATTAGATGTGTATTTCAGGTAGTGGAAGGCACAAAAAGGCACCTATAAAGCATAATATCACACACAGAGATAAGGTTTTGCCACCCACTCTGCAGTGAATCCACTCCTTCCTGAATCTCAGCCAAATGGCCATTTGGAGAGGACAACTCCCAGGCACAATTCATTTTAGTTAAAGGCCAAATAACAAACCTTCTGCTCCCAAAACCTCTTTGCACAAGAAAATAATGAAAGCTACTGATGGCTTCTTTGTGTTCTCTGCACCTTCAGAAATAATTTGGAATACTAAGAAAAGCACACCCAAAGACACCTGCCACAACAATGTCTAACCACAAAACCATAGCTACTTGCCAGGACTAATTCCCTGCTCAGCAGGAAGCACTTACAGGCACCTTTTATGTTTCTTTCATTTTCTCTCTCTCGTCCCCAGCAGAAAATTATCACTATTTACTCTTTTCTGACACTTTACCAGACTTTTCTGAAGGAGCTCTCAGCATGCAGCACCTTTACCTTCCAGATTAGGACATATTTGAAAAGGAACTGAGAGCATGAAAGTGACTGTGTGTTCCCAAGACTTTAGGAACATGCAGTTTTAGCTCACTTAAGCCTCTTAACTTATGGTTGTTCCACAGGAATCCCACCTGGAAGTACCCTACAGCAATGGATAACTCATCTCTTCTCCAAAAGCACCTATTACATGTTAATTCACACACTTTATCCAGCACAACTGAACAAGCAGAAGGATCAGGACTGACACATTCCTGATTCTTTTTAGAGAAAGAATTCCTGCTTCCTTCACAGGCAGCTCACAGCAGGACACACACCATGAACATCAGAGTCTGATGAACCTCACCAAAGGTGCGAGGTGGGGTAAGGGAAGGAGACTGGTTAGAAAAAAATAAATAAACTAGGCAACGCAACAATAAACCCTGAGTTTGCATGGCCTGGGCCATGATTTCTCAACACCTGATGCTGGCATAGTCACAAAAACTCAAGTGAAAAGAGAGACCTAAAAGCCAACACCACAAAACCATTCAATACAAGCTCTGTGTTGACAGATGAAATTAATATTCCTCCTTCTGCTACAGGGACTCCGATTCCCTCATTTGGCCAAGCAGAAGAGGTGTGGCATGGCCAAGGTGAGGCACAGTTACTCCCTTGGTAAGCAAAAACTCACCATCAATATCAAGAACAAAAAAACCCCATTTTCCAAAAAAAGCAAGTCCGCAAGAAAAGGGGAGAAGGTGCAACAACAGCTCTTTAAACCTAGAAAAGCCACTGCAAAGAGAAAATCACAAAATAAGTGTTTCAACTGCAGCAAGAAGATGGGGTGGACAGGGTTTGCAGCACCCCGGGATAGTGGAAGGTGTCCCTGGCCATGGCAAGGGGAGGGATGAGATGGGCTTGAAGGTCCTTCCAACTCAGACCATTCTGGGATTCTGTGATTTCATGCTGAAGAGAGAACCAAGGTGCTAAAGAAAATAGTTTACAGTACCAGAAGATTTACAATTACAGCTCATGAGATTTTTGGAGTCTCCATGGCAGTTTCAAAGCCAGGTCCAATGCACCTCTTGCCAGCTCCCCTTGTCCTGCTATCTGCAATCAGATATTTAAACAGGGATACTTCTTCCCTTTGCTAAGCAAAATTACACGGGGAAGCAGAGCTGCAGGGCCTCTGTCCCTGACTCCCAGGTTCTGAGGGAGCTGCAGGGACAGATCAGATTTAGCTGTGCAGTTGTCTGATACAACAAGTGCATCAAGCTCCCACCAGGAGCTGACAAAGGAACACAAGCAAGGTTACACGGGCCACACTCCTCATCCCAAACATGATTTATTCTGAAGTACATGCAGACAGACAAATGTCACTGGGAAGGGCCCAGATAAAGACATCCCTGAGACAGTGCAGTGGCAGCAGAGGAGCTCCCTGAGACATTTAAAAAGCCAGAATGGTTTCTCTTGGACTCCTGGAGAGGAAGGGAAGATGTGAAGAACATCCTCTGGAAGTCCCCTCCAGCTCCCAAAGCACAAATGAAGGCCCTTTTAACCTTTTACCAAGATCCCACAGCTACACTGTCAGGACAAGAGAGAGCACCTAAGGGCAGGCAGGGGGATAAAAGGGATCATTATGCAACTGCTTGCCTATGGGTGCGGCTCATTAGCTGGCTAATTTGCATTAATCAACCAGAGGCCCTGCTGGGGTTTCCATTAGGCCCTACACGTGTGCAATAAAAAAAGTTCTCAGCCCTGCTCACCCATCCCAGTCCCCCAGACACGCTGGTGCTGATGCCTTAAGTTTTAGCTTTCCTATTTTTCATAGTCTGTGTTACCTAGGTATGTAGTTTTCAGCTTCATGTTAAGTGTTAGTGAGCTCTCTTCACAGAGCAGAAAGACAAAACATTTTCTAGCTTGAAACCAAGGACAAGCGTTGCAAGTTTCATGCCCAAAAGCATAAACAAGGGTGGACTGAAGAGAGAAAACAAGAAGGATGGGACTTTATAACCTGAAGCTGTAATTAGACAATTAACTCTGATATGCAGATGGACCAAAACTGATAAAAATGTGAGACCTCATGACCAGTCATCCATTTTGTGACCATTTTGGGTCCCTCTTGGGTGTAGCCCTGGCCAGGCTCTTGCACTGCCCAAGGTGTGTCCTTTAAGGCCTTTCAATAAATACCTACTTTATTCTTAACTCTGTCCAGCCTCTGTTCCGGGTCAGTCTTCTCAAGGCATCAGTGTGAGCAGAGGGTGGAAGGGAACACAGGGCTGATGCAGTCCCAAGGGCTGGCAGGCCAGCAAAGGAAGCAACTGCAGGTGGAAAACCAAGCAGGGCAGAACTTCTATTGGATCTTAGGGGAAACTTCCTCACAGGAAGGGGGGCCAGGCCTTGGAACAGGCAATGGTGGAATCAGTGCCCCTGGAAGCGTTCCAGAGCCTTGTGGGTGTGGCACTTGGGGACATGGGCCCACCATGGGCTCGGCAGCACTGGGGAAACTATGAACTCCACAATCTCAGAGGGCTTTTCAAGCCTGAACCATCCTGAATAGCTGCTGGAGCCCACCAGGAGCACCCAGGAGAGGGCAGCATGTGCCAGCACGAGCAGGCACTGGGCACCTGCAGGAAAATCAAAGGAAAGACTCCCACAGGCACGGGACACCTGCACACCTTGGGGACCACAGGCTTGTTGCTACCCGGGCAGTGGAAAAAGTGAGAAAAGCATCAACTTAAGTTCACAGACTCACACCTAGGCCAGGCATTGGATCCAGCAGACAACTCCAACACGGGTGCCCTGCAGCAGGCTCCCTGTGTTTCTGGAGTTACCATGGGGAACGATCATGTCCAAACACACACATTTTTACCAAGAGGCTCTTCCCAGGCTGCCCGAGACATTGCCCAAGACTCCCTCGCTCAGCTGAGCAAGTCATGAGCTCAAGACTGGCACGGGATGTGCTGTCAGCCCTTTATCGATGTCCTGACACCCCAGCACAAAAATTCAAATGCAAACCCCAGGAGCTGGGCTCCAGGTACAGTGTGGGTCCCTCCCACACAGGATATTTTATGATTCTGTGGTTTAAACAAGCAGTTTATTGCATTCTGGGGTCTTCAAACAAGCCCATGTTTTTGCCAAAAGAAGAAATAATTTCATATTACCTACAGTGACAAAGACCCTTGAGCAGGAGACTCGCTCACCCTCCTCCAGGATTCAATGAAAAATTGAGTCCTTAAAGCAATTTATTCCCTTCTAAAACTGTGAAATAGAATTTTCATGCAGTATCTTAACACACTGTTCTAATTGTAAGGTTTCCTTCAACTCCCTCCTACTCACCACAATTAAAAATCCTTTCCTAATAGCTGCACTAGTGTTGAGTTACAGGAAAACAAGCAACTTACTTCCTTTTTCAAAGGAAATCTGATTGTGAGCATTTTTTAGGGCCTAAGTCACCAGACGTTATCCTCCAATTACTACGCAAAGAAACTTCATCTTTGATATGTAAAATGCACCCAAATCATGACTTGTTCCTGTCAGACAACACCAAGCACTGCTCTTCTGTGATCTACCTTCCCTCCTCCATAGAAAAAACATACAATAGGAGCATTATCTCTATTTTTAGGAGGTATTTGAAGTAACAGCACAGAAAAGTAAAATGCAAGAAATATCACAAGTCTGCAAAAAAAGTTTAACTTGCTACTCCAATGCCTGTCATAAAGTCACAAACTCAGGGGCAGATATTGTGTTTCTATTTACACATGAGATGACTAGAAAATAATGAAAAAAAGGTAACACATTTTCTCTTAAAAATGTAACTATATTCTTTATATATATATGTAGGTATGTATATATATACCTATATATAAATATATATAGATATGTATGTATATATATATCTTTGTATTTTATACAAACAAAGCTGCCAAATTAAACATGATGCACTTGCAAAGAATTATTAAAATCAAATTAAATTCTATTCCAACAAGTCACTTTCCACTGTCTGAGTCTGATCTCTTCCAACTAGGCAGACAAGGATCTTTGACAAAAACCACTTTAAACTTGTCTGGAGCCTCTTGTCTCATCAATCAGCAGCAAAAATGCCACACCACGTTCCAGTGCCAAGCACCAATATTACAAAATATAACCTCACCTTCAAAAACTCAAGGTTTTGACCATTTTTCCCAGGTTTTGATGCCAAGAATTGCTCAGTGGCTGAATGACATCACACTTACTAAAGTCTCAAGTGATGGAAGGAAACATCATCTTGCTCCACCCATGGCCCCTTGTCAAACTTCAGGTACTCAATGTCTTCAATTACCTGGAATCAGAAAAGAAAGCTCAGTAAGGGGTGGTTTGATCCAAAAAAAATCAATGAAATAATCAAAATAGGTTATTAAACAAATGAGAAAGGCTTCCCTGCTAAAGCTGTAGTAACAAGGCAAATGCCCAGGGATAACATGATCATCTCCCAGTTCCATTTCTGGAGGCTGTGGCCCTGCCAGGAGCACTGGGCACACATGTGGGGGATCTCCTAACATCCTGTGCTTTCAGCTTTGGGTGGCAGGGAGTAAACTGCCTGAGAGGTGCCTTCTTGCCAAATTCTTACCTGATCCAAGACATTCTTCCTTAACCTGCCTCTGGGGCTGAAAAGCAATGAAGGTACCACCTCACCCCTAAGGGAGAATGAGGAGGAAATGGAGATGAGTAAAATTTAACTCCTTTTCATTACAAAAATAAGGTCTGGTTGGTTTTATTTGCAGAGAGGCTCAGTAACACATTCCCTGAGACAGGCAGGGGAGCAGGTGTGGCATCTGCCTCTGTGCTGTGTGGCTCACATCACAGAAACAAAGGCACATTTCAGGCTGGAAAATTCAGGCCTGCAGGAGCTGCAGCTGCAGCCATGAGTCCAAGGACTCAGGATTTCACCAGCCATCAGGCACCCCCATGCATGAAAGGAAAGGTAACACTCACTGCTCAGAACCCTTCAAACAAGCAATGCCAGCTCAGCAAATCATTCCTTCAGCATCCCCAAACTTATCAATCCCAGGTTTCAGCTTTGTTTACAGCCAGAAAACAGATCTCTGCTGCTCCAGGAAGTAATTGCTTATCACACCTGGCTGCCTGGAGCTGAGAGGAAACCTGCCCTGGTGTCAGGAGAATACACTTCAGATGCCTGATGAGGTGGAGACAGCACCTTGGAGCAACCTGGGTAGGAGGGGATTGTTACAGCTCCAAACGTCCCTTTCCAGAGACCTTTTCCACACACAAAGGATAAAGCTGAGGTCATGACCAAATTCCTGATGGTGCATTGTCCACACATTGACAGGTGACCACATGTCAGCAATGAAGTGACAGAAAGTTAAATGAAAAATCCTTGTATTCTTTACACTAAATCCACTGTAATTAACACTAAATCCCAGCTATTACCACTTAAAAAATGATAACCAACCAAGTGCTATTACAAAGTAGCCTTGACTATAAAGATCTACTCTTACCAGAATTATGTTTTCATGGTAAGAAAAAATGGTTTGGACATGACTGAATAAATACTTTCAAGGCACAAACTGCTGCAACATAACTCCAAGAGGAAGAGAGGTGCAAGGTAAATTAGTTCAAACAGCCATTAGATTCTTTGAATTATTTAATTGACAAGATGAACAAAAGCAATTCCTTCTCCACAGCAAAGCTCTGGAAATTCTCTGCACATGATAACAGCAGTCATCACAGAGTTGTTACAATAGGGCTAAGAATGTGCTACAGTGAAAAAAGAATCTGTATCCAAATTAGTTTTGCTCACTGTAATCATCATGTCAGAAGATCTCTCCCCCAGCAGTTCCTTAACAATGGCATCAGTATCCCAACCAGGACAGGATCAGTATCCCAACAACTTCCGAATTTATAAGGAATACCCTGGCACCCCCCAGGAATTAGCAGCAGATATCCAAGGCTTTAAAAGAAATTAGCAGCAGATATCCAAGGCTTTAAAAGAAATTAAACATACAGCTAACTTTGTATTCCCAGTTTTATCCTTGTGCTAAACCAGTGTGGAACACCCTAATGAAGCTCATTTCAGCACTCATTACCTCTTCAGCCACCACAACCAAAGTTAATTACAACAGGAAACCCCAACTGACCTTTTTAGGACACTTATAAAATAATTTCTAAGCTGTGCATGTGTGCTCTGAGCAAACCAAAAGTTATTAAACTGTAAGGTCATAAAAAATTCAGCTCCCAAATCCCTAAGCAAACAGAGTGTTAGTGGGCTAATGAACACTGCTGTCTGTCGAGAGGATACACCTGTGCAAACACACATCTTACAAAGCCACAGCCCTCCCACCAACCCTTATTTCCAAATTTCTGCTGTGTCACCCCAAAGGGAAACTGAATCTGAACAGAAAAGGGGGGGAAAAAAAAACAACTGAATTCTTCCAAGTACCACTATCTACCACCAACACCCAATAATGACAACATCATGGGCTGGATAATCTTACAGGGTCTTTTCCAACCTTAATCATTCTGTGGCATTGTACTTTGACTTCCAAATAATAATCCTTGCCCTAGCCCAGACTTGTCCAAGCAAATTAAGGACTCCTCTGGGGCATCTGATGACCCTATTTAGAGCAATGACAAGATTGCTGAGCTCGGGAGAGTCGCTCCTTGAACAATAAGAGCTTTAGACTGACTTTAAACCCCGATTTAAAGGATTAAAATCAAATCTCTAGCCATAGGGTTTATTACAAAAAAATCTAGGGAGGAAACAAGCTGCCTTACTCTGACCACTTGGAGATGTGTCCAGAGAGAAAGACAGGGAAAAAAAGAGGCATTTAACCCCCATGCCACCTTTTCTTTAATTCACCAAGTACCCATCTTGAAACACCACAGCTCTCAACTCATTTCCTTGCTTCTATATTGTTATCCAGAAAAAATAACTGTAATTGCTCTAGATTCTCTATATTCACACCACAGCCTCAGCTGTTTTGTTAATTTCAGCCTGATTTTTGGTATAATTTTTCTATTTATTATCTGCTGTCACACTGAAGCCACCAACCCTTTTTTAAGGGTATAAACTCACAATGCTCCACAGGTCTACTAGTTATTAATGATAACCTTTATTATCAAGTGCAGAGCACCCAAAAATCAATGCACAACTGCAGAGAACCCAGAATTCTGTTCTTATAATGGGAACCAAAAGCCCTAGTGACAAACAGCAGTGCATCTCTGGGGGGGGTGCTATGGAGAGCTCATTTTAGGACCAGGGAAGTATTGATATTTTCTGCTTCACAGAATCATATAACCAGAACTTTGAAGGACACCTCAGGCAAAAAAGTAATTTTAGTCTGATAGGGGTAATTTAAATATTAAAATGCATGCTTTGAATATGCTAATAAGCTTAATGAGGTACAGGCTACTGCATATATAGATCTATTACTCAATTCTCTGCCAAGATCACACTGCACATAACACAAGAGAAGAGGGAGTTTGGGCTGTGTATAAGTAAGGTAAGAATTTCACCTCATTAGGATGAAGACCCAAAAAGCCCGTAGGAGACAGCCCATGAGCAATTCTCATCCCCCAGCTCCCAGGTAGGGATGGTTCCTTGGCAAGCTTCCATGTGCATTATTATTATGCAGTTAACATAATAACTCTGTTATTAACAGAGATCTATCCCTTGAACTAAAATGGGCCCAAAACCTGTCCGGAGTCTCAAAAACCTTGGTGCTCTTTCCCTAAGGGAACAGCAGCTAGAGAGAAAATTTAATGATGGTGAAGCAAAAAAGCTTCTGTTATCCTGCTAACAACCTCCCATGGGTGGGGGGAAAGCTCACAGAAATAAGGGAAATCTGTTAAACTCACCCCCAGAAAAGCAAAACTTACCTTCTCCACATCCTCAGCTGCAGCTGCTGTGTACTGCAGAACTTCACTGCTCTCACTGCAAGGAACACAGAAATTGAATTCCCCTGATAAACTGCTCTACCCATCCTCCTCACCCCACTCCAAAAGCAGCAGAAATTAAGTTAAAAGGCACAAACCAAACCAGAATTATTGCAGTTTTTTACATTGCTCCCAGCTATTGCAATAGAATTCCTGTTGCACCTGTGAGCTGCTTCTTTGCTGGTGGAAAGTTGCTTTTAAAGGGCAAATGGCCTAAATATCTACGTAATTTCAGTTGAAAATCATTTGTAAAAACCATACATATGAATCTGTGTACATTTAACTAATGTGGATATTTGCCCCTGTTACAGCTGCCCAATCTACTTGAAAATAAGTGAAACTGTCAGTCTAATCCAGAACTTCACTAGACATTTGTTTTTACCAGTGCATGACTACCGTTGAGTAATTTCAGGAGAAGAATGCATTAATTTATCATTATTTACTCAGGCTGAGCTAGCTGAATGAACACCAATGCAGGCAGCAGGATCTGTAAGTGTAAAAACATTTTTAAAAGGTAATGTTTCCTGGTTACAAGATTGTTTTTTCAATCAGCCAGCAGCCCTCAGAGAAAAGGCACTTGCAGAGCAGAGCCACAACAGGAGTTTCTATATGAACCTTTCACACTACACGTGTTCAGCCACATTCAGCAATAGCTGTTTCCAGCTGGAAAACCTGGAAGGCCCTGGAATGGCTGCCAAACGTGAACATTATATCAAGCATCACACAGCAAAGTTCAGGAGCATGGAGAAAAAATTAATAGAATCTCAAATGGTTTGGGCGGGACAGGACCTTAAAGCTCATCCAGTTCCACCTCCTGCTGTGGGCAGGGACACCTTCCACTAGCCCAGGTTGCTCCAAGCACTGTGGGACCTGGCCTTGGACACTTCTAAGGATGGGGCAGGCAGCTGGAATACAAGACTCTTCTCAGAATCAGCCCAAGGGAGAGGTCAGCCTTCTGCAGAGCCTGAAACTGGCAGTCGCATCAACAACTCCGATCAAATCACTTGATCCCATCTCTTGATTTGACTCTGTAGATTATCAGGGCTTCATTAAGAGAAAACAGCTGCTCAGTGACTCTGCAGATTATCAGAGCTTTCCTTAAGAGAAAACAGCTGCTCAGTGGAAGCAGTGTTGGATGTGAAAGGGAACATTACTAAACTTAAGGCTCTGCTCCAGGAAAAGGGAAAAATCAAACAGAACCCAAACACTGTCTGTTCCAAATCACCAGGCAGCACCTGCCACAGCACCCAGCTCACAAATCGCTACCAGTAAAAACATTAAAGACATTCATAAAAAGTCAACTAGAAAGAAAGCATCAATTTTAAAGCAAAAATCCATGACAAACCACTTTAGGCAGCGTCAGGCTGCTCCAGTTAAACAACACAAGATAACAGGAGTTTTGCCCCATAAACTGCTTTTCAAGGAACAAGCAGACATACTTCAACATGAAAAGCATGCAGGAGCTTGCTAAGCAGTCTATAACAACTCTTTTTAGCCTGTTTGGACCAGATTTTGGGCATGCCTAGGAGTCAGGGAATCAAACCAGGCAGTCTAAGAGGTAACAGCCAGGTGCAAACACAGCTCCCTGCACCACTGCCAGCAAACAAACAGTTAAAGGCAGCTGTGGCTTCTGCCTTTATCCCAGATGGGAGCCACCCTGAGGTGCAAAGAGCTGGATTCACACACTCCCAGCTCCCCCAGAGCCAGGGGACAGAGCCACAGATCAATGTGACGGGCTGCCGGGAGCACCTCTGCCACCAGGATGCCGAGCAGAGAGGGTTTGCTAGGTAGGGATACTGACCATGTACACACAGAGAGCAAAAAGGTGAAATCACACCAGGATTTATAGGATTTAGCCTCACTGAGCACCACGAGATGTATGTGGGGCTCCATCTGACCCAGAGAACAAGATGCAGGTTTCTGCCCACCAGTGACTACAGCAGTTTGCCCTCAGGGGGATGACATTCCCAAGGTTTCCCATTCCTTTTCGAGAGCTGTGTGCTGGCTGTGGGGACACATATCCATGACACCAACAACCCCTGCCTGCATGAGTGACAGGCTCAACATCGAGTTATTCCCTTCAGTAGCTGTCAGAGCCATCACACTGATCCACCTGGGGAGATGAAGCAAGCACCAGGGGGACACAGGCAGGCTACAAAACTCCCAGGAATTCACTCTGATTTCCATCAGCCTCCTGCACACACCAGAACTTTCACATTTAATTCATTTGATACCCTTTGAGAGTTTCCCTGCCAGAATTATGAGGGACTGTAATTCTGCTTTTAGATTTTTAGGATGATTTTCATTTCCCTAGAGTTCTTTTCTAAGAATTGGGAGAGCTGGCAAGCTCTGTTCCATCCCAGGTTTACAGAGCACATGCTTCTGCTTCCCAGCTAGAGGAAGCCCAGAGAGAGACAGAACACGGGGAATGGCTTCCCACTGCCAGAGGGCAGTGAGAGATGTGGTACTTGGAAGGAATCCTTCCCTCTGAGGGTGGGGAGGGCCTACCACGGGGTGCCCAGGGAAACTGTGGCTGCCCCTGGATCCCTGGAAGTATCCAAGGCCAGGTTGGACAGGGCTTGGAGCAGCCTGGGACAGTGGAAGGTGTCCCTGCCCATGGCAGGGGGGTGGCACTGGATGAGCTTTGAGGTCCCTCCAACACAAACCATTCTGGCATTCTGTGAAAACTGAAAGGACTTTTTGAAGAAAGAAAAGCCCTACAGCTTTCCAAAAAGGCCTGAGAAAAGCTTGTATTGCATCACTCTCTCCTCAGGTCGAGCAAACACACATAGCCATAGCTGTGGCATTCTGCACATCACTCCTGAGCCCCTTTTAATCTTCCAACACTGGCATTAGGCTTCTGGGATGGCAGAGGTAACTACACTCACACAGTTCTTATGCTGTGAATGACCACCCCTTCATTATGGCACAATACTGTACCCTGCAGCACAACAAGGGGGATTTTTTTACATGACTTGTTGATATTGCCAGAGAGTTTAAGGTCTGCACACACCTTTGCTCAAGAACCTAAAGAGGCAAAACATTTTGCTTTGCTAACCTGATCTCTGGTAGGAAGGTCTTCTTGTAAGCATCCTCAATGCTCTGAAGATAGGAAGGAGACACCTTTTTCTCATATGGCTGCAAATAAACAAACAGAAAAAGTTGTGGAATCAACTTTCTTTTCCTACCAGCACAGACTCCAAGGGCTGCTCCACCACCTGCTAAGGGTTCACTCTGGAATAAGCAGTCAAACAGCCAGGTGAACCACATGCACATCAGTGAAAGTTTCAAAGAATTAAGGCATTTCGAGTGTTTGCAATTTCCTTACATGCCATGAAATACCTAGAATAGCCCTCAGCTTTCCAAGGACTGATTCATTCCTCCTAACTACATATTCCAGGGAGCTGGAATATGCTTTCTCACCCAGAAAACAGGATAAGACTGTCTGAGTCCACCTTTTCCATAAGGAGGCCAGATTTTACGTATTTCCACAGTTTCAAACAAGTGCATGGACAAACACCTGCTCCAAACGCCTGTGAAATTTTATGGATATCCCTGCTGTTAACCAGCCTGCTTTGCACGCAGTGTACTTTTAATGCCACATTTGCAAAACACCTGGAATTTCTCTGATCTACCATGTGTCCCCCAAACAAGCCCTACAGAGCTCAGCACTGCCACAGACCCAGAAAGTCACAGGCTAAGTCAGCAATTCCTGTTCCAAGGTTTCAAAAATGCCACTGATTTTCATGCCCACAAGGGCTAAGAATTCACAAGTTCCCCCAATACATGAAGAATTTCTTATCTGGGAATTTTTTTCTAATAAACCAAAGTTTTCTTTTAATCTGTCAGGTTTTCCAGAGTTAAACCGCATTTCCCATAGCCTTTGAACAAGGCAAGACAAACATCTTTCAATCCTCATAACACACTTGCAAACAGTTACAAGTATACATCCAAGTATCAGAGAAAGGGGGGGAAACAAAACCCCAAATTACAAACCTTACTTAGATGAGTCATTCCCCAAAAGCACCCTACAGCTTTCCTGAGCCAAGACCAGTTCAATAACACAGTCATCCAGCAGTGATTTGCTGGTTTTCAGGGAATTAAGTGAACTTGCTGATCCCAGGTGACTCACACATGAACCCCAGCACAGGTGTGAGGAAGCAGTCAACTGGGAAGCAAGAGCCAGGGAGCCCAGCCAGGCTCCTGGCACTCAGGATTAAGAAATTATCTCCAAGTGCATTGCAAGCAGCACATCACTGCCCACGGCTCCTGTAGTGGCAGCTACAGCATCTGGCATAAAAATTCACCTGCTCTTAAAACAATTTCTCATTCTACAAATGACAACATATTGATGCAGTCACTAAAAAAGAGTTGATTTTTGCTTTTTCTTTTATTTTTCTAAACCAAACCTATAAGAATACCCACAAAGGCATCACCGCCACACAGATCTCACACCTCAGAGGACAAGCAGCTCCTCAGAAGCAGAATTCAGCAGCAAACTCCACAGGACCACATAAGGTGTGATTACAGCAGACATTAGCAAGCAGCAATTGTGAGAGACAAGTAACAATAAAGATAAGAGATAAATAGCAATAATCAGAGATCAAATTACCTTGCCTTTCTCTTGAATCCTCTTCTGCACCTCAGGGACAGGCATGTCTACATAAATGACCAAGTGAGGTGGCAGCAACTCAGAAATGCTGATCTCCTTGACCTCTTTGTAGTGATCAAGGCCTGTGTAAAACACAAATAAATCACATTCCCTACCTCTGTATTTGCAGTCTCTTCTTCTGAGCTCATAGAGAAAGTTTAAAGTAGGCTTTTCCTCAAACAAAATTCAGGAAGTTTACAGAATAAGCTATCTCCAGGGAAGTTTCCTGCACTGAGATGTAAGAATCTAAACCCAGTATTATCAAAGAGAGACTTTATTCCTGACTGAGGTTTAGAGGAATCTCAGCTTTTCTTCCACCATTTACAGACAGTAAGCCATGGTAGCTCTAATAAAGATGTTTGCTCCCGAAGGATTCCAGTACAATCCAAACTGGGTTTTTGTATTAAGACGTGGGTTGCTGGGCTTTGCTGCCTTAGCAATGCAGAGGAGGAAGACACAGGTCACTATAATCAGCTCTCAAAGCAATCCAGCAACTTACAGCAGGTGGTAAAAAACACACACCTCTTAAATCCAACAGCAAAAACAGGAGGCAGTCAAGGAAACAGTTATCTCTACCTCAGGAGCAGCCAAAAGAAAAGATTTACCAAGTACCCGTAACCCCAAACCAAATCACTCAGGTTGGGAGGACCATCCCCAAATCACCTGGCTCAACCACTCTGCTGAGAACTCCACCCACAGCATTCCAAGTATCTCCAGGGGGAAGAACCCAGATGATTTGCTCCAGGGTTTGACTCCCTTCACAGTGAAAAGGGGCTTTTCCTTACAAATGAAAGATTTGGCATTTCAATTCGTGCCCTATATTTTTGTCCTCCCACAGCCACTGAGACCATACTGGCTCCACTCAGAAACACATGAACACTGAATATTTAAAGGAATCCCTCCTTCCAAGCAGGAATTTTTTTGTTTTTTTTTAAAGTAAAGTCCCAGACTTCTGAGAGATTATGGCAAAGCAGCTTCCTTTTGCTGGCAGGAACTTACATCTCTTGTGGACATATCCCTGCTTTAACATGGCGTCCAGGAACACAAAGTCGCTGTAGGGAGAGCGCTCCAGCACCACGCCTTGACCTGCAAGGGAGAGCAGGCCCCAGGTTGGAAGGAGAGGAGCTGTGAGGTCTCTCCCAGCCCAACCCATTCAGTGAGTCCCCAGGTTGGAAGGAGAGGAGCTGTGAGGTCTCTCCCAGCCCAACCCATTCAGTGAGTCCTCAACCTGTGCTGAGCAGGTGCTCCAGGGCATCGGCATACTGCAGGACACGGTTCCCAAAGATCCAGGACTGCAGGCGGTAGGAGTGCCCATCTGGAGACCTGGGGTCCGTGTAGAACTTCTCCAGGTTACAGAAACCATTGAACTTCTCAGGCAGCAGCTTTCCATCCCCCGAGATCCTGTCCTGGTAGTGGATGTCTGCCTCGGGGAAGTACTTCATTCCTGAAAAAGAGAAGAAGCCCATGGCAGAAATCAGCTGCATTCATCTGCAGCAAAAGTCCCCTCAGCCAGTGAACACACAGCTGCTCCTTGAACAGCTCCCAGATAGCCCCAGCCCCTCTGGCCATCACAGCAGAGGGCAATGAGCCCAAACTCCGAGCGCTTTCACAGGGAGAGCTGAGCTGCTCCAAGCACATCCATGTGGAAAATCCAAGCTCTCCGGGAGCACAGTCAGCACACCGACTCCATCGGAACTGAAGCTTCACTCCCAACAAATCCCAGAGACCCGAAGCACATCCCCATCCCAAACCTCACCAACACCATCCACAATCCCCCCCCACCCCCTCCCTCCGGCATGTCCCAGCCGGGAACTGCTGCTCCGGTGAACTTCCTCTGCACAAGAGCCACAGTTAAACTCTGGCAGCTCGCAGGGAAACAGTCAGACATACCCAGTTTTTCTGCTATTTGCTGGGCCAGCCGGCCCTTCCCAGAAGACAGATTGCCCTCCACCGTGAAGACTTTGCTGTGCTCTGTGAACTTCTTGCTGGCCCTTTCTCCCAACATATAGGCCAGCCACCCATACTGCAGGCTCTGCTCAGGGCTGCAGTGGATCCTTGCCTAGAGGAAAATGCATGGAAATCAGCAGACATGGAGGGGTTTTTAGCTGAAAGTGCACCTTTTCCAGACATTCACACAGGACATGCTCCCACACACATCATACAAGGAATTTTCACTAAGTAACTTTAGCACTGCCATTTCAGCTTAGCAACTGCAGCACTGGTTAGGCTGGGAAGACAGAAAGCATGAAACAATTTTGAGTCTGAAGGCCAGACACACAGCACACCCAGAGTTCCCAAGAGAGACTCCACATTAGATTCTTGCTTGTATTTTTTTTGTTGTTGGGCACGTAGCAACAATAAACTGACTCTCAGGAGAGTTACACCTTTATTTCAACATGGCTTAGAAGGAAAAAGTTTCAACTTGGTAACCTTGGATATCTTTTCCAGCCTTAACTATTCCACGATTCGTGAGAGGTAGCAAGAGGGACCCCCCTGGGCTGTGGGGCTGAAGGCAGGGCCTTTCTGAGCCCTGCTCAGAGCCTCCCCCAGAGCCCGACAAACACCGCACACCTCGTTCTGAGAGGTCCTGGGCCCTCCCCTGCACACAAGGGCGACCATTCCTATTCAACACTCCTCTCCTCGCAGCACCGCTGACCACAGCCACAACTGAAGGTCCCCGCACGCCTCTCTCTGCCATTTGCTCCAGTCTGCCTCCACTTCACCGCCTGTCCCGGCCGGGAACATCGCTCCGCAGGGGACAGCCCAGCCCCGGCCCAAAGGCTGGCCCTATTCACCCACCCGCAGCAGGCCAAAGCTCCGGACAGAGCCCTGCCCGCAGCCCTACCCAGTCTTCCCCGCTCACCCCCGGCAGGCCGGAGCCCAGCGCGGCGCTGCCCGGCCCGGAGCTCCCCCGCCGAACGCGGGCGGCCGCGCCGCGGCCGAGCCGGGACACCCACAAGGACATGGCGGTGCCGGGCGGAGGGCGGCGGCGCGCGGCGATGACGTCAGGTGCCAGAGGCGGCGCACCGGGATGATGCAAACGTAGAGGCCACGCCCCCTGACCCACCCCTGACGGGAGGCCGCGCCCACAGGCCCTGTGGGATCCGGTGGGAGCGGCGGGAAGCGGGAATCGCCGGGAATCACCGGGATAGAGATAGAGAGCAAGGGAAACCGGGAATCACCGGGATAGAGAGCAAGGGAAACCGGGAATCACCGGGATAGAGAGCAAGGGAAACCGGGAATCACCGGGATAGAGAGCAAGGGAAACCGGGAATCACCGGGATAGAGATAGAGAGCAAGGGAAACCGGGAATCGCCGGGATAGAGATAGAGAGCAAGGGAAACCGGGAATCACCGGGATAGAGAGCAAGGGAAACCGGGAATCACCGGGATAGGGATAGAGAGCAAGGGAAACCGGGAATCACCGGGATAGAGAGCAAGGGAAACCGGGAATCACCGGGATAGGGATAGAGAGCAAGGGAAACCGGGAATCACCGGGATAGGGATAGAGAGCAAGGGAAACCGGGAATCACCGGGATAGAGATAGAGAGCAAGGGAAACCGGGAATCGCCGGGATAGAGATAGAGAGCAAGGGAAACCGGGAATCACCGGGATAGGGATAGAGAGCAAGGGAAACCGGGAATCGCCGGGATAGAGATAGAGAGCAAGGGAAACCGGGAATCACCGGGATAGAGAGCAAGGGAAACCGGGAATCACCGGGATAGAGAGAGCAAGGGAAACCGGGAATCACCGGGATAGAGATAGAGAGCAAGGGAAACCGGGAATCGCCGGGATAGAGATAGAGAGCAAGGGAAACCGGGAATCACCGGGATAGAGAGCAAGGGAAACCGGGAATCACCGGGATAGAGACAGAGAGCAAGGGAAACCGGGAATCACCGGGATAGGGATAGAGAGCAAGGGAAACCGGGAATCACCGGGATAGAGAGCGGGGGGAGTGGGATGGGGAGTGGGAACCACCGGGATAGGGAAAAAGAACGGGCCGGAATAGGGAACAGGTGGGACAGGGGTGTAATAAATGGAATTTATTCACGCTAACTAAATTGTAATTGTTATTAAAGTTATTATTTAACGATGTTATTATTAAACGATGAAGAATCAGTGTTATAAAGCAGATGTACCCCTTTGCAGATGTTACATGTCAAAATCAAGGTACAGGATGTAATTTAGAAGATAAATGGTGTCTCAAGACCCAAATGGCCTTGAGATGGACCAAAATTAGAACAAATTTAGGCATTGGGCCTAAAGATTAGTAAATATAAGGCTAATTAGTAGACTTACACAACGCTTAATACGCACACGCAAACCTGTAAGGTTATCCAAAGGACAATGAGGAAGAGGAGAAGCTTCCACCAAAAGAAGACTGAAGACCCCCTAACAACAAGTGAGGCATGCGCGGTGAAGAAAAGTGATGTAAAGTCAGAAAAATTGAAAATAGGAGGAAACTTACGGGAAACATTAATTGATATGTATAAGCATACAGTATGTACGTTTAGCTTGAAGTGCTTTGTTTCGTAGGTGAGGTGGGGTGAGAAGCCCCCCCCATACCCCAGTCGGTTTCGCTTACGCCTTAACCATTTGTAACCACTGGCCAATTATATTCACATATATATAAATATATATAAATATATATTTGAATATATCTACTATATTTTACCTTTTTATTAAATGGTATTCTTTTACTAAATGGTATTTTTTTTATTATTTTGTAACCAATTTATTAAAGTATATCATCAATTAATTAAATTTGATTGTTTGGAAATTTGAAAGTCATTTATAACAGGGGAGAGCCGGGTTAGGGAACAGGTGGGACCAGAAGTAAGCAGGACCAAGAACAGCCGGGTTAGGGAGCAGCCGGGATGAGGCACAGCCGGGTTAGGGAGCAGCCAGGATGAGGCACAGACAGGATTCCTGCTCTATGCCTGCCCGCAGGTCCTCGGCTGGGACGCGTCCCGTTCCACACATAGAATTGTTCGAATTCCCTCTGCACCTTGCTTCAGACATCTCCAAGCTGTTTTGGCTTGGAACACGTGCATAACCCTAACCCTTATTTAAAAACTCAGTGAAGTTACTGGGCCTGGGAAGGTTGTAACCAAGCGTTTTACACATTTCCCATCAATGTGACATCAGCTCTGCTGACCTGGCACATTTGTGACACCATTAGTGGCTTCTGCTTTGCCCCGTGGCAAGAAGCAATCAAGCCACATTTCAAGGATTTGTCCCTTGAATTTGCAAACAGCTTGAAAAACCCAACCAAACAATCCACAAAGGATGGGACAGGGTTTCCTCAGCAGCTCTGTCTGCAACCAGAGCCGCTGGCTGCTCCAAGCCGTGTCCAGCCTGGCCTTGAGCCCTTCCAGGGACAGGGCAGTCACAGCTTCCCTGGCCAACCTGTGCCAGGCCCTCACTGCTGGTACAGGAGCTGGCTTTAGGGGAAGAGCAAAAGCTTTGGGCAGCATTAACTCAGGAAATACAAAGTGAGAGTGAGCAGGCTGGCTTTTCCTGAAGGGGCACAGGTGAGGATGTCAGGCTCCGGAATGGTGGCCCACGGACACGGTGTTTGCCAGGATTCCGAGTCCCCTGCTCACAATGGCCCACAGACATCGTGTTTCCCACAAGCCGATGTTCCCTGAGGCTGGTGGCCCACAGATACGTTTCCCAGGATTCAGTGTCACCTGATGGTGCTCTATAGTCATGGTGTTTCCCAGGATTTAGTGGCTCCTAGGAAGAGCGGCTCATGAACACGGTGTTTTCCAGGATTTAATGTCCCCTGAGGATTGTGGCCCAGGTGCATGATGTTTCCTAGGATTTGGTCTCCTCTGTGGACGGTGGCCCATGGGCACAATGTTTCCCGGGATTTAGTGTCCCCTGTGGAGGGTGTGCCACAGCCGCGGCGTTTCCCAGGATTTGGTGTCCAGGAGCGTGGCCAGTGTCCCCCGGGCGTGGCGGTCACCCAAGGGCGTGGCCAGTGTCCCCCGGGCGTGGCGGTCACCCAAGGGCGTGGCCAGTGTCCCCCGGGCGTGGCGGTCACCCAAGGGCGTGGCCGGTGCCCCAGAGCCCCGCCCCGGGCGCGGCGCCGCAGCCGCGGCCGCTGCGGAGGGCACGGCTGCTGCCCGGGGATGTACGCCGGCAGGAAGAGGAAGAAGCCGGTGCCCAAGAGGTGAGTGGAGTGAGGAGGCTCCTCCTGGGCACCCCCGTGCGTGGGACCGGGCAGCGGGGTCCCGGCTGCTTCTGGGGAAGTGCCCGGAGCCGCTGTGGTGCGAGCGCTGGGCGAGCAGAAGGGAACAGCGTGCTCGGGTTCCTCGGTTCTAATCAGGGGTAATTGGAGCTAACGCTGTGTCGGCTCTGGCACGCCGCTGGGAGAACAGGAATCCTAAAGATGCTTGTCCTGCATCCCGGTGAGGAAGCTCGCCAGAGAGTTTGAGCTGCTCAGCAGTGATTTGCGGGCTGGGCTGTGGTTTGGTGCCCGCCTAAATCGAACATACAGCAATTAGTAATTACCAAAACATCTCGACTCCTTAATTATTAATTATCACGCTGCTCCGTAGCTGTTGCACAACGTCGGTGTGTTCCCGGCGTTTCCTGCCTCCCTCGCGCCTTCCCCCACTCCCAGGTCCCCCCAGCCTGTTTAACCTCAGCTTTTCCAGGTGTGTAGGAACTAAAGGTGGATATATATTAATGGGAGGCTGTGGAGGGGGGACGTGGATGAGCTGAGTCCAAGCCCGGGATGAGGCAGGGAGCAGCAATGCTTTAAACCTGTGGTGAGGTGACCCTGAGCCTCTCTTGGGAATTAATTTGGGAGTCCTGTTGTGGAAAACGAAGGATGGCTGTTTTGCCACAAACCTGTCTCCTGCTCATCTCGGAGTGGCGATTCCAGCCCTCTGGCATACCAGCCTGAGGGTTCGGGCTGGATTTGTGTGGCTCAGGAGAAAGTGTCTCTTTGGAGCAGAAGGGACCTCATTCCCTTGTTCTGTAAGGTAAGCCTTGGGAATGGGAATAGGAAGAGATTCTTTTTCTCTGTGATGGGTCGGATCTTGGAGCAGGATCCTGCTGGGAGAGGCCAAGTGGAGCAGGGCTGGTGGCAGTGGGATGTATCGCCGGCCAGAGGGGACAGGGAGGATGGGCTGAGGGGCTTCTCCAGCTCCTCTGCAGTTTGCTCAGGGCTTTTTACTTAAAAAACCCCAAACAACAACAAACCCACAACAATTAATAAGAATTAGGAGACAATAGATCAGCTCAGGCAAAATCCACTGTCGGGAATAATCTCCCTTGGTACTTGCCAGCTTGCAGAGGGGATACACTTCCTACTGGGTTACTGTTCAAAGAGCAGCTGGGGAAAAACAAACCCCAGAAGCATCACAGCCTTTGCCCTGCTGGGAGCTGAGCTTTCTCTCGGCTTGGGGGCCACCAGCTTCACCATGACCCCCATGGCACGGTGTGCTTCATAACCATGGGGCCAAAGGGAAGGGAATTTAAACAGCTTTTAAATGTCTAGAGCAAGCTTCACTGTTTCCATGAGGTATTTTCCTCACTGGTATCCCTCCTCTTAAGGCTGGCCACGGAGCATGCTGCCGCTGGCATGTGCAGGAGCAAAGGTGTTGGGATGTCCTCCTCGGGGTGACTTGCTGTTGGTTGTGTCACCCTGTGTGCCTCAGCCAGAGGATTTTCAGTGTTTGGCCAAGCTGTCCCAGTGATTCTGTTACACCTCAGTGTTTTACCCACTGCCATGCTCATCTCCAGTCTCACTTTCTCTTCTTCCTGGCTGTTTGGGGCTGGATTTGGATGGTGGGTGGCCAGAAGACTTTAAAGGATACCTGAGGAATCTGAGACTAATTTTCTTCACCCTTTTTTTTTTTTTTTAATCAAAAACTTTTTTCATTTTTCTCCTTCCTGGTGTGTGACAGTGATTTCAGAAATGTTTAGACTTTCTAAGAGCCCTGGTGCCAGCGTGTTTTACCTCACTTGCATGGACTAGTTTGGAGGTGGGCTGTGCCAGCCTCCCTGTGAGAGGGAATATCCCTCCTGATGCTGCTCTTACAACCCAGCAGGCTTGAGATTTCCTGGGGAAATGCTGCAATTTTCCACTCAGCCTTAAAAGACCTCTCAGTCTCTCTCTGAGCTGTAAATTCAACAGGCACCCCAGTGCATTTCATTTAATGCTCATTTCCTCTCACATCACACATGCGAGCAGCCCTGCCAGATGAGATTGGAGAGGGGTTGTAGAGGAGAGAGCTTAAATTGCTGGTAAATGCTGGCAAATCCTGTTATCCAAAGCTCCTTCTTGAAGTGAGGATGCCTGCAGAGAGGGAGTTTGTGGTTAGACAAATTACATCAAACCAAACGAGATGCATCTTAGGAGATGCAGACAAGTGAGATACAGAGCTTGGGGGGGACTGAGGGGTTTGTCTTTGAGCTACGAAATTCAGATTGGCATTAAAAAATGAAGGACACAGGGTGACATCCAAGTCTCATTAAAGTTACTAACAGAGCTCTTACTGCTGCGCTGGGATTTTGGCTAAAAGAACAGCAGCTCACAGAGATGGGACCTTGTGTAAGCTTCAGGCTGCTCTCCTGGACACTGTTCCTTCTGCAGGCTGAGGGTTGCCCCCAGGGCCTAAGTTTGGCATCAAATGCTGGTTTAATTTGGAAATGCCCATCTGAAAGAGTTAGAAATCACAATATTGGAAGAAAACAAAACTTTTTCATCAACTTTTTTTTTTTTTTAAAAGACAGGCTCTTTTCAAAGTGCAGTGCCCTAAGCCACCCTTTGAGATATCCCTTTGTTTGAGTCATAGAATCCCAGAAGGGTTTGGGTAGGAAGGGACCTTAAAGCTCATCTCATTCTGCCCCATGACTGCCCCATCCCTGGAAGTGTCCAAGGCCAGGGTGGACAGGACTTGCAGCAGCCTGGGATAGTTGATGGTGTCCCTGCCCATGGCAGGGGGTGGAATGAGATTAGCTTTAAGATCTCTTCCAACTCAAACCAGTCCATGATTCTGTGATTTCTAAGAGGAGCAGGGTGTGTGTGGAAAAATCTTAACCATTTCACTCTTGTGGCTGCACCAAAGCTAGTGCTGGGTTTGCAAAGAGCCTGTTGGACAATCCCAGTTTGATTAACCTCTCCTCTGCCTCTTCCAGCCCCAAACCACCCCCTCCTGAGGGTGTGAAGTCCAACCCCTCCAAGCGGCACCGGGACCGGCTGAACCAGGAGCTAAACAAGCTGACAGGGCTGCTGCCCTTCCCCGAGGATGTGCGCTCCAGGCTGGATAAACTCTCCATCCTCCGGCTGGCTGTGGGCTACCTGAAGGTGAAGAGCTACCTGATGGGTGAGTGTCCCTGCTGGGAGTGGGGAAAAGCCCCTGGGATCAATCCCCAACCCACAGGTCATGTCCCACCCCAAACTTTGGGATGGAAAGTTGTGTTTCCTGAAGGGTGCATGACGGTGAGTTGTGGGAGCAGGACCTTGGATGTCCATACTGGCAGGAAAATGTCACCATGGATGGAGGGAGCAGCTTGGAGGCATTGCCAGCAGCTGAGACCTCCTGCAAAGTTTGTCCATCTCATTATCAGCCATCCTTTATGTCCAGAACCTCTCCTGTGTCACACTTCCACCACCGCGTGGAGAAGAGAGAGAGGTGGGTAAAACACCCACCTCTTGTGTACCATTGAACAGCAACATTGCCCTCATCTAACTGGAATGGCAACTTAAAATTAAATTAGTTAAATAATTGAATGTTCATAATATAATATATTACATGTTCCCTTTAATTGTATTTCATATTCTGTATTTCCTTATTTATTCCATATTTGGTATTCTTATATTTATATATGTATATATATATAGTTCCTTATATATAGTTCCTTCTTCCTCCCTCTGTATTCTTCTTCAACCCTTCGTTATTATTATTACAGTTACTGTACATTTAATAAATTATAACATTATATATGGTTATATATGGAGCCTGGCTGGGGGGAGTCACCACATTCCCAGGAGTCACCAGCATGTGTGGAGAGGGACGTGTTCCATCTCCAGTGACTCGGGCCTGATGGAATGGGTGATGGGCACTGGGGAAGGCAGAGGACTGGGGCAGGAAGGCAGCAGCAGCTTTTTCTATTTAGAGGCTCTTATTGTCTTCTCCCTGCCGCAGACTGGATAAAGTTGGCTCCCTTGGCTTTTCCCTCATGCCCACTCCTCTGGGCTCTCCCAGGGCTCTCTCCAGCTGGGATGCTGGGCTCCAGGAACAGACTCCTGTGCCAGACTCTCCAGATGGGACCTGTGCCTCTGAGCAGGAGCTGGTTTCCTCTGTATGTGCTCAGAGTGTGCTTCCCAGCATGAGAGCTGCTCTGGGAAAGCATTTGCCATTGCAGGGGTTGTGGAGCCCTATTCTTCCAGGCCAATTATTCCCATCTGTCCACTTGCCTGTGATTTCCAGCTCCTTCCCCTTGCTCTGCCCTGAAGTTCATCTTGTTTGACTTCAGATCGTCCCAGATTCAGCAGGGTCAGCCTGGCTCTCGGGTGTGCCTGATGACCCGTGCCAGCTGCAGGTCACAACAGCCTGCTGCTGGTGTGTCCTGCTGGGCATGTTGGGGGGACATGGTGGTACCCCTTGTGCTCTGCTTTCTGCCTCAGGTTTGCTGTCCTGTGCAGGCTCCTCTCCTGCTGCAGGAGAGTGTGGCATCACCTGGTGAGCATCCCTACCCACTCCCCATCCGCAGCCCAAGCCCAGCCTTGTCTCCAGGCAGGAGGGAGATGAATGCTTTGAGAGAGCGATAATTGCCTTATCTCCAGGCAATTGAGAGACCAATTGCACAGTGGGCTCAGGGTCATGCCCGCCCTGAGGCTCCTTTTCTCCTTGTGCTGTGTCTCTCCAGCCCTAGAGTGGAGCTTCCCAGTGCTGTCTGCAGTTTGTCTGGCTTCTAACACCAGGAGAAACCTGAGAAGAGGCTTCCAGCCTTCTCCATCTTCTCTGGCATTTCTGAGGTGTGGGTACTGTGTGCCTCTGGCTTGGGAACAGACCTGTTTAATGGGGTGTAGGGAGGCAGGCATCAGGGTTTGGGGTGGGACAGAGCAGAGGACAACCACAGTGGGTGTGGGTGCTGGTATCACTGCTTCCACAGTGGACACGAGGAAAGGGACTTGTCATCTGCGTGGGATCCTGGCTTTCATTGCAGGGTAGTGACTCACTTCATCATCCTTGGAATCTGCTTTGCTTTTAAATGTTCTTCTCTGTCTGTGCTTTAATGAGAAACCAGGCTAATTAGTAGTTTGCTGAAAATGCCAAGCTTCAGGCCTAGATAAGGAAGCTCTCAGAGCTCCCTGTGCACCTCCATGGGCTGATTCGTGGTGTGCACACCTGTAACTCCTCTGTGCCCTGGGGAAAACACTGCAGGTGTTGCACAGCTCTCTGCTGCCTGGGATCTCAGTCTTCCTTGAGCAAAATCAAGGAGCTCAGAGCTTGGTCTCCCCAAGCTTTGTCCATTGGGCACAACCTGTGAGCGATGCTGGGTAGCAGTGACAGCTCTGGCGCTATTCCAGCCTGCCTTAAAGGCACTTGAAAGGTTTTGTCACTGGGGTAAACAGTGGCTGAACCTCACTGCCAGACTTGTGCTGAGCTCTGTCTGCAAACCAATTTGCAGTGGTTGCTACTTGGGCCTGTGTCTGACAGTCTCCCAGACAAATCTGGAGTGACTTTGCTGATCCCTGTCTCTGAGAGCAAGTGCCAAGGAGAAAAGCTTGTGTCTGTGTTGCCGACTGCCACGATGCTCTGGGCTGTCTGCGGTGTGACAGGAGCCTCACTTGGTGTAGAGAGGGAGATCTCATGAAAGCTTGGGTGGATTTGAGTGCTGAGTGGCTCAGAAAACCTCCAGCTAGCTGGAGAGCTGTGCTGGGGTTCGTTTCCTACAGTTCCTGTAACAAAGGAAGCAGATGTTGGGGCTGCATATGTGGCTCTGCTAAGGGCGAGCAATAAAATGGGGCTTAAAATGCTCTCTGAGGTGGAGAGACACTGATTAGGGAATGTGCTGCCACGCTTTCTTCCTAGGACACCAGGCAGGGAGATCTGCAAGAGAGAGGATCACAGAGTCCCAGACTGCTTTGGTTTGGGTTGGAAGGAAGTTCATCCAGTGCCACCCCCTGCAGGGACACCTCCCACTATCCCAGGGTGCTCCAAGCCCCATCCAGTCTGGCCTGGAACTCTTCCAGGGATCCAGGGGCACCCACAGCTGCTCTGGTAATCTGTGCCAAGACCTCACCACCCTCACAGCCTTCCCAACATCCAACCTAACCCAATCTCTTTCAAAACCCATGGAAAACCCTGCCGTGGTGTGAGACCACACTCTGGAGTCTGGCAAAGCTTGAGATAACTAACAGCTCCTAGCAAACAGTGAAGTGGGCTACCTCCCCATCCAGCTGACCTGGCTGGAGCAGGGGCTGAGCTTAGGAGGTCTCACCAGGTCCTTTCCCACCTCTGGTGCTGGTTTCAGTGGTTCCCTCCCCAGTTCTCTGCTGCAAGGCAGCTGGCAGCAGGTCTCCCTGGGTAATCTCACTGTAGCCAACACTAAATTAGCTTTTTTATCCATCTCCTTGTTGTTTGTTGTTACCATGGGCCAGAGCTGCAGGGGTCTGGGCCTAAAGGAACTGAAACAATGAAAGGGAGTCAAATCTGTCCCTGGGCGAGATCCTGCAGGGATGTGTGGGATGGAGATTTGCAGCAGCAGGTTGGAGAGGCTGGTGTGGTCTTGGGGATGCCAGCACTCCCCAGGGCATTTCTGTGCTCCTTGGAAAACACAAAATTACTTTTCCTAGTAGTTCATAATCTGTAGGTTTGGCATTTGTCTGTTTCACTTGGATGGCACAAGCCTGCTCTGCATGGCACCGTGCCTTTGTTAAACAGCTGAGGCAGAGGTTGATGCTGATTTGACTGGGTTTGGGATTGGATCCAAGAGGAAAACAGTTGTGCGTGGCTTGGTGTTGCTGGAAGAGCTGGGAGCTCCTGGTTTTTCGATGCCAGGCACCTCTGGAGCCTGTTCAAAGAGAAGTGTTTGCTATGGATGAAACTTGTCAACTCCCCTCAGTGTAACCCAGTCTGTGAGGGCAGCACTGGCTCTGGGGTTGTTACCAATAACTTTTTATTTTCAGTGCCAAATCCGTGCCAGAGGCAAGGGATTTGTTTTAGCCTCCATGGCTGCATTGCCATGTTTTTCTTTAGGAATGTGATGAGCAAAAAAGTGAAGAGATTAGATGACTTTGCTCCTTTTTCCTTCTTTCTCCTGCTGGAATTTTTTCCTCCGTTGCAGGGTTTAGGAGCCTCCTTGCAGAGGCAAGAAAGCCAGCCCATAGGGAAATGCTTTTGGGGATGTGTGGGGTACATCCTGATTCATTGATGCTGGAAACTGCTGATCTGGTGTCTCGGTTTTGAAAGACAGGTGTCTGCTAGGGAGGGCAGGAGCCTCCCTTGGAATGAAAATATAGATTCCCTCCCTCTGAATTATTATAATTTTGAAATCAAGGGGCTTTCAGGCAGAGATCTGGGGATAGGAATAACAGTTCTTTACTAGTATAACCAGGCAAACAAACAACAATAACTACAGCAATAACAAGAAAACAGAACCAGGGACCCCGGGACAGCTTTTTCAGCCAAGACAGAAAGGGATGGAGGAGAGGCTTTGCTTCCCCCTCAGGCGGGCAGTCCTGGTGCTCCTGCAGGGCTCTGAGGAACACTCGGCTGGAACAGCAGGGATGAGCTGAGATCCTGGGCTGGTGGCTGAGGTGGAACAGCAGGGATGAGCTGAGATCCTGGGCTGGTGGATGAGGTGGAACAGCAGCTCCACAGCGGTGCCTGGTACTGCCACACGTCCCAGCAGGACAGGGGGTGTGAGGCCACCAATGGAGAGGGGAGAAGGAGAAGCAGCAGCTCCATCTGGGTGATGGTGAAATCCCTTCTCTGTCCCACAACAGCCCCCAGCAAAATGTCCTTCTCTGAAGCCAAAGAAACCTGCCAAAACTTTCCCTGCCCTCCCCTTTTCCTGCCCCCTTCCCCCCTGGGCCCAGCTGAACTCTGCGTTTCTCAAGCACCCACCAAGTACCAGCAGTCAGGTTTTTCCCACAACTAATGGGTAAAAATTCCACAGGTGAGCCAGAACTAAAGGAAGGACTTCTAACCCCCAACATGCCGTCTGGCGTCTTCTGGCTGGTCTTGAGGTTCAGGACAGAGCTGGATTTCCCCCTCCTGTCTTAAAAATTACACACAGTGTCTGTCCCAGCACTTTGAAAATGTGAGTGATCATCACACTGCTCCAGCAAATGCCTGGGACTTCCCTGGTAGCTGCACATGGCTTTTGCCATGGTCTTCTTTTCACAGAATTATGGAATCATTAAGCTTGGAAAAGACCTCTACGATCATCAGGTTAACCCAGCACTGACAAGCCCACCACTAACCCATGTCCCTAAGCACCACATCCACATGTTAATTCCCATTAATTGTCCAAGATGCACTGCAGGAGGTTGGAAAAACTGGGCACAAACAGCAAAAGTGCACCATCCTTTTACCCAGTTACTTCTGGTGTGGGTATATTACAGCTTGGATACACATTGGACCTGTTTCCTTTAATCCCATTAATTTGTGGTCTCAGCTGCTCTGTGTGGGACTCTCAACTGCACCATTAGAGTTAAATGGGATGAATTAGCCAGCTTTTAATACAAGTCCTCAACTGCTTTGTCCTGCCTGGCAGCCAGTGGGGCTCTTTTCCTCCTGCCAGCCAGTGTTTCCAGTCCATCTTAGCCATCAGCCCCTTGGAGACCTGGCTTCAGCAGGCTGAGGGATCCATGGCTCCAGGTGGGATTCCAGAGGGTGGCATCTCCCCATTTTGTCTCAAGCAATATTTTCAGGAGTGATCCCTCCTTCCCATGAGGTTCCCCATGTTGTAAATGGCCTGAAGTAGGATTAAAATGTTGGGTTTTCCTTTCCAAGTCAAAAAGTGACTGGGAATAACCTCTTTACCCCTGGTGGTTGCATGGGCATGGGAGTGCTTGGGTTTCCCTAGGGATTGCTCCCAATCCCAATGGTTCTTGGCAGTTTGAGTGAGGATGAGGTCAGAGACCTGTTTGGAGGAGGAGAGCCACAGGAACACCATGGCACCTGGCTGTGGATGGAGAGGACTGGGCTGGATGTGAGCACCAGCTGCTCCACACCACCAGGACTTTGGACGGCACCTCTTTGAGTTTCCTCCCCTCTCTCCATGCTCCAGACCTTCTCCCCAGGTCGTGTGTCACATGGGAGACAGATTCTGGAGGATTTTTGAGCTTAGCTGTGCAGAAATGGACTGCACTGTGTTTGAGAGAAGGGGAAGTAAGTACCTTTGGTGGGAGCTTAATTGCTAAGATCAGTGGGAGAGGTGAAGAAATTTTGCTGGAAAGCACAAGATGGGTATTTCCTGCTGGATGCTGAAAGCCACGGCAGCTCTCCTCAGCTTTCCCTGCAGATGCTGCTGGTGGACACTGGGAGAGAGCTGGAGACCAGATGCTCTCAAGATGCGCATGCTCTCAAGAAGTTCTGTGCCCTTTTGGAGCTTTGTTTTGGAAGAACTCGTTTCTTTTTGAAAACCCCTGCCAGCCTGCTTAATTTCAATGCTTTAGAGAGGAGCCAGGCCTTCAAAAGAAATCAAATTTTAAATGAGAATTGATGTTTCATTTTGAAACTATTATGCTCCATGAAGTGTGAATTGAAGCCATGTGGTCCAGATGGGATGTTTTCCCATGGGAATCACATGCCAGTCATGTGAAGAGGCTTTTTGCTTGGTGTTTCCCTGTTGAATCTCATCTTTCCCAACCTTCCCCAGAGGTCTCACATACCCTGAGCAGGCTGGTCTGAGAGCACAGGATAGGAAAGAGCAGAAGCTGTGGCTGATGGGAAAGGTAGAGATGCTGCCTGAGGATGTCCAAGGAGTGCTGAAGGTTTAGGGTCGGAAGACTTATCCCAGCTCTGTGGAGATGGAGACTGACCCTACTCCAGAGCACCCTCTCCACTGCTATTTGTGTCACTTTGTGCAAGACCTGCAGCTAATAACCCTACCCTACTGCATCCATGCCCTGGCTGCTGACCTCTGTGGGTGGGTGCTTGTTGGCATTCAGGCTCCAGATGTAAATAGATCCCAGGGACATTTTGACTCCAAATTTGTTTTGAATTCAAACATGCCAATCCATCAGGGAAAATGCTTTTGCATATTGGTGGTTTGCTGCAGAGCAGATCAGCACTTGCACATGAAACTTCTTTAGAGTCCAAATTGTTTTGGCTTTGAACTTGGTGTTACCAGGGAAGAAACCAAACAAACCTTTAAATCATTTCAGTAGTGAAGTGAGAGCTTATGCCATGGAGCAAATTAAATGTATGGTCAGACGTAGGATGCTTTGAGGTTCTTCCTCACTTCCAGCATTCAGAGGATCTTTCCCCTTTGAATCCAGCACCATCTGACACGCGGGGCTGAGATGGGGCAGGCAGTGCTCTCTGGGATGTGAATTACACAGGACATGTGAGCTCTGTTGGACCTCTGGGAGCTGCAGGAGCAGGAGATGGTGGCAGAGGTGGGGTGGCTCCCACACAGCAGCTGCTTTGAGCTTTTCTGTGATTTTGTTTTGTTTTTGTTGAGCTGGCACAAAAACATGCCTTGAAAAATCATCCTTTTGCTGGCAGCTGAGCTTGGATTGAGTTTTTTCAGTGATAATCAACAGATAAAGGACCATGCTGGGGATATCCCTGTGAGCTTCTGTCCTCATTCCTGTTCCCTGAACAACCAGTTCTGTGCGAGTCCCACGGAGCTCGAGGTGCCATGAGTGGGTCAGCAGGAGGTTTCATGCTGGCTGCACCCTGGGATGTTGCCTTCAAGGCATGCAGTGCTGAAGCATGAGGCAGCTCCTGAATCAGCCTGGGGAGCTCACGGCAGCAGGTCCTGGGAGCCAAGAGCAGTCACTCAGGTGTCACTGGGAGTGCCACAGCCACCAGCTCCTGGTCTGCTTCCAAGCAGCCAAAGGTGGAAGGGAGAAAACAAGTACGGGTGCTTTGATGGCATCTCAGGTGCCTTGGGAAGCTTTGCCTGTGTCTTTCTCCAACCCTGAAGGGCAGCAGAGCAGACAGAGCAGCCCAATGGGTTGGCTGGAAGCCAACTCCAGCTCTGCCAGGCTCTAACCAGAAGCCTCCTGGCTGTGTTGGGTGGTTGTCAGGGTGCGACACTGATAACTCCGTTCTTTTCCTCTGGACCAAGATTAAAGAGAGACTTTTCATGTTTGGGCTCAGTTGTTTATTCTTCTTTATCTATATTACATCTTTACAGGCAGTGAGGAACTATGTACACTAGGCTAACAAGCTACAAAATGGAGGGATGAGGTATCTCTCCAAGGTCTCTTAAGTGTCAATTCACCCAATAATGAAATGTCAAGTAACTTATTTTTATTTATAACCCAATAGCCAAACACCTGTGTCCTGCAATGTGGATTCTTCCATCCAGTCACCTAATATTACCCAAAAACCCAAGAAGAAGGTGAAAGAGCCACTCCCCTAAATCCTCCATCTTGTACTTCATTTACTAAAATAGCTAAAACTCCAAACTCTAACTTTCTCACTCAGTGACTTAATATAATTCTATCTAACTTACACATTCATATTCTCAGTTTCTCCACTTAGTTTTCTTAGTTTCTCTTAGTTTAGAAGAGTTCTCCATGGTCTTAGGTTAAACTCAGTGTTCTCTCGAGTTTCTGAGCCTGTCAGCACAGATAAAGGGATATTTTTTGTGCCTCTGACTCCAGCAGGTGGTGTTCCCCAGCCTTGGCAGCCCAGGAGCACTCAACCCCACTCTGTCCTTTGCTTCTCTGCCTCCCACTCTGGCAAGAGCAAGGTTTCCCAGAAGGGGGATCAAGAAGGGGAAAGAATCTCTTGGAGGAAGCCTCAGGCAAGTGGGCTCTGTGCCAGTTGCTACTGTCTTCCACACTGACTTCTTGCCTTCTGACTTGCAGCTACATCTCCAAAGGTCGGCAACTGCATGGATCAGCCCAGAGCCCCAGGAGGGGACAGAAGGACAGAGCCACAGGGTGACAGGGAGCTGTTTCCTGAGGGGGAGCTGCTGCTCCAGGTATGGTGATGTGGCTTGGTCATTTGGGGTCTCCCCAAGCAGCTCTGCAGCTTGTGGTCCCTTCTGTGGAGCAAGAGGAGACCCTGCCTTGCCCAGAGCTGCTTCACTGTGATTCCTGCAGGCACTGAATTCCTGGGGACAGACACCACTGACACTGCTGACCTGTGATACTCACTGTGTGACCTGGCTGGGACCAGTCCAGATCCCATTCACACCATTCCCTCTCATCCCACTGCAATTTGCTGCCCCTTACATCTCAAAGACACAAGCTCCATCCCAACCAAGAGGTTCAGGGATGTCATATGGTGGTGTAAGGATTGATCCCTGAGTATTTCCCAAGGTGCTGGCTTGGTTCATTATCTTTAGCAAAGGCTAAGAGGGGAATGTTCAGAGCTGTGGCACAAAACATCCCTCAGGAACTCCTTGCCCTACCTGGGGCATTGCGTGAGCTCCGTAGGGATGAGTTCACAGCCTGTCTGGGATGGGATTGGATGGGAAAAGCCCAGGTTCAGTTTGTCGGTTGTGGGGGAGAAAAGGAGTTGGATGTTGGAAAAATGGTGGTGGACAAAACCAGTGGGAAATGAGCGCTTTGCTTTGTAGAAAGGTCAGGTGTGTGGCATGAAACAGCTGACAGTGAAGCTGGGAGCACAAGGAGCTGGTCAGTCGGCCTCCCACAGTGCTGCTGGTTTGGGCTGCCATCTATAAATGTGAGCCGGAAGGGCCTGGCGTGGAAAGGTCACATGGAAAGGCTGACTGCTGGCCACGTCTGCTGAGGAACATGCTGTTCACTGGGACTGCAGGGCGAGCCTGTGCCAGACCCTCAATCATTCCGTGTACTTGGCATCTCCTGTGCCTGGGCTCTCACAGAATCCCAGAATGGTTTGGGTAGGAAGGGACCTTAAAGCTCATCTTGTGATGAGCTGCCAAAGGCAGGGACACCTTCCACTGTCCCAGGCTGCTCCAAGCCCTGTCCAGCCTGGCCTTGGACACTTCCAGGGATCCAGGGGCAGGCACGGCTTTTCTGGGCACCCTGTGCCAGGGCCTCCCCATCCTCCCAGGGAAGGATTCCTTCCCAATACCCCATCTCTCACTGCCATCTGGCAGTGGGAAGCCCCCCTGTCCTGTCCCTCCATGCCCTCTCCAGCTCTCTTGTAGAGAAAAGGAGACACTCCCCTAAATCCTCCGTCTTGTACTTCATTTACTAATATAACTAAAACTCTAAACTCTTTCTCACCCAGTGACTTAATATAATTCCCTCTATCATACACATTCATATTCTCAGTTTCTCCACTTAGTTTTAGAAGCTTTCTCCATGGTCTTAGGTTATTGGGTTATTAGGTTATTGGGGCTTCAGTTCTCTTCTCCCACCTCTCCAAAGACCAGCAGATGGATGCTTGGCTGTCCTTGAACCTGACTTTGGTCACTTCAGCCCTGGTCCTGCAGAGCCCTCCAGGCATCAGGCAGTGTGAGCAGATCCCCAGCAGGAGCCTCCATGTGAGATTTTGGTGAGGCAATAACTCCTGGGAGCTCAGTGTGACTTTTGGCAGTGAATCCTGGACCACACAAGGTCCCCCATGGCCCCAGCTGTGTGTGAGTGTGACGGTCATGGAGGAGCAGCTGGATACCAGGAGGGAGCTCGAGGCTGCCCCAGCATGGAGCTGCTCCTTAGCCACTCCCCAGGGCTCTGGACTCGAACCATATGACAGCAATTTGTTGAACCACCTGAGCATTGGCAGACTGGGGTGATTGAAGGCATCTGGAGAGCTTATGAGGTGTTACTGTGACAGAAATCCCTCCACTGAGCTGTCTGGTCGCTTTTTTCCCCTCCCCACAAAGATCATTTTAAGCACAGACTGATTTGCAGAAAGCTCTGATTCAGTGTCCCTCGGGGGGCTGCAGCACACCAAGTGAAGGGACTGGTCCCTCAGCAAGCTGGATCTGTGTGCTGGGTTTCCATTTAGGGTGTTCTTTCCCTAATTTCTCTCCTATTCCCTAATAAGCATATCACTGTCAAGAGCAGGGGGCATGAGTTACTATCTAATGCAGTGCTTCGCTTTTGGGGGAAATCAGCCTGAAATTGTCACCAGAATCATAGAATATCCAGAGCTGGAAGGGACCCACAAGGATCATCATGTCCAAAGCAGAGCCCCAGGGGAGTGTAGCTATTCCCAGCTGGAGAGAAGGAAAACAGCTGCAGGTCCTCCATGAAACCTCTCTTCAGCTGGTCCCTGCTGATGCAGGTGCTGCCCTGCAGTGAGAGGGGGCTCCATGGGGGATTTGGAGAAAGAAGTTGGTCCATCTTGGTTGGATCGTTGTTCATGCTGGGTACAAAAAACTCCACAGAACTGAGTCTTGCATGGTTACCAGGTGCTGTTCTTCTTTCTGGGGCTCCTTGGAGGAAGAAGGTCCCTTCTTGTCCCTGGATGCTAAAGAAACACCTGGGGGATTTCAGCATTCAGCAGCTGGATTGAAGCTGGGGAGAGTAACTTTGGACAGAACTTTTTCTTTCAGGCACTCAATGGATTTGTCATTGCCGTGACTGGGGACGGTTACATTTTCTACATCTCCCCTACTGTGCAGGACTACCTGGGCTTCCACCAGGTAAGTACTGTGTTTTCCTGGCTGGAAACAGATACATCCAGTCCTGGTGTGGGAAGGAGGTGTGGATGGGGAGCAAAGCTTCCCAAAGGGCAGCAGCTCCTGTGGCAGGGGAAGGAGCTGGAGTTGGCCTGTTCTTTACTCTCAATCCCTGCTCTTCTAGTGCCCAGGAAGGGAAACCTTCTGTGTCCTCCTCCTGACACCTCTGCCAAGCTGTCCAGGGGCAGGCACTATTCTCTTGTGTCATTCCAGTCAGATCTCATCTACCAGAGTGTGTACGAGCTAATCCATGCAGACGACAGGGCCACCTTCCGTCACCAGCTGCACAGGACCCCACTGCACGCTGCTGACAGTGAGTGCCAGGGTGGTCCCTGCAGGGTTTCACTTGGGCAGCTCTGAGCCATGAGCTCAGGGTGTGCAGCACAGCTTGGAAAGCCTCCTTTTCTCTTTGTTTTTCCAGCCTTTCCCTCTGAGCAGCCGCTGCTGGCTGGGTGCAGTATCACATCCTGCCCCCAGCACCTCCATGCTGAGAAGCAATCCTTTGTGGAGAGGAACTTCACCTGCCGCTTCCGCTGCCTGCTGGATAACTCCTCGGGATTCCTGGTAATGCTGGGACACCCCTCTGCTCCCCCTGTGCACACAAGGTGTTCCCCCAGAGCCACTTGTGTCCCACAGGGATGAGAGCACAGCCAGTTCCCACCACCTTGTTTGCTTCACACCCACATTTTCTAATCCCTGTAAGGCCTTGAATTTGCATGGGCGCCTGAAGTTCCTTCTTGGGCAGCAAAAGTCAGCAGCAGACAAGTCCCCAGTTGCTCTCTTTGCCATCGCCACACTCCTCCAGCCTCTCTCCATCCTGGAGCTCCGGACCAAGACGCTGATCTTCCAGACAAAGCACAAGCTGGACTTCACTCCCATGGCCTGTGATTCCCGGTAAGGCATCTCTCACTTTCCCCATGACAAAATCCCTGGTTCTGGACAGAAAACTAGACCTGGTGGGGACAAGGAACACCTGACCCAGCTCCCATGGCCTGATGTTTTTGTCCCTCTGCTGCAGGCCCCCAGTAACCCAGGGAGCAGGTTAACAGGGCACTGGCACTTGTCTGCCATGGTTTGTGGAGCAGGGTATGCAGCTCAGCCCAGGGCAGGGCACTGCAGCACCCAAAGTGGGAGTCCAGCCTGTGGGGTGCAGCTTTGGGGAGTGCATCCCTGGTGTCACTGCATTCCTGTGCTGTTTCCAGGGGCAAGGTTGTCCTGGGATACACAGAGGTGGAGCTGTGCAGGAGGGGTTCCGGGTACCAGTTTGTGCATGCGGCTGACATGATGCACTGCGCAGAGCACCACGTGAGAAGTAAGTGCTGGGGGGCTGTTGTGGGGGTGTTTGTGAGCTCCCTCAAGGCTCTGGCCTTGCTGTACTATTGCTCCTTGGTGCTGTCTGTCCCGGGGCTGGAGTAGCTGTGATAAAGGCTCTTCCTCCTGGATGAGCTCAGGGAGCTGGCGGAGAGACAGCATCCTGCATCTCCTGCCCCCATAGCACGGCCACAAGGTGATGCTCAACCCCACGGCATCTTGCACGTGTCATTTGTCTGGCTCTGCGGGGGAGCTCTGTCGGTGGCACTTCTCTTGTGTCCCTGCCTCAGTGATGAAGACGGGGGAGAGCGGGCTGACGGTGTTCCGGCTGCTGACCAAGAGGGGCAGCTGGCTGTGGGTGCAGGCCAACGCGCGGCTGGTGTACAAAGGGGACAGGCCTGACTGCATCATCGCCCGCCAGCGAGCCCTGTCGTGAGTATTGCTGGCCCCCTTTAGCTGCTCTGGGCGTGGGGGGCTGCCTGAGGCATGCAGAGGCCATGAGGGTGGAGGAAAGGATCGGTGGGGTTGGAGCTTTGCAGCGTTTGTCCTCCTGCAGTGTGATTTAAGCGGCTCTGAGGAGGTGGTTGTGGACATGCTGCCTGCGAGCAGAAGCCCTTTCCTGAGCCATGCAGATCTCCCCGTGAGCTCCCCAGAGCCTTCTTGTAGCTGGCCCAATCCAGTCCCCTTTTCCTCTAGAAAAGCCAGGGGCAGGGCTGTGAGTTCCCCCCTTGCTGTCAGAAGGGTGGTTTTGCCTGGCCTGGAGGAGCTGCTCATGCTGCTTCCATTCCCTTTTCTCTCTGCACCAAAGGAATGAAGAAGGGGAGGAACATCTCCGGAAGAGAAATGTGCAGCTGCCTTTCAGCTTTGCCACAGGGGAAGCAGTCTTGTATGGGAATGACCTTCCTGGGTTCTTGGACTCGTTCCAAACCAAGGCAGAGTTGCAGGTGCAAGCAAGCTCCAACTCAGAGCAGCACTTGGTAGACCCCAGCTCTCTCCTTGGGGCCATGATGAAGCAGGATGCATCCATATACAATTCCAAGGCTGATAACGTGCCTCAGTTCTCCCTGCCAGGCTTCATCCCTGAGCCTGATGGGCTGAGCCAGAATGAGGACATCAGCAGTGCCAAGGAGGACAGCAACTCCCTCCTGGTGGTCATCGAAACCCTCTTTGAGAAGAGTGAGGTGGATGGAAACATCTGCCAGAGCCTCGGTGTGGACAGCACAGAGCTGCAGCAGTGGGAGGAGGCTCTGCTCAGCCTGGAGGCAGAGGAGGAGCTGCCAGCTCAGGGGCTCCAGAGGCCGGGCACCAAGGTGACATCCTGTGTGGAGCAGATGCTCCTCAGGGAGGCTGCTGGGAAGAACCTGGACTTCCCACCCTGCCATGAGGAAAACAGTGCTGTGGCTCACTTCCAGCACTGCTGGGCAGCTGGTTCAGTGTCGCCAGCCCCAGCACAGGCCCGGGCAGCAGGCACACGGGGAGGCCAGGGGGCTGTGGGCTCTGTAGCCTCCGTTACCTCTGAGGGCAGCTCTGCCCAGCCAGAGCAGCAGGGCCCATTTAACCCAGCCAGGCCGGTGGCAGGGACGGTGCTGGGCATCCCTGTCTCTGGCAGCAAATCCTCTGCAGCACTTCAGCTGGCAAGCCAAGCATTTCAGGCAGAAGCTACCCCCTCTGCTGCTGCTGGTGGCACTGTTCCTACTGCTCAGAGCCAGCCTGGGTGCCAGCTGGTGGGCTCAAGTTGCCCACCCCCATTGCACTCAAACAAGTTGGTGACTCTGTGGCACAATGTCCCCCTCCAGGCAAACCCAGCCAGTTGCCCATGGGAGGCTTGGCTGGCCAGAGCTCCAAAACAGCTGGAAGCTGCAGGAGCACACGTGGAGTCCCAAACTCTGCCAGCTGGCAGCCCTGAGAGCCCCCCAGGGGCTGGGCTGTGGTTGCCACCCCTGTCCCAATCTGTTCCTTGCCCTGCCCAGGGCTCGAAAGAGTCCCTGTTCCACAGGGATGGGAAGCTCTGTGATGTGGAGGCTGCTCTCCCTGCACCCTTAGGAGTCAGGCAGTTGCCAGGGCATGACAACTTCTCCAAACAGCCCCTGGCAGCCCATGTAGAGCCCAGCTTTTCCTGGGAAGGGGAGCAGGCAGTGCTCCAAGAGGACAAGTGGTTCTCGCAGCTGTGGCTCCCGCAGGCTGGGGCAGCTCCTCAGAGGAGCCATGGGGAAGGGCCAGTGCACCCGAGCAGGCTCCTGCTGGGCCCCAGCACAGATCCCAGTGCCCACCAGATGGACTGCGTTGTGCTGCCTGAGTGCCAGTATGGAAACAGCCTTTTTAGGCATGAGAGCAGCTTCCTGAGGGATGCTGCTAAAGTGCCCTTTCCCCAGCAGCTGGGTGCTTTGTCTCGTCCCACTGAGAACCACCCTGGAGCACCCTGCTCCTCACCGGGCTCAGTTTCGAGGTGCTCAGCTGCTCTCCCTGTGAAGGTGGTTGCAGGAGCACCCCTGTGTGCCGGGCAGGGCCCTGGCTGCCCCTCAGTTCCCTTCTCAGCTGGGCAGCCCCCCATGCCTGTGAGATCCAGCTCAAGGTGAAGTGCGAGAGCTGCAGGACCTGAAGGGCACCTGGCTCCTGTGGAGGGTCTGCCAGGGGTGCAGCCACACCATCTTTTGTGGGCAGCCGGGTTTGGAGCTCACTGTGAACCAGGAGCCCCGTCTTGGAAAGCCACCAACAGCTGTGAGCTCTTCTCATACCTGCCAGTGGTGCTCCCTGGTTTCCCAGGATTTTGTCTTCCAGTGCTGTCAAGCAGTCTAGGATGAAGTGGTTTGGACTTTTTGTTCCATGTGAAGTCTTTCAGGGAGATGGAGCTGTGCCACTGGGGAGGCTTACAGGTTCTTGGGGTCCAGGGAAGAACATTGCTTGCTGGCACGTCCACGTACTTGGGGTAGCCTTTTCCAGATGGAACTGGTCCCTCACAGGCAGGTAGCACCGGATGCTGTTTCTCAACAAAACAGTGTGGTTTCCTCATCTCCTGTGTTGGACCACCCTTGTCATGTTGCTGTTTGGTCCCCTGCATCATCTCTGCCTGCCTGAGCCTCTTTTCCTCATGTGCTCTCCATCTCCTCCAGAGATGCCCAAATCCTTTCAGAAAGGTGTTACCAAGCACTTCAAAGAGCTCAGCAGCATTGAAGGGTCTCGGTGGGAGTGGACGCACCTCGGGGATTTGGTCTCTCCAGCAGCTTTCCAGGGGAATTTGGGAGAGATGGGTACCAGGCCTTTGTGGACTTTCTGGGATGCAAGGTGGAGAAGGTCCAGCCAAGCTCCCCTTGGGTTTGTCACTGGCCTTCCTCTCCTCTGCTCCACAGTGCCATGGGACAGAGGAACAGTGAGGGTTCCCCCGTGGTTCTGCCAAAGCAGTGAGAAGGAAAGGCAGGGAGGGATGCAATAACCACTCCTCTCCATGTCAGACCCACTTGGTGCCCCTCAAACCATTGTCCTGCAGCCCAGCACAACCACTTGGTTGAATTCTCTTCCTTTTGTACACATGTAACCTCAGATGTGAATGAATTGTTTTTTCCACACCACCAAGCAATGTCTTGCAGATCCGTCAGGGAAACCCACAAAAAAAGCAATGACTGGGGAAGGAGAGAATGATTTGAGACCACACTGGCTTGCAGCATTGGGCTAGAGAGATCAGAGTGCCTGGGGACATTCACACCTTCCCCTCATGCACCCATCACCCTGAGTATCACATCTGCCTGTACACCAGTGTTAAGCATTTAGCAAGCAAATTAAATCAGCAATTTAATTAGCACAGGGCCAGCAGCAAGCCCACATGTCCTGGTGTGGAGTGGCCTCATCTCCATGGGTCTCTTCCTTCACGCCCAGCTTTGCCTCAGCTGATGGGGCCTGGGAAAGGTCAAGCTCCTGTCTGCAGGCTGGCAGCACAGCAATGCTGAAATGTGCTGGACCACTGAGGTGGCTTTGAGGAGCACCTAGGATGGGGCAAGGAGTTGACTGGCTGTGATCTGGATCCAAAAAGCAGCAGAATGGACTCTCTGCTCACCAGCCTCTGTTGTTCTGGCACCTGTGGGAAAGTGCTGGGGCATGCCAGGGGCTCCCACTGCTGCAAGAGATGGGCCTTGGGGTGGGGACACTGCTGCTTGGGGCCCTGCCAGACTCCCCTGTGCTCTGTCACTGGTGTCTGATCTCTCTGTACCTCGTGGCTGTGCAGATAAAGTCTGTTCTGGTGGCAGCGTCTCATTTTCCGCTCCATGATTTCTTTGTGCTGCTGGTGGCAGCCAGAAGGTGCTGAGGAGAAAAGAGCTGTCCTGGAGCCTCACCCCTGCGTTTGGCTATGTATTAAAAAAAGGCGATTTGCTTCGTGTGGTGCCGATGTTTGTTTTCACCCGAAACCATGTCTCCATTTCCTCCTTAACTGAGCAAGTGCTGGGAAAAGCCTGGCCCGGGCGCTGGGCGTGTGACACTCATGTTGTCACTGTCCCAGCTACTGCAAGCACTCACTGCAGCGACAGTAGCACCCCCAAACTGCCCTGTGGCATTGTGGGGCTCACAGGCAGGATTACACTCAGCACTGACACGCGTGGCTGTTAATATCCGACTATTGAAAATTATTACAGAGATGCCTCTGCTCGAAATAAGGTGTAAACGACACCATATGCCAACGCCAATAGTACGGAGTTTTATTTAACAGTAAACGTGAGGGGGAAGAGGGAAAAGATAGGAGGGTAGAGAGAAAGTGACAGAGAAACAGACTAAGCAGAGAAAAATACCACTACTTTGTAGATTTCCGTGATGTTCCGCTGGTGTCTCGGTGTGCTGCCGAGGTGGTGACTGCAGACTACACCCGTCGAGTGGTGAAGGGAAAGAGTCCGACAAACACCACGTCCATTTGGTTTATATTCTGCTGAGGCTACGTGGGAACATCCCCTGGGGCGGGAAGCTTCACACCGGAGAATGTTGTGGATCACGGGACACTTGGGGACCTTCGACACCTTCTGAGATGTTGCTCCAAGTGAGCACAGTCAAATTAATTATAGCCCATCGGTCGAGAAGGGTACCTTCAGCTTATGTGTGAATGTCCCGTACTTGGGAACGGAGCCTTCACAGCTGAGCCATTCAGTGAGGGAGGACATTGGCATGATAAAGACTTCTCCGCTTAGCAGGATTTGCCTCTTATCAGCCTTTTCCCTTATCTGCAAGCCCTTCTGCACCGGCAGGCTGCTCAGCGCACGGCTGGCAAAGCACTGGCTGGATTGTTCGAGCCCTTAGCACCCACGGTCCAGTCCGTACCTCCCCTTCGCCACCCTCACATCCCCACCCACCCATAGCTCCCTACTCACCGCCACCCACAGCCCTTTCACCTCCTCATTAACCCCCTCCATCAGCCCCCCAATCCCTTCCCAGCTCCATCACACATCAGTCCCCTGCCGCCCTAAATCCCTGTCCATGCCCCATCGCCCCCCTCGCCGGGGGCGTGCCGTTCCCATTCCCGTTCCCATTCCCGCTCCCGTTCCCGCTCCCGTTCCCGCTCTCCCTGAGGGAGCGGCGCTCGGACGCTGCCGGCCCGGCCATGTACGCGGGGCGCAGGCGGAGGAAGCCGGTGCCGCGGGCGTGAGTGAGGGCGAGAGGGCTGAGGGGCCTGGGGAAGGGCTGTGGGGCCCGGGGAAGGGCTGAGGGGAGTCCTCGGTAACGCGGTTGTGGCCGGCAGGACGCGGCCGGGCCCGGCCGAAGGCGGCGGCTCCAACCCGTCCAAGCGGCACCGGGAGCGGCTGAACCGGGAGCTGGAGCGGCTGGCGGGGCTGCTGCCCTTCCCGCCCGACGTGGTGGCCGGGCTGGACAAGCTGTCGGTGCTCCGCCTCAGCGCCGGCTTCCTGCGAGCCAGGAGCGTCTTGGGCGGTAAGGGATGGTCCCAGCGCTTCCCCCTGCTCGCAATCCCTGCCTGGAATTCCTGGCCCCCTCCTCCCTCAGCACTGCCTCCTCCTGCGGCTGTGTGCCCCCCTCCGGGCTGTGACACCCCTCGGCAATTCCTCTCCCCCCTTCTCTCCAAAATATTTAGTGCGTTTGTTTTCCTCCACAGCGTATTTTTGTTTTAGTATTTTAGAGCTTAGAATTTGTAGCGGTTTGTTTGTTTGTTTGTTTCCTTCCCCATAGTTTTACGGGGGTTCCCTCATCAAAAACTTGTCTTCTTTCCCTTCCAGAACGGTGCTTTTTCCCCCCTGGAATTTCCTCCGCTTTCAGGAATTTCGCATCGATACCTCCTCGAATTTTGTGGGGGTTTTTTTTCACCCCCTCGCACTTTGTGTTTCCCTCCTTGAATTTTGACGGATTTTCCCCCACTTGAATTATGGGATTTCCCTCTCCCCCTCGAATTTTGCTGCTTTGGTTTTTATTTTCCCCCTCGAATTTTGGGTTTAGTTTCTCCTCCCGCCCTCCCACCCTAATTTTATTTTTCCAGCTCAAATTCTGGTGCGTTTTACCCCCTCGGATTTTGTGTCTTTCCTGTCTTTATGCCACTGGAATTTTGCCGTGCCCCCCTAGAATTTTGCTTCCCCCTCCCCCTGAATATTTTGTTCTTCACCTGCCCTAAAATTTCATCTTTTTACCCCTCAGAATTCTGGTTTCTTTCCCCTAGAATTGCTTTTTCCCCTTTCTAGCCCCCATTTCCTCGCTGTGCCATCTCCAGCTGCCAGGCTGGTACTGCGTCCGGCGCTGCCGTGGGATCGGAGGGATCTGGAGAGATCTGATTCTGTTTGCGGGCTCAGCTGAAGTAGAAAATTCTGTTTTATGCCAGAGGGTGAGCCAGAGCCTTGTGCATCCCAGTTGGGGAGTTTCTCCATGGAAGGGACTTTTTTCCTTCTGTTACGGTAGACTCGCTGTGCTGGCAGTGAGCAATAATTCCCTGTGATGCACTTAGAGCTGATATGGGAGCCTTTTATTTCTGGGAATCTTTTAATTTTGGGAGCCATTCCACCACACTGTAATTGTGATTACAAGGATCCCTCAGGAGGGCATTGAGGCATCCCTGGAGTTTCCTGGTGGAGTAGCAGTGGCTTGAAAATGCTGCGTTTTCAGGCCACAGAAACTTCACAATTTCTCACTGAATATATTCAGTGATTTCTTTTTAATTTTTTTCCCCCCTTTTCCACTCTTTTAACCTCGCTTAAAGGATTGGCAAGTGGGTGAGTTGGGAGAGTTGTTTGCCTTGCCACTCCAGGTATGAGGAAATTTACTGTTCTGAGATAGTCTCAGTTTTTTTGGGTCGTCCCCTGATCGCCCCCTCCCCCCCCCGACTCCATCATTCCGACTGGTTTAATTCCATAGCACCGATTTCCCATTTGTCCAAGGCTGTAGGATGGATAGACTTTGAGGCAGGTGTGGCAGGGAAAGAAGAAAGTTTCAGCCTTTCAGATGCAAGTAGCTTAATAACAATTAAATAGAATCCTTAACTCTGGGCAAGCTTATCAACAAAATAATTGATTTTAAGTGACTTTATTTAGTTATTTATCTATCCACCCTGTTTGGGTGCTCCCTGAAAGAAGATTGTGGGAAAGCAAGGACAAAACCTGGGATGTGGTGCCATGGATTGTGAGGAGAAACATCTGGAGCAGGTCTCAGGTGTTGTCCACAATTGCTGACAGCAATTCACCCAGCAGGTTTATGCCAGCCCATTCCCTGCCAGAATAAATAAATAATTATTGATTTATTAATTATTAATCAATTTTAATGTTACTTCACCATCTCGGTTTACACATAGCTGATATGTGGGGAAGTTTGTATGGGCTTAAAGGTCTTTTATTTTTACAAGGATGCATTTTTCCTGGGGGCATGAGGATTTTTATTCTTTATATAGCCCCAAGGGAAGCTGTCCCTGCTGCCTCTCTGCCTGCAGTTCAGTGACAGGAATCAGAGGATTTAAGGCTGCTCAGTGTTCTGTTGTTTAATCTTTGGAGTGGTTTAGACATCATCAAGCACTGCCTTTGCAGGGTCATTTACCCAACAACAGGGTTATTTACCCAAACAAACCCTTCCTTGGGCTAGGTTGGTAGCTTTCTGCAGAGCTTTGGGAGAGCGGAGGACAAGAGCATCCTGTGTGTGTTTGTGGACTGATTCCACTCAAATCTCTCCAGTTTAACAAAGCAGGAAGCAGCTCGTGCCAGGTGTGTTCAGCAGCTCTGGGAGAGGAGGGATCACAGCCAAGGTCCCCTCCTGATCCACGGCAGGTGGAAGAGGCTCCCTTTGTGATGGGACAGCACTGCTGTCCTCTGTGGGATTCCCAGGTGCCTTTCCCTTTCCCCGTTGCGTGACTTTGCAATCCCAAGTTCACACAAGTGTTTGCTTACCATGGAAGAGGCGAGTTTAGGAGGGGAGCAGGATGATGGGAGGGATGGCAACATTGAGAGAGGTGTCCTGCCAGGGGGTAGGATATCCAGCCCATCCAACATCCATCCTGCTGGAGAAGCAGCACTGACCAGAACCCAGTACCTGCAGCAGATAGGAAAAAAGAGGCTGAGGTTGGCTTCCAAGCTGAGGCTCCCATCCAAACATCAGTGCCAGCTGATTTAAAGGCTTGTACCTCCTCCTTTCCCATCCAAGTCTCTTCCCCTACAACAGTCCTCTCAAATGCCTTATTTCTTATCCACCTTGGTGAGCAAATACTTCTAATTCTTATTCACTGCCCTGACCTTCCTCCCTGCCGTGCTGGAGGCTATTTCAGCTCATGGGGTTCGCTAGAGGTGGGACTGTGCTGCAGGGCACCTCCTTGTCCCTGTGCCACCACCCTGGGGGTGCCCAGCGTGTCACACCAGCTGTGTGCCAGCAGCTTATCCCGGTGGTGCCTGCGGGGCTGCTCCCCTCTAATCCCTCCCTGTTACGCCCCTTGGAGCAAAGGCCCAGCAAATACTGCTGGCTGGGGAGGAGGAGTCCCTGTCTCTTCTGCCTTCCTCACCTCCTGGAAAGGGGGAGAGAAGGAAAGATGCTCCAGGGGAAAGTTTGGTGGCTTGCTCTGTGTGAGGATTTCTTACTAAAAAAAAGAAGATGCCTCAAAGGCACCTTGTCATGTGGCTGTTGGGTGCCATCTGTGTAGCTTGGGCCACTTACACCCCTGGTGGCAGTCAACTGGCAGATGTCACAACAGCCAAGGGCTCACTTTGGAGAAGTGTCTCTCGCTGTTTGCTCCTGCAGCACTCTGGGGAGGTCATCTGAGCTGTGCTTCCCATCCTACAGCAAGCCTGGCCCTTCCTGCTGTGTGAGTGTAGCCCCTGCTGGGCACTCACTTTACCCGAGGGGCCAGCTGGGTGTCCCCAGGACCCCCTATGCCTGTCATAGGCACCTGATGTTCAGTGACCTGCGGGATTACTCTTGATACTCTCAGTCAAGTCTGGGGTTTATGAGCTATGGGAAGAGCAGTAGGAAGAGGTCAGTCTGTGGTGGCAGGAGCTGGATGTTTGAACCCCATAGCAATGGGCTAACCTTGAAGTGAGGATCCTCAGAGATGCAGATGCACCTCTGCCTGTGTGCAGCATCTTGCCTGGCTCCCTGGCTGGGAGGAGAGGGGGAAACACCCTGGCATGTGTTGTGGCCTTAGAAACTTTTGGTGCCAGAGGGGCTTGTTGGCTGCACAGTCTGTGGCTGTGGGTCAGAGAGTTGTTCTGGGCTCTGCATGCTTAAGGTCATGTATCCAGAACTCAAGCAGTTTTTCTCTCCCATGTATCTTTTAAAGATAACACTCTTGTGGATGTTGGGGGCTTGGAGATTTTATCACTGTCCCCTTTAAATCGTTGGGGGCTGCTGTAGGATCAGTGTGCTGACTCGGGGCTGAGCCTCACCCTTTGAACTGTGATATGAGCCCAGGTTGTTATTGCTGGAGCTGTGGTGGCCCAAAAAGTGCCTGACCTGCCATCGGGTCAGTCTGGAAAAGTGCTTTTAATTATATAATTATTGTAGACTATATAACTGTGCCCCTGAAACCCCTGCTTAGGGGTGAGGGCTTGAGACAGGGTGCATGGGACTAATGCTGCTCATCTCTTCACTTGTGTGCCCTCCCTCCTGAGCTGTTTGTCAAGCACTGCAGAGAGCTGTAGCAGTGAAGCCTAAGGGCTGGTTTAAGAAAAACAAAGCCTGGTCCTTCGAGCACTGTTGTTCTCTTTATTGCCTAGGTAATGAGCTGACCTTGGAGGAGCAATTTAAAGTGGAGAAGTCTTGTGGCATTCCTTATGTAGGCAGTTTTTCTGCTGCGTGCTTTCCTTGCCAGGTGTTTTTCCCTGGCTCTCTGGAGACCAGCTGATGGAATGCTGCTGGAGCTCTCTGGGGCTCCTGGGGGCTGCTTATGAGCAACTGGGCTGTCTCAGGGCTCCTGCAAACGGGAGCAGGGTGGGAAGAAATTCCAGGCTGAGGCTTTGGGCTGGGATGATCCTTCCAGATCTAGTGGAAGGTGTCCCTGTCCACAGTAGGGGAGTGGAGCCAGGTTGTGTTTAAGGCCCCTTGCAACCCAAACCATTCTGTGATGGACACTAAAGCTCCTGAGGGAGTTTTCCAACAGTTGATGATGCTGCAGGAAGAAGGAAAATCTGGCAGGTCCTTGTGTCTTTGTCCTTATTTAAACTCCTGCACATGCTTCTCCCTTTGAGACCCAAGTGACACAACCAAAAGCTACACGTAGTCAAGGCTGCCTTGCTTCTAAAAGTGCAGGGAGATCTTTTAAGAGGCCATCCATTATTAACCACAAGTGTTCTTGGAAAGTAGGATATCCACACCATTCAGGCAGGGATAAATAATTCATCTGTTTAATGAAATTTTTGCCAACAGGGAGCTGTGGCAGGTATGAAGTTAAGTAAAACTCTGGTATCCATTATGATTTAACAAATGGGAGGTCAGGAAGTATTTGCCAGTGGCTGGAAAATGGGCTTTGAACAGCACTGATGAGAACCCAAGTGATGGTTCAGCAAGGCAGGGAGAAGACGGCTCTGTGGCTTGGTCTCAGCAAATCTGTCTCCACTTCCCTCATCATTTATATGATGTTTTCTGAATTTCCAATATTTTCTCTCTTACTGGCAATGAAATGTAGAAAAAAAGCAATGTTGAGGGGTTACTTTATGTGAGGGGGCTGTACCAAGCAGCAGAGTTGCAGGTCCCTCTGCCAGTGAGCAAGGAGAAGCTGGAGAAGTGGATGAGAAAGGGAGATCTGGAGATCCACTCGTGGGAGTAGAGACTTTACCATGAAGTAAGACCAGCTCTTCAGGGGATTGGCACAAATGACTGAAAGAGGTGGATAAAAGGCAGTTTTGTGAAGAAGTCAATCAATCCTTCCCCCAGAGTGGCTGGTACATGCTGGGGTGTTTGGCAGAAAGCTTGTAGGGAACACCATTACCAAAATCCTCCTCTCTCCCCTCTCCACGACTTGCTCAGACTAACAGTGGCCATGCAGGTGGCCCAGCCCTCTCCTGCAGCTCTTGAAGAGTCAAGAAGCAGTTTGGTTTCCTTCTCCTTCATCAACACCTGGAGCAGGTTTGGGATCGAGTTGTTTTAACTTATCTCCTTTGCAGTCAGTGGTTGGTGGAAACCCTGCTCTCACCAGGAGCTTTTGCTGTGTGTAGGGAAGGGGGCTGGGAGATATCCTCTCAAAAATGTTAATTCCTGCTTGGTGGTGCAGAGATTTTCCAGGTCTGCAAAGCTCTGTCAGGTTCAGGAGTTCACTGGCAAACCTGGTAGGCAGCGAGGTGTCCCTGCAGCACCATGTGAAACAGATTTCCAGGCTGGGAAGCACTTGGAGATGGAGGGAGGAAACCCAGCCCTGGTGGCCCCTCCTGCTCTCCTAGTGACAGCACGGGGCCAGACAGCAGAGAGCTGGTGAGCACCGCATGTGAGGATGACTGCAGGGCAGGGAGCATCCTCCTCTTGTGAGGAGGCAGGCGTGGGCTGGGAGCTCGTTCCCTGAGATGGAGATTTTCTTACTCGCAGCTAAAAGGCTGTTTGTGACCAAATAGCCTGCAGGTCCTGGCAGAAGCTGTTTCTTGGAAGAAATAGCAGGAAAGTTGTGCAAGCCTCACTACTTTCAGGTGACCAGCTTCGCCCTCCAGCAACAAAGGTGACACCAGTGGCCTGAGGGAGGGAGCCCAGAAAAAGCCACTTCTCTCCTTTTTATTCCCATCTTTTTTCCTGCAAGTGCCTGTCCCCCCTTAAGCAGCGAGGACAAAGGCTGCACCTGGTTTTGTGCCCTAGGTGAAGGAGAGTGCTGTGTCTGGAGCGTATACCACCTTTCCTGGTGCCCAGCTCTGGCCAGGATACACACAGCAGGGAGGATGCCGTGGTTCCCTGGCTCATTCTGCTCCATCAGCCTGATGTGCTGTGACAGTTCTGCTGAATTGCTGACCCCAGGGGCTGCACAGGGTTATTTATGGACACACAAAGCTGGGGGACACCGGGCAGGATGCCAGCCTGGCATGGCCACAGCCAAGAGCCTGTCTTCTTTGGGGGTCCTTGGGTGACTCGGGCAGAAAAGGTGCTCTTTGAAGTTAGTGGGGAAACCTCCATGGAAATTCTGGTTTATCTCTCACACACTGGTGGCTGGATCCTGTTTGGTGGCAGACATCCCCACAGAGGACAGTGGGCTGTCCTCTGCTGTTACTGTGTCTCCTCTGGGCTCACAGCCCAGATGATGATAGCAAAGCCTCTTTTTAGGCAGTGCTTGGGATCGAGAGTTCTGTGTGCAGGTGCGACATCAGACCATTAAGCCAGGGCCCTGAGCAGACGGCAGCACCTTTAGATGTACTCCTGTCAGCCAGGTTTATTTTTATCTCTCACCTCCAGCACAGCGAGCTGGGAGCTCGCAGAGGAGATCTGGAGTCCTTTAATAATTCATAGCTCCTGCATTTTTTTCCCAGTGATCAGAAAAGTGAGTTGCTGGAAGGGCACTGGCACAAACCTCCATCCACACCCCAGGGCCCCGCCTGGGTGTTGTGGCCTCTCTCATGCTGTTCTGCCCGGTGGCCTGGCCCTCTCCAAGGTTTTGTGCAGGCTCCAGTCTGGACAGGGGATCCCGGGTGGGCCTTCAGGGTGGCGAAGAGTGAGGCCACAGCAGCCTGTGCGTGTTCACCCCAGCTGGCTGGGGCCTGACGCACAGTGCTACAAGCATCTGCTGTAACCTCAGTCCTGGTGTCAGCCCACCCCTGGCCAGCTCCTAAAATAGTCTGGGCAGGCTGAGCTCGGGGAATTCCCCAGAGCTCCCAGAAGCAGCGGGATTGCTGCTGTATCACGTGTTTTTCTCTCGTATTAGAACTGGGGTGGACTCTGCCTTTGGTTATGGAGCAAAGTCGATCTTTGGGATGGTCCTGTGCCTGGTGAAAGAACTTTGTCCCCAAAGCCTGACTCTGGAACAGCTGCTTTCTGTAGTATCTGAGATCCTTCAGGATGTGCTCCATGGAGATGGAGGAGCTGAGTTTCAGCAGCTGCTTTGGCAAAGCACGGGGATAGCAGAGTCTGTTGCAGAGCCTGGCTTTGTTAACGTGCTGATGGCTGTTGCCTTCTGACCCGCTGTCCAGTTGCTTTCAGAGTCCACTTGATGCTCCCATTGCCTCTGAGCCTGGCAGCCCTGCAGTCCAGGAGCTGGGAAAGGCAGATCCAAGAGAGCTCTTGCTCTCTTCTGTGCGCTGGCAGGCCACAGTGGTGCTGCAGCTGGTGTTTTGCACCTTTGCTCCAGATCCCAGTGGGAGCAACTGGTTTACCAGCGGCCAAATGCTGTCCTCTGTCCTTGTGGTGCTGGCAAGAGGCTTCCCAGCTTTCTTGTGAGCTCCTCTGTTCTCTGGATAGGCCTGTCATGCACAGACTGGTTGTCATCTTACCCTTTAATTACTATCCACACCAAAGTATCCCCAGGAATCGTTCTCTTGGGGAGTGCAGAGCAAAATTTACAGGCACATCCTTCAGTTCAGCTGAATGACAGATTCCCTCATGTGTTTGGATCGTGCACTGACCGCTGTTAGATCTCGGGTGTCTGTGTCTGGGTCCATGTGTTTTCTGTGTTGTTTTTCTCCCACTGTGAGCTGTGGCTTGCCTTAATTTGGTTGAGTAAACCCACTGTGTTGCTGAACTGTAACGAGATATCATTGACTGAACTGTATCCTTCAAAATGGCTCATTCCTGATCCTGGGATTTGCTGCAATGCCCCCTGTGTAGGGCAGACTGCTGCTGCTAGCCAGCATCTGTCAGGTGGTCAGGAAGGCCATGGAGTGGCCACAAGGCCAGGGCAGTGACTGTCCCCTGTGTTGGGCATTACTGAGGCCACACCTTGAATCCTCTGTTCAGTTTTGGCCCCTCACAAACAAGAAAGACACTGAGGGGCCGGAGTGCGTCCAATGAAGGGAACAGAGCTGGGGAAGGGTCTGGAGCACAAATCTGATGAGGAACAGCTGAGGGAGCTGGGAAAGGGAGTTAGCCTGAAGAGAAGGAGGCTCAGAGGGGACCTTCTTGTTCTCCACAACTCCCTGACAGGAGGGTGCTTGGCTCTGCCTCCAGGGACCAAGGGCCAGGACAAGAGGAAATGACTTCAAGATGTGCCAGGGTCGGTTTAGTTTGGGTATTGGGAAAAATTTCATCACAAAAGAAGTCAGGCATTAGACCAGGCTGCCCAGGGCAGTGGTGGATTCACTGCCTTGGAAAGTGTTCAGAAGACCTGTGGATGTGGCAGCTGGGAACATGGTTTGGTGGTGGTGGTCTTGGCAGTGCTGGGGAATGGTTGAGCTCTATGATCTTGGTGGTCTTCTCCAACTTTAAGGATTCCATAATTCAGTGACTCTGATGCCTACCTGCTTTAAGGATCCCTGGTTTTAACAGTTTTTTTTCATGTTATTAAAAGTTGGGCAAAGAAGTGGGGGAAAAAAACACTAGACTGAAACAGCTGAGGGTGTTTGAGGGGTGGGGAAACATGCCCTTAAAGTCAACGCTTGTGAGGGGCGAAGCAAAAGGCTGTGACTGTGTGGTGGCTTCCCCTGTGCTACTGTCCAGCTTTACAGCACTCCAGCTTTTGTGGCCGTGTGTTTCTGCAGCACTGGTGTCCCTTCCCTTTCCTTGGTGCAGTTGCTCTGAAGAATCCTGGTGCCAAAGAAGCCCAGATGGATGCAGCCTGTGGCATTGGACCGGCTCCAGGCTCAGCAGCGGTTCCAGAGGGTGAGCTGCTCCTACAGGTTAGTGCTCCACACAAATGCCTTCATGGGATCTTCCTCTTGTCCCTCTTCCATCTCCTTTGAGTTTTACCCTGAAACCAGGCTGTTCTTTCCCAGATGGCAGGTGATTTGTGATTTCTTGTGGTGTAGCTCACTGTGTTTCTCACTGGGCAAAGATTTGAGACCTCCAAAATTCCCTGGGGCAGAAATTGTGTTGCTTCTTCCCTGCTTTTCCCATTATTCCTGGAAAAAAATGCCATCTGTAAATAGTCTATATGTAGGGAACATCTTGCTGGATTTCCAGGCATGGAGATTGATCTTTTCTTCTTCTCCACCCACATGTGTAAATGTGCCAGAGGTGTAATGAACCAAACTGAGCAAAGTGTTTGAGTTTTCAACATGGGCACACTGATCCTGACTTGAGTATATTGGTCAAATGCTGGTGAAAACAGGGAAGAAAACATTGTGGCTGTCTCCCCTGCTTTTGAGGAGGTGATGTGTGACACTGAGGACACAGCTAGCTGCTGATGGGCCATGTGCTCATCCCTTAAACACAGGATAGGTGGTTGTATCCCAGGAGCTGTTTTTCCTGTGTTGTCTCCTTTGGTGATGCTGGAGATGAGGCTGGTGATGCTGCAGCTGTCATGGTTTGTTCAGAGCTGCCAGGAGGGCACCTTCTGTCCCCAAACTGTGCGCAGTGAATGGGAAGAGGTCAGGCTCTGGCAGCACGAGGTCCTGCAAGGACACGTCTGCCATCCCCTGCCTGGCACCCGGGCACAGGTGATGGCACTGTCCCCTGCCTGCCTAGCACCCGGGCACAGGCGGTGGCACTGTCCCCTGCCTGCCTGGCACCCGGGCACAGGCGGTGGCACTGTCCCCTGCCTGCCTGGCACCCGGGCACAGGTGGTGGCACTGAACCCTGCCTGCCTAGCACCCGGGCACAGGCGGTGGCACTGTACCCTGCCTGCCTGGCTGTCCTCCAGAATGGGCTGAGTGTGCTGGGCAGCTCCCAGCGCTCCGTCTGAGCGCTCACTCAGCACAACGTGTAATTACTGTCCTGCCTGAGAGCTGAGGATCTCTGTGTCTGGTGGGAGAGGCACTAAAGCCAGCCTGGTTAATAAGCAGAAACCTGTGGGTTTTCCCTCAGGATACAACAGAACTGCTCAGCAGGACTTGCTGGGGGTTGAAGTCCTGCTCATCAGCTCCTCCCACAGGTACCATCCTTTTAGAGGTACCAAACTGGGCCTGAAAAGCTGGTTCAGCTCTCTCAGAGTCTGTGTGAGCCTGGATGTGGCAGGAGCTCAGAGGTCTGTCTCAGTGCCTCCAAGGAAACATTCCTCCATACTTACAAACATACTTCCACCTGGTCTGTCGCCTCTGATGGGCAAACTTCCTTTGTCTCTTGGGTTGCTCTGGTTCTTCCCCTTTCCTTCTCTGAAGCTGCTCAAAGGGTTAAAGTGAATTTGGCTGCACTAATTAACCTCTGCAGCAGATTCCCACACACTGAGATCAACCCCAGTAAATAGAGAGGGTGTTTGTGCCTGAAATAAAGGGGAGGAGAGGGGGGAGAAACTCTGACCTGGACAATGAAACAGGAGTTGGCAGCAACAATAGCTGGACTTGGCTGAGACTACACGCCAGGCCCTAATTAATGCCGATGTCTGTACATTATGAAGGGGGGGAAGCAGGTCAGGGCCGGCCACTGTGGCTTTCCTGCCAGGTTAGTGGTACAGGATGATTTTGGCTCTGAAAAGCCACAACTGCAGGAGCCCTGCCTTCCAAAGTGGTCCTGCTTTGTGCTGCCAGAGTGTCCCCTTGGGGATCTGTTGTCCTTAGGGAGGGATGGCCATGTGGTGGTGCCAGGGCAGTGAGAGCTCTTCAGCTTCTGGGAAAATAAACCAATGGTTTTCATGGGATTTCACTGCCTTTGCTCTTGGGCAGTATCACGGACTTGAAGGTGTCTGCTGGGTGATTCTGGGGATTCTCAGAGTTGGAGACACTGAGCCAGAGAGTGGTATCTGCCAGCTGGGCTCAGGGAGTATTGCTGTGGGGCTGCTCTTAGCCCTGGCAGGGGGGTGACAAGGTCTCCAAAGCCCTGGGCTCTGTGCCACAGAGGCTTGCAAGGGTTGGTGCTGTGCCTGCAGCACTTGAGGGTGCTTCCCTGATCCTGCCAGTGCCTGTGTCAGCAATGTTCTGCCTGGGGGCTCCTTCCTGCTGCCAGAGAGCAGGGATGGAAAGCCAGGGCTCCTGGAAAGGAGCTGCACTCCCAAACTGTTAGGGAAGCTCCTCTGCTCCTTCTAGTCTTCTCCAGGTGTAAAGGACACTGTCAGCCAGCACCCTGGTCCCTTCTCATGTGTCCTGTCCTGCCAGCTGTGGGGTTTTTAGCTCAGGGAAAACAACCAAATTACTTCCCAGATTTTTTGAACTGAGCAATGAGTCCCTCTTCAGTAAGACAGAGGCTCAGATCATCTCAGCCTGTTCCTGCCAGGAAGCCCAGTGCTCCCTTGAATATTGACTTTGCAATCCTGGAGCTTGAGGAGAGGATGTAAGGGCCAGCAAATTGTGCAATGTCTTAAGTGTGTAACATTAAAAATGCAATGGAAACTTCAGATTGATGGCTGCATTTGCTCTTCTGTGTGGGGAGGGCTTGGGGCTTCAAACCCACACAGGCACAGCAGCTTTGGGTATTGATTTTGTGAAAACAGAGTACAGCATTCAGCCCTAAGGGGTGTGGGGTGTGCATGAGCCAGGTAGCGTTCCAGAGGAAGTGATCTTGGAGGTGGAGATCTTAGAGGGATTTCCAGCCTAAATAATTCTGGGATGTATTGGCTGAATGGAAAAGGTGCTCTGGGGTCACCCAGGGATTCTGTGGTTTTCCCTCAAGTTCAGGCACCAGACTCAGCCTGAATCCTCTGCTAAGAAGAAATTGGCTTTTCAGAAATCAGATTGTTTTTGCTGCAATTTTAAATCCGATCCCTTATGCTTTAGCTTGTGGCTTTTCCATTTCCACTGGTTAAGGCCCTTTCAGCACTGGCCACCTTGAGGAGGGAGCGGGCAGTGAAGACAGCACCTTCCTTGGCCTTGCTCCTTATCCATGGACAGTCCAGGTACACCATGATCCTTCTCCAGACCACTTCTCTGGAACTTAGGATGGCCAAACACGGCTGCCAAGGCCCTCAAGACTGTTGGAAAGGCTCATTTCCACCAGAATGGACCAGTTCCTTATGGTGTCCACTTTCATCCTGCAAGCAGTTCAGAGGTGTTTATCTGCTCCCTGCACGGGATGAGGATAAATGTCTGAAGCTAAGTCTGAGTGAATGCTCCCAGGATGGAAGCACAGTTTTCCATCAGTCTGGATTAGGATATTCTCGGGCAGGAATGTGAAAGAGCCATCTCTGGTGGTTCAGCTGCCTGCTAGCCAGGCTTTGGGTGACCAGTGTCCTGGTCACTGTGAAAAGTGATGTGACTGTGGCCTGATCTCCTCTCTCCTACAGGCTCTCAATGGCTTTGTGCTGGTGGTGACAGCAGAAGGGCTGATATTTTACTCCTCACATACAATCCAGGACTACCTGGGATTTCATCAGGTTGGTGGGACTCTGACTTGCTGTGGAGCGTTGAATTTCCTTGGTGGTGGAGAATAGCCCCAAGTTCCCTGCAGGGAGGAGGCTCCACAGGGATCACAGGGTCTCAGGGAGCTGTTGGGGCTTTTCCTTGGTCTTGGGAATTTGGAGTCTGTATTGCCAGACGTGGTCACTGGTAGGTGACAAGGGACTTCATCAACCCGTAAATACTTTCTACCAGCCATGTCCATGGGCTTTCATAGGGTTCATGGCCATGGTGAGATGTCCTGGGTTCCTTGCCTGTTTGCCTAGGGCACCCACTCAAATCCTGGTAAATCCCACAAGGCTCCAACACTTTGGGCACCCAGGTAACCTGGAGAGCACTAGATTTACAGGGAAGTGGGGCTTACTTCAGCTACTGTGGTTTGGTGTCACCCACACAGAGCTGGCTGTCCCCAGCAGCTGGGGTAGATGAGACCTGTCCACCTGGACACTGGGAGAAGGTCCCAGGGCATTGTTCTCTTGGGAATAGTCTAGGGATGGGGTGGCCTTGCTGCTGTTTTGTTTCCAAATTCATGTTTTCATCTCATTTCATAAGTCAGCACTAGGATTTTGAGTTATGGGGATGTCAGAGAGAATCTGTGTTTGCTCTTTAGGCTTCTGCAGGGGGAGAAAGTCAGGCCAAACATGGGCAAGGGGTTCTTAAAGCCAGATGTGTTGTCTGTTTCTGCCAACATCAGGGAAAGTTTCCAACCTCATTTAACCAGGGACCCATTTGAGCACCAGGGAAGCTGGGTAAGATAAAACCAGTGGGGCCATGATGGGCTGTTCCCAGGTGGGACATAAAAACTGGCACTGGGGATGCAGAGCTCACAGGTGGCGTGTCCCCTCTAGACAGATGTCATGCACCAGAGCGTCTTCGAGCTGATCCACACCGAGGACCAGCCAGAGTTCAGGCGCAACCTCCACTGGTCTGTGGACCCACCAGTCACTCCCAAGGGTGAAGCTCCTCCAGCAGGTGAAGGCAGGCTGCCATCCTGCATGGCACGAGCTGTGTGGCTCCCCAGGGGTGCTGGGAGCCCAGCTCGCTGTCACCACCTGCACCCATGTGGCTCAGGCCACAGCTTCACCCAGATGTTGTGGCTTTCCCTGAGTTCCTGTGCTCTGCAAACTGCTGCAGTGCCCAGTGCTGGGGACCTCCAGCCCTCGCTGGGGTGAATCCTTGCTTGATCCTTTCTGAGTCCCTCTCTTCCACAGTGGGGAAGAGTCTTGACTCTTCTGCTGCCATCTACAAGCCAGATCAGCTGCCCCCAGAAAACTCTTCCTTCCTGGAGAGGAGCTTTGTGTGCCGCTTTCGCTGCCTCCTGGATAATTCCTCCGGCTTCCTGGTGAGTACAGACCCTCCCCAGCCAGAGAGGGGCAGGCTTACCACAGAGGTTCATACCACCTCTGAAACCACCCCATGGAAAGATCCCGTGCTCCCTTCTGCCATGTGCAGCACCTGTCTCAGCAAGAGACTTGCCCTGTTTTTCCTAGGTTTGGCCTGTACCTACAGCCTTTCCCTGTGAGTTTTGTTCCTCTCCTCAGAAATGCTGAATCTTGAACAAACGTGCTTTTCCCACTGTGCTTTGCTTGGTTTTTCTGTTAAAAGCATGTCTTAAGATCGAGTAGGTGATGGTCATCATCCCTCTTCCTCTCTGCACTGGAGAGCACAGGGTCCCCAGGGAAGCTGTGGCTGCCCCTGGATCCCTGGAAGTGTCCAAGGCCAGGCTGGACATTGGAGCTTGGAGCAATCTGGGACAGTGGAAGGTTGTCCCTACCCATGGCAGAGGGATTGGTCCTTAAGGTCATTCCAAACCTAAACCATGCTGTGTTTCGATGATTCTATTTACACCAACAATGCAGACAGATGTCTTGCTTTCCCTGCAGCTCTCTTCCTTCTCACTTCTCTGCATGACACTGAGATTTTTTTTTTCTTCCCAGCCATTAAACCTTCAAGGCAGGCTGAAATTCCTTCAAGGGCAGAACAAAAGGTCTGAAGATGGCTCTGCCCTGGCCCCCCAGCTTGCTCTGTTCGCCATCTCCACACCCCTGCAGCCCCCATCCATCCTGCAGGTCCGAACCAAGAACATGATCTTCAGGACCAAGCACAAGCTGGACTTCACCCCCTTGGCGTGTGATGCCAAGTAAGTAGCAGAGCTTCCAGTGCTCCATTCCCAACATCCCACCCCAGCCCTGCCTGTGAGTTGGGTGTGCTCTGCGTCTCTCACAGGGGGAAGATCGTCCTGGGTTACACCGAGGCAGAGCTGCGGATGTGTGGTACCGGGTACCAGTTTGTCCACACTGCTGACACGCTGTACTGTGCTGAGAACCATGTCAGGAGTAAGAGTCCCCTCCCTGGTCACCAGTGCTGATGAGTGAGCTGGGAGTGGGGCAGATACGTTGGTACACGATGCTTTGCTGTGCTGCTCCTGTCAGGTGCTTGGGGTGGAGCATAGTGAGGGTTGTTGAGTTGCTCAGTGTCCCCTGTGCCTGCCAGCCATGCTTCCAGCTGGAAAGGGCAGTGTGCCATGGTGACAGCCCTCGTGTTTCCTCCCGCAGTGATGAAGACGGGGGAGAGCGGCCTGACGGTGTTCCGGCTGCTGACCAAGGACAACCGCTGGAAGTGGGTGCAGGCCAACGCACGGCTCGTCTACAAGAATGGCAAACCCGAATACATTGTGGTCACACAGAGACCCCTTGTGTACGTGCTGGGGCTGGCATGGGCACAGCCTGGCTTTTCCCATGGCTCTGGGATGTCCTGAGCAGGGCAGGATGTTGGGTTTGTCATTGCTGCTTGTGCCTTTTAAAGGAGCAGCCATGGGATTCTGTTCTTGCTGCTCTTGCTGCTGTTCAGCCACATCCCTGCCTGCAAGGCCACCCCTCAGCCGGGGGGTGATGCTTGATTATGCTGCAGATGTTTGGGTTTTGTGTGTGTGTATTTGTGTGACTGGATGCCGGCTGTAGCAAAGGGGCTTTGGCTTGTGGAGATCACAGTTGCCTGTTACAGAAGTACTTGTGGGGTGGGTTTATGCAGTCAGCCACAGTGTTCTCTTCCTGGCCTGCAGAGATGAAGAAGGAGGAGAGCACCTTCGGAAGCGGTCCATGCATCTTCCCTTTACCTTTGCTACAGGAGAGGCACTTCTATACCAAAGCTCTCACTCTCTCCCAGGCTTCCCCGACCTTTTCCAGAGCAAAGGGAAGCCCAGCAAGTCCAAGAAGCCCTCCTGCAGCCATGTAGGGCACTCCCAGAAGAACAGCATTGACCCCAGGTCTCTACTGGGCGCCGTGGTGCGACAGGACAAGGTGGTGTACGCCTCCCACCTAGCTTCCCCTCCCAACCCTTCCTTCAGCAGCACTTTCCAGCTCGGGGGCGAGTCCTTGCCAGGCGCAGGAGGGGATGCCTGGAGTATGGGCACAGCTCCAGTTTCTTCAAGGGGCTGCAGCCTCCAAGAGAAGCTGCTGGATTTGCAGCAGGAGGACTCTCTCTTGGCCACCATGGACTTGCTCTCAATTAAGAGTGACAAGCTCTGTTCAAGCAAGCTCTTCAGTGCTTTGGAGGGCCTGGGCTTGCATGCTGAGGACCTGGAGCTCCTGCTGCTAGATGAGAAAATGGTGATGGTCAGTATGGACCCAGACCAGTCCCTGTCCCTGAACAACAGCCTGGCCGGCAACCAGAATCTCTCCTACGTCCCCAGGCCTCTGGTGGATGAGCATGAGGGAGGGCAGCAGGTCTGTCCCTTGCCAGGCATGCCCCCCAGCCCACAGGGAGGAACTTCTGCATGCCACATGGAGAACAAGGACTCGAGGTGGCACCTGGCACAGGGTGCAGGGCAGCACAGCACTGCCCTGGGCCAGCCCCCTGGCCCACTGTGGGAGCAGCCCCTCAGTGCTGTGGAAGGGCTGCTCCCAGAGCTGGCTGAGCAGGAAGAGCTGCCCAGTGGCTCCCAGTGGAGACCAGCCAGGGAAGAGACTGTGCTCCACTTCCAGCCAGCACAGAGCACCCCATGGGACAGGGCCCCCAGCTCAGCCCCTGGAGCCCACTGCCCACAGGAAATACTCGGGGCCCAGCAGTTGCAGGGAGACTTCCCAGCCGTGCAGCCCCTCCAAGAGGATGCCCATCAGTCTTTCCCCCTGTCCAGCCAGTACCAGGACCATGTGGCACTGCCCAGCCGGCCAAAACACTGCCACTTGTTGCTGAATGGGGTGTGTGGCCACAGCCCCAACTCCTCTCCACTGCCCAGCCCATGGCAGGACTATGTTTGCCCACTGCTGGGCTCTCCAGCTCAGCCTGGCATTCATGGCCTCAGCCAAAACGTGCTCTCCCAGCCCCAGGGCTGTTTGGGCCCTGGGCCTGGTGTACCCCCACAGCACTTGAACCTGAATGGATTATGCAGCATGGAAGCTGCCAGCACTGGAGACTCCTGGGAAGAGTTAGCTCTGTACCCCAGGCTTTTTCCCCCTTCCTACCAGCTTATTTCTGAAAAGCAGCTGAGCCCTGGTCCCTCTGTGCCTCAGCACCCTTTCCCCAGCTCAGCTGCAGGGCAGTTGGGGAGTGTCAGCAGCCCTTTGGAGACTCTGAATTCCTATCAGACACAAGCCCCTGTGCTGAGCCAGGAGGACAGGCACTGGGTAAGGGCCTTGCTCCACTCTGGGGCTCTGTGTTTTCTGTGCTGGGAATCTGCCCAGCCAGTGCTAATAACCCTCTGCAAAGTGCCTCACCACTGTTCTCTGTCTCTCCTAGCCCTGCAGCAGCTGTGGTTTGCCCAGCTCTCCCATGGGACTGCCCCAAGACCACCCCGTGCTAGGGGGAAGCCTGGCACTGCCCTGCCAGCCTCAGCCCCGAGCAGAAGTGCTGCCAGATCCCACTCACGCCTCCAGAGGGGACTTCTGTCTCTAGGAGAGACAGGGATGGACAAAGTAGGACTGTTCCCTGGGGAAGGAGCTGCCTTCAAGCTGCAGATAACAAACCTTCCCCACTGCTGTCCACATCCTGCGGGTGCTACTGATGTTGGTTGCTTTGGGTCACCTGGGGGTTTTTGCTCTTCTCTCAACTTCCCACCATCCTGCTCCCTGTGCTGTTCTTGTCTTGATGTCCCTGGTGTGGGGTGGGACAGCAGCAGGGCTGGAGGACAGATTTCCCAGGGCACTGGAGCAATCTGAGCTGTGATTGCAGGTCAGCCCACAAGTACAACCAAAACTTTGTATTTACATACATGATCCAGCATGGATACCAGCCTCACATGTCCTAAAGAAAGAGACAGAAAATGTTTTCACCTCTGGTATTAAATCTCCTGCCATCCCAGCCAGATATCAGTGGCTGTGGCCATGTTGTACAGATATTGCCTGTTTTTATAAGGAAAATCAGCCCTGTTTTGTGTTCTTGTGTTGCTCTGCTCCTTCCCCACCCCAGCTTTCCCTGTGTCCCAGGTGTTCCCAGTGTCTGGGATCCAGGTTAGAGCTCCTGTAACAAACACCCTGGCTTTTGTGTACTGTACAAGACATGCCCAGGTTGGCTCCTAAGCTGGTTTTCCCTGGGTGCTGGCCTCTCAGGTACCCTCAGACTTCAAGTCTCAAAGTTTTCAGTTAAAAACCAGAAACTTCAGTAAGATAAAGAAAGTAAGTATAACGCTACTATTAAGTAAGTACTGAGAGAGTGATATCTTCCCACAGGAAAAAAAAAAAAAAAACACAGCCCATATGTGTGTATATAATATGAATTGACAGATTTATTTTTATGCCACTCCAGTGGAAGGAAAAAACAACCTCTTACCATCCCAAAGCAGTGTCCAGTGGAATGGGATGAAGAGGTTGTTTGAAAGATCAGAAACACAGCGATTCTTTAAGAAACCTGGCAAAGCTCATCTCTCCTCCTGCTTGCCCAGCTTTGGATTCATGCGGATTCCTATTGGTTTTGTTTCAATAAATGGTTTTGGAGATCTTCCCTGATGTTTCTCTTGCTGGTTGTGTCTCTTCCCAATCTGGAGCAAGTCAGGGTTTGCTGGCTGCAGCACTGGAGCTCAGGCCTTGCCACTGGTTACCTGGGACACAATGGGTCAGGTTGGAAGGGATCCCAAGGAGCACTTGGAGCCCTTGGGATGCACACAGTCCATCTGCCAGCTCCTACTATGAGTGTCTGAAAAGAATGGGGAAATCTGACAGAGAAGGGTGAGTGTATTAAAAAAACATGTACAATATTTATATAATATATATATTATATGTATATAAAGTTGCATGTTGACGTATTGAAATATAAAATGTGTATTTATAAAGTGTCTATATATAGTTTCTAGTATGTAATAGAAAACATTTTTTAAGATAAATGAGCTGATTATTTTCCCCTGCACTGCTGTTTTTTGACCTGGAAACTAGAGAAAACACAGGGTTGTTTTCTCTGAATGCTGAATTTTCCAACATTCCCACCCCTACCTGGTACCTGGTTTTCCTTAGCAAAACAAGGCAGTTTTGTAATGTTTCTGAATTTTTGATGGAGATATGCTGGGAGCATTCGATCTTTTATGGTTTCTGTGTCCTACTCTGCCTCTTCCTCCCTTTTCCTTCAGAGGAATTGGCTCTGGGCAGCACCACCTGCGCTGAGGGGGATGGAGGGATGGCACCAGAGCATCCCTGGGTCTGCAGCTCGGTGACTTCCAACTGAGTCCAAAGTGCTGAGCACAACCTGACCACTGCCAAACTTTCTCCTTGAGCCAGGTCCTGGATGTGTGGTGGTGTTCCATGACCAACTGCCCCAGTGGGTTTTTCCTCTTCCTTGCCACGTGTCTCCACAGCACTATGAGCTTCCCTGCAGCCCAGGTGACCTCAGGAACACTGCAACCCTGCTGGCTGTGTCACCAGGGCTCTGTTTTAGTGAGCACAGTGTGGATTTGTCCAGCACTCTGTCTGTGAGGCCTGTGGAGCACAAGCCATCATTTCTGTGGAGGGAGGTGCCCTCTGCTCCCAAAGCAGACTGGCACATCCATAATTCATGCCCATCCTCATGCCAGCTGCTCCCTGGGCCTTGTGGCATTGATTTTTGACATGCTGGGCTGGCCCAGGGAGCCTGGCTGGAGAAAAAACTTCCTGCTGCAGTAAGGGAGATGCTTCTGTTCATCACCCCAGCATCTGCAGCCTGCTCTGAGCTGTGGTGGTAAGAAAGGGAAGTTGGGCAGCTGTGCTGTTGTGCTCTGGTTTGCACATCTGGAGGTAGCAGAGTCCCATGGGGCATATTGATCCCCAAGAGCTGGATGAGGCCAAGGGAAGAGTATGGGGAGATAGAGAATCATAGAATATCCTGAGTTGGAAGGATCACTTGAAGTCCTGGCCCTGCGAAGGACAGCTCCAAGAATCCCACAGTGTGCTTGGGTTTGGGGATGTTTGTGTGGTTGTAGGCTCAGCTCCATGCAAGAAAGAGCAGGAGGAGCTGTAGTGCTCCTTGCAGCAGGGTAAGATGCACTGATGGAGGGGCAGGAGGAGGAGAGCAGAGGGCATTTATTGTTTGTCTCTTTTCCCTTTCCCTTCCTGCAGCCAGGATGAGGACATGTGACACATAGCCTGCAGCAAAAGGGGGCTCCTGTCTCACACCAGCTGGGAAAGGTTACATATGATACCGGCTGCATCCGTGAGCCTGAAAGCACCGGTCCCCAGCTGGCATCACGGAGGCCAGGATGTATCCCTGGGCCCCAGGGCAGCAGAGAGCAAGGTAAATATTTCTCTACAAGCTCAGCCTGGTGTTTGCCCACACCACCTCCGTGCACCATCCATTATAGATGGGGCCAGAATCCGTGGGCAGCAGAGCAGAATGTGCTGTGATGGCTCCTGCATTAAATAGAGATGAAGGAGCACATGGGGAGCCACCGTTTGTTCACACCCAGCCCGTGTCCTGTTTGCTGGCTGTTGCTCAGTGCCAGAGCATGCTGAGCTCCTGCTCTGGACCACAGGAGAGCCATGGACTGGTCCTGCAGCCTGGCTGGGGATACCTGGGACAGCAAGCATAGAGTTAACCAGTGTGTTCCTGGAGTAACAGCTGAGACACGCTCCACCTTGGTTTACATAATTTAGAAAAAAAAACTATTTTGACAAACCATAAAGTCTCTTAATAGGGGGCCACATCAAAACATTGCTATAGGAACTCCTTCTGCAGAGTTGAGTGGTCAGTCATCTACACAACCTTCTGTGCCCATGATTTCAAGTACAATGGACTTCAGACAGCAGCCACCTGCCCACAAAAATATATTAGTGTATCTTTTCAATAGGTCCAAAGACTTTCCAAGCCTGGCTGGAAGGATATAAAGAATGATGGAGCACATCAACTGTCATCCTGGGGTGAAGGACCTGCACATGGCTAGCAGGTGCTTTGGAATAATGGCAGTGGTGGTGGTGGTGTTACCATCATCAGATATTGGCATCATTGTTATTTTCTGGACCTAGGAGAGTTTGATATGAATGGGCCACAACTTTCTGTATTGTTTGATAAATATGTGTGCCTCAAAAAATAATCTCAAATCTAATGGGAAATTCCAAACTGGAGGATAGTTTAGGTTGGAACCTTAAGGCTGTTCTGTTCTGTTCTCTGCCATGGCAGGGACACTTCCCACTATCCCAGGCTGCTCCAAGCCCCATCCAACCTTGGCCTTGGACACTTCCAGGGGCAGCCACAGCTTCTCTGGGCAACCTGTGCCAGGGCCTCACCACCCTCAGAGGGAACAATTCCTTCCCAATATCCCACCTATCCCTGCCCTCTGGCAGTGGGAAGCCATTCCCCCTTGTCCTATGACTCCAAGCACTTATGCAAAATCCCTCTCCAGCTCTCTTGGAACCCTTTTAGGCACTGGAAGGTTCTAAAAGAAATGTTTTTATCTCATTTAGTTATTTTACCCTGAAACTTACTTCAGTTTCCTTGATGGGTTTAGAAAGGTTTATATTTTATATTCCTTACCTTCTGCTGACAGGGGGGCTGTTGCTCTGCAGCTGTGAGCCCTTGCTAACAGATGTACCATTGTTATTGCATTGCTGATGTCTCCCAGATGCCTTTCCACTGAGCAGAGGAGTGTTCCCGGGCTGTTTGGTGTCATGGTGTCCCAACTCTGCTTTAAATTTCACCATCCTTCCCAGTCCTTAATTCCCCTTTTCCTGGCCAGCTGTGGCTGCTAAACCCTCAAGTGCATCCAGGAAGATTTCCAAGCTGAACAGGTGGACCAAGTGTCTCATCTACCTTGCACAGTGCTCTGTACTGGTGCTGGGTTCCAGCCCCAGCTGCTGCAGACATCTCTGGTGGGTTTGGCTCTCCAGAGGAGGAAATGTGTTTCTCAAGCTTGTCCAAGAACAGTTTGCACCTCTGAGCTTGCTGCCTCCTCACAGGGAGTTTCATGCCAGAAAGCCCCTTGCATAGAGTCTGAAGTATCTTCAGTATTAAAAATCCCAGCCCAGGCTGATGGTGGCCTGGCCACACAAGAGGAAGGGAGCTCTTGAGGGAGAAGGAAACCCATTTGCACCTTGGCCCTCTGCACTGCCAATAACTGGGATTACCCTGCAGAGAGAAGAGCCTGGCAGGGAAGGATCCGGGAAGCAATAGGAGTTCTGCACTCAAAGAGGAGGAGCTCAAAGGTGGATTGAGCTGTGCATCCACCTCAGGGGCAGAAGGGACAGCAAACCTGTGTGGCTAGTGCTGTGCCAAGCAGCCTGGGAAGGTCCTGGCTTTTGCTCAGATCCTGTTCCCTTCCTGTGGGGTGAATGGAGAGAGTTACTTGAGCTAATTTATGGAGCATAACAAGAAACATTGGGCTGGACTCTCCTGAGGTGCTCTCCAGATTGCAGTTGATCCTGTGTGGCTCAATTAATCCCACAGAGATAAATTTCATTTTCCCAGGGTGCCTTTGCCTTGGGACAGGAGCCTCTGCTTCTCCTCTCCCACCTCTGTGAAAAAAGCTGGACTTAGGGGTTTGACCCTGGGGTTTACAGACTTGAGCCTGAAGTACTTGCCTGCAGCTTATTTTGGAGTTGTTTTCCTGAGGTGTCTGTATGCCTGTCAGCATCTGGCTCAGGGATTTTTTTCCCAGCGCAGGCAGGAAAAGGGTTGCAGTGGGACTGGGCAGCCCAGCATGGAGAGGGGCCTTTGGGGGCTGCCTGCAGAGCAGCCCCTGTGAGACAGGAGAAGCTCAGCCTTTTCTTTCCACTCAGCAGGACTGAAGTTCCTGCAGCAAAGAAGGCTTTGAAGAAACATGGAAGGGAGGCCAGGCAAGGCTGTGGCAAGCTGGGAGAGGAACAGGCCAAGCATCATCCATGCTGGCTGAGCTCCCGTGGAGGTAATCTCATAGTTATTTTAGTCTCCAGCTGGGATGCAGCTCTAATCCCAGTTTTTGCAATATCCTGCCAAGCCCAGGCTCCAAATCTACCCTTGCTGGCTCTGAGCAAGGCAGGACCACGTGGTGAGAACCTGCCAGCATCAATTGAGGGGAAAGACCTTAACACTGCTCAACATCTAGCAGCCTTTTTTAGAGCCTTGCTGCCCATTTTGGGGCTCCTGGCAAGGGCTCTGGGCCTTGGGCTTGGTTGTTGGGTTTGGGGGTTATCTCCCCCCTCCATAATATGAAGATTTAAAGACTAAACTGGAGCATTTGATCCATGCCTCCCTATGTTGAGGAGTTCCTTGCTCCCTGAAACCATCCCAAAAAGAAACATGGGAGCTCTCTCTCCTGGGAGATGCTTGGTTTGGGTCTGTGTCCTGGAAATACATGAGTAGGCCGCAGAGAAGCTCAGATCTGAGCTCCTCCCTGTTCATCAGCAGGGCTGTCTGTTCCTCTAGCAGTATTTCTGTACTGTACTTGGGTCTGGAATAACTTAGAAGGATCATATCTCCTGGACACACTGGCTAATTGCTCCGGATGGCTTCAACCTCCTTGATAACTTCAGCAATGCTCCTCGAGCAGCAAGGCTGAGTTGAATTCTGGTCTTCATACCTACAAGGATTTAAACCCTTGCCCAGTTTCAGCTGGGCAGTGCTTTGCTGTGGTGGGTTCTTGGACCTGGATCAACAGACGTTCTTTGGAATTTAGTTTGCATCTTTGTTTTCAGGATGGAAAAGGAAAACCCAGCTGATTTGGGGGAAGAAGGAGGATGGAAAGGCCTCTGTTTAAAGCAAGCTTTACTTTCCTAGCCAGGTTGTTTTAGAAAGGCTCCACATGCCTTGACATAGATTAAGTGTGGCTCCAGGGGCCATTGTGGAGAGTGAGTACTATAAAAAGGCAGATTTCTGGGAAAGCCTTATGCACTGTGACAATTTAAAGTACCCCCGAAGGGCATTTGCTCAGTCAGAAACACACTTTATTTGGAGCACATTATGAATGATACAGGGGAACAATTTGTTTTCTGGGCATGGGCAGATGATCAATTAAGCAGAGGAGATGGGCACAGAGCAAGTCAATTTGCAAAAGGGCGAAACACAGAGGAGGTGGCTGCATCCCATCTGGTTTCCAGGGTGTTCTCTCTTCTGGGATGGAGGTAGGGAGCCTGAGTGCCGGTGACATCCCTGGAGGAGGAGATTTGCCTGCCCTGAGGAACAGGCTCAGTGTGGTGCATTGCTGGCCCTCTTCCAGAGGCATTGGGTATCCCCTTGGCTCTGCTTTTCCTCCTGGTTATCCTGATCATCAGGGTTGGGGAACATTTCCCAGTGTGTTGGGGCAGTTGCTAGGACACAGCTGTGCTGCTCCAGGATCAGATCTCCAGGTGCTAACAGCTCACTTGGCTGCATGAAAATACTGGGAAACCAAACCCTGAACATTTTTGGAGACAGAAATCTGCTTCCAAGTCCATTTGTGGGTTTTGGGTGAAACAGGAGGGCTGACTGCTTTGGAATTGAATTTATCTTGTTTCTGAAGGGAAAGGACTTTGCTTAGGTAGAAGGCAGTGCTCAAAACTACAAAATCTTATTGAATACCAAAGCCTATTTTTTTTTAATGGGAAAAGGGAATATCTCAAAGAATAAAGGGTTTTTTTTCCCCCAGAGCCTCTCTGAAAGTGGCTGGGGGAAAAAGCAAGACGGAAGTCTTAAAATTCCTTGAGAGTGCATATTATTGTGCTCCACAGGATGTGCACGAGTTAACATCACAACTGTGAGGACCACATATCTCCTTCTGAACTTCAAATTTCATGACCTCAAGGCATAGCCTTAATTATTGAGAGACCGCCAGCTATTCACAGCCCTTCACAGAAGGAAAAGTGAACGCCATTTATTTCTATCTTTAGCACACTTATATAGGGTTTTACAGGGTCTGCGGGCTAAGCAAGTTACCATTGGCTAATGCACACAGGTTTACATTTTTTCTCCGGTACACAAAGATATTGTTTTTCATTACTGTCTCTTCTGCAGGAAGGTTTCAAGGACTTTAGCCTTTAATATCACGACTTATTTCAAAGACTGGTTTGTGCAGACAGGCCTTTACTAATATATAAAATATAGCAACAATTCCCCCTTTCTCTTTTTGCACAAACCAGGCTTTGGATGTGACTCATTCTATACTTTTATGAAGACAAGATAACATACAACTTACAGCTGTCATCCCAATTAACATTATAAGTAAAGTCCATCCCCCTTCTAGCACAAGAGACCTCAACCATCCAGTGATGCCCCAGCTGGTGAACCAACTTCTAATGGGGTCACTATCTTCCTTCAGGGCATGTAACCCATCCTGTAGCTGTTGTAGTTGCTCATGGATGGAAGCTGAATGATCAGTAAGATTCAAGCAGCACATGCCTTCAAACTCCTCACAACCATGTCCTTGTGCTAAGAGCAGAAAGTCAATTGCAGCTCGATTTTGTAACACTGCATGATGTACACTACTCGCATCGGCTGAAAGTTCACTTAACATTGTGGATGTTAAGTTCAATTCTTTCTTAGTCTAACAAGCGAGCCTTTTTAGAGTTGTTAAGCCTTAATTCATTCAGGCTTCACTTTGATTGTTTGATGCTTTTCATTTTGCTAGCTACATTCAGCAATTGGTGTAAGCTTGGATGGAAACAAAGTAAGTTTCCCAAGATAACAGGGTCTTCTATGTGGACTAGCAGGAATCCCATTCCATGCTCTATCTCTACAGATTAGGAATATTGAACCAGGTAATCGCTTTGGTAATTGTCCTGTGAGACTGCACCATGAATAAGGGCTTTACTTACAGTGGTAGTAACGAGATCAGCTATAGGGTTAACTGTAGCCCAGTGCTGCATTACTTTGTTGGAATGACTTTTTGTTGGGGGTTCAAACATTATCCATCCACCTGCGGTATTGGTGGAACTTAACAAATCTAATTCTTCTGGGGGCTCTATGGTAACATTGAGAACTTGGATAATTTTTGCTTGCCAGCAGGCTTCAAGTTGTCTTAATGTGAAGCCAACAGTGCGATTGCACTCTTGCAACATTGCCAATCGATTCAGTCGAGTCTCATTACTAATTAAACCTTTAAATGCTGGAGGATCCCATTCAGGGACTCCTACGAGACAGGTGCGAAAGGATCTCCAGGTGTGGCTAGGCTCAAACACATTGACCTTTGGCCAGTTCAATGTGCCAGAGTGACCCATGTATTCTGTCACTTTTGGATGTTAGTTAGCAGACAGTTGGGACTATACACAACACAATTACCATAAGCAGTTTACCATGTAAATGACACCATATTTGCAAACTCACAGCTAAAACTTTAACGTTAAATGAACTTTCAAAGATGGTTACACTACCCCTTGAAGGAGGTGGGGGCGGGGAATGCTTATACTTTATACTAACATAACAATTACTTTACAGGCTAAACTCTTTATCTTAAACTATTATCTAACTACTTTTAACACACGTGTTCTGGTATATATGTAGTCTAAGTGTGAAAGCAATTTGCTGAAAGGGTAAACACACAACTACAATTTGCTTTACATACAGTTAGATGGAGTCTCGACACTTTTCTAGATCCTCTACAGAATTTCTCTCACAAACAGACTATGATTTAACACGATTCAGTCCTGGAATGTTCACTGCTCCCGTGATGTCAGCTGGCAGTTGATTGGTGACTGAGGGCTTTGATGTTCAAGTTGTTCTTCAGATCCTTCTAAATCTTAAAACAAAGGATACCTGAAAAATTGGTAGAGACACAACATCATAATAACAACATAAAATCTCTGTTGGCAACTGTCTATATAGTGTTCAGACACAACTGTGTCCTGACAGCTCCACTTCTGATCCATGTCTGGAGTACCACGGCTGTGTGGTGACTTCTCTGTTCATTGGATCTCATGTGTTCAGAGGCACACAGTCTGGTCAGATGAACAGGTGACCTTTCTGAACCTGCCAACAAAACACAGACACTTCTCCTGTTGAGGTTAATGAATTACACTAATTAAATGCTTTTAGGGCATCAATTTCCCCCGTTTTTTTTTAGAAAGAATAAAAATGAGATGTACTTCTGTTATACACATCAACATCAACACAAAACCATATACACAATGAATAAGAACCTATAACAGTTAAAAATAATACAAATCATAAACATTATTAATAACATACATAATATAAAACTACCATTAAGTACTAAAACACTGCACCAGCATCTTATAGTCTGCAAACAAACAGAAACAAAAAAAAAAAAAATCAGTGAAGGATTGGATAACCACCTCCGGAAATGATTCTCCAAGCCCACTTCAAAGTTGATCCAGCTGTCATATTAATAGGGTCAAATTGCAAAGTTTAAAGTGACTCAAATATTGATTTGGTACAGAAAACATCTGGATCTGTTGGCAAACATTCCATCCAGGTAAAGTTAAGGCTTGGCCAGGGCCTTAGGCTTTAAACTGGAAAGATGCCTCTTAACTCATTTCTAGAACAAGGTTCTCAATAGTAGCAGCTATGAGATGCTTACAGCACAGCAAACTGTTAAAATGCATTTGTACAAAGCAAATGATCAGAAGCCTCAGGTACCAGACCAATTAAACCACGCAGCAGTTGGTTTAATCTGAAGCCTCTCCCATGGCAGCCAACCCTCAGCAATGATACATTTCCTTGAAATTCTGTAAACACTGAAAAATAAGAAAGCTATAACAAACAAAACTACAGAGATTGCAACAACCAATAGAACTCCCGATGAAGTCAAGGGTGTCACAGACTGCATTCACTTCTATCCACAAGCAGGTGTTCATCAGTGTTCCATCACAGCTGTTTTAGTTGTAGCTATCTTCATCTCTCTAGGAAAATAACTATACTTTGCAGCTTAGACAAGTGTCTCCAATAAAACATAAAAAAAATTAAATTAAACAATATTTAAACCAAATAAAATTAATTATAACAAAAGGAAATAACAAAACTTAACCTTAAAGGAATATCTAAGTTATAAAACTTAAAAACATTCAAGCCTAAACATAATAAAACTTGACTATTCTTAATTCTATTAACACTTAATCTATATTAAATAAAAACATAATCTTATTCTGTGACTACAAAAAGGCAACTAAAAGTTTGATATATACCTTTTAAACACAAGATAACAATAAATGGATTCACTATAAAGATTATAAAAATGTAACAAATACATCACAATTCTATGTCATCTAGCTTTGAGAATAACTCACAATAACTGCAAATGTTACTAAAAATACTTATTCATAATAGGAATTTGCCTAGTATATGCTGAAATTGGTTAGGATTTTAAAGTGCAGTTTTTCTAGAGAAAAACCACAACAACACAGGATTTGGCAAGTTGCCATTCAGCTTTTGTAGCACTTTTCAGAAATACAAAGTCCAATTCTTAATTGAAATCCAAAATCTAAATTGGTATATATGCAGTTATATGTGTTTTATATAACAAAAGGACTCACACTGAAATTACCTTATTAAAATTGTGGAGAAATTAAGCAAATAGATAATATATGCTTTAACTTAACTTTGTCTTGTACAGTAAAGTTCTCTTAACTAATTATTTTTAAACCACAAATCTCTTCTGTAGATAACATTAATTGGAAGGTTTTCCTAGTGGCTGTAAGTCATACCATATTTTAACCTTCGGTTTTAAAGCTGATTATTGCAAGGTAATTTCTGTTAATATTCACCTTAAACACCTTTTTTTTTTGAAAAGGGGCTTTTTCAACTTTCAAAGAATCACAATAATTTCTCTAGTAAAACTCTAAAAAAACTGCAACTGCATCAACTCATAATTACTTAAAACACAAAATTAACTTTAAAAGAGTATATAAAAACATTTTAAAAAACCAATGAATCACGACTTTTTAACAAACTGGTATTATCCCGGTGTTATCCCGGTGCTTTTTCTTAGAGAGGGAGTGGGGGGGGGGGGGTAGACTGCCTACTCTGCTGCTGCTCTCTGCTGCTGTTATCTTTCTTCACATTCTCTACATACTCTCGCAGAGAGGAAAAACGGAGAGAAAGAAAAAAAACCCTCACAAAGTTAACTTTAACAAATGCAGCTTTTTCTCTCAATTTCTCTCTTGTTGTTCGCTGATAGAGGGAAAAAGGGCACGATTTTACAAAAGCAGGTGATGTTGTTACACGAAAAGCCTCTCAGGGCCAGATGCTAACAACGGCAACCATTGCAGCCTATCAACTTTTAATTACAGCGATGAATTCCAAACTAGATACCATATAGTTTGAGATTTTTTGGCTATTTTGTCTCTCTTTGAAGCTGTCTGAGCCACCTGTTTCTGCTCAGCTGTTTCTGTAATTGTTCAGAGTGGCCTTGGAACTTTTCTTGCATTGCCTCTGCCCCGAGGGTGCCTTTGTTCTCTACGCACACCTCAGTGCTCCCCCATGTCCCCCTGGTTCAGGTGGAAACCAATCTAAATTTGGCTTCTTTTCTTCCATGGTACTAAAGTTGGAACTTAAATAAGATTGTAGTGTTAAGAGTGTCTCCAAAAGTGAAGCAAATAGTTCAGGACATATCACATCCTGCTGTTGCTGAACAGATTCTGTTCGTTGTTTCAGCATTTGCTGTGGAATTTCTTTCTTACTATTTTCTTCTCTCTGACTCTCCCTCCCTCTCTCCAAGGGCAGCACAGACAGGAGTGCTTGCCCAGCAGTGGGAGGTAAAGGCGTCTGCTGCTCTGATGCAGGTAGAATTACGGGGCTCACAGCCTCAGCATATCTCGTTTTTCTGTTTTTTAAGGTATTAATTACAGTCTGCCAAGTTGGACCCAGAGAGTCCTTGCTCTTTTCCGTGATTGCCGTGTCCCATATCAGATCCCTTATATCCGTCCATTCCTCTACTGCAAAGAGCAGTGAGGGCACTACTAAATGCCCGTGATTTTTAGCCCATATAATGAGCACATCCAAGTCCTTTTCCCTGGCTGCTTCGCCTCGTTTAACGAGAATACCAAGAAGCAGTTTTTTAGCTGCCATAGACTCCACATCTATTTTTCCTGTGGCCACGGTGGGGGGAGGGTAGCGACCCCTCTCTTACGCCTCCACCTTTGGACTCCCCCAGCGACTCACCCCTCTTTTTCCACGGGTCGCCTATCTGGTACCGATCCAAGGCAGTGTCTGTCCGCGCTCAGATCCGCTCCACCAACCTCGGTCCAAGGCTTCGTCCCACCGTGCATGGACCCACCGAAGCCCCCCTGCCCGCAGGGTCCCTATTTGGGCGCCAGATATTGAGAGACCTCCAGCTGTTCACCACTCTTCACAGAAGTAAACGTGAATGCCGTTTATTTCTGTCTTTAGCATACTTTTTATAGGGTTCTACAGGGTCCGCAGGCAGAGCAAGTTACTATTGGCTAATACACACAGTTTACATTCTTTCTCCTGTACACAAGGATAGTGTTTTGCTTTACTCTCTCTTCTGCAGGAAGGTCTCTTTAGCCTTTAATATCACGACTTATTTCAAAGACTGGTTTGTGCAGACAGGCCTTTACTAATATATAAAATATAGCAACACCTAATGACCAAAAGCATCCTTCTGAATTTTAAGAAAACATGAATCCAGCTGAGTGCTCATCAGTTAACTGGAATATGAGAAGAGAAAATAATTTCCCTGTCCAGTGGGTGGTAGGCAACCAAAGGCCATGGGGCTCTTTGTGGACACAGTTTAGTGGCAGGCTTGGCAGTACTAGGGGAATGTTTGTGTTCAAGGGTCTCCAGAGGGCTTTTCCAACCTTAGTGATTCCCTGATTCTGTGGTTCCACTGCCATCCTGTGTCACTCGGTGCAGGCCTTGTAACAAGCACAGCCATTCTGCTGCTCCTTATCTTCAAGGACCTGTCCAGAGGGAGCTGAGGGTTTCATTCAACACAAAGAGCCCTCAGTTTCTTCCTGTCGCACCAGCCCCTAGCAAGAAAATGCTCATAGTTCTGGGCAAGAGAGTGGGATTTTGGTAAGAGGACAGCTCTTCCCACTCCCTGGGAGTGCATGTCCCAGTGTAATAAAATGAAAACAAAACCGTCATAATATGCTTTTCTCTGTGTTTGCTTTGGCCACGCTGAGATTTCAGTCCCTAAAATTCCTACTGTCTCCCACAGTGGCTGGGTATGCCCAGCCTCAGTAACTGTCCCATGAGCTTCCCCTCCATCTTGGCCCCTGTGGCTGGAAGCAGAGACCCACAGGCTTCAGCTGGAACCACGGAGAGCAGCACAGCAGCTTGGAGCAGCCTTCCCTCTGGGAGCCACCCGGCTAATGAGCTGTGACATGGGCAGGTCACCCTGTCTGCAGTAAACCCTGAGCAGGCCGCTGCCAGAGGCAGTTCCAAACTTTGGGGTTTGTGGATAACCTTGTCAGAAGGCTGGTTGTTCTGCTTGTCTGGGTTTTGTCTGTCCCTACACACGGTGACACTGACAGCAGCAATGCCAGACATTTCCCTGTGAGGCGCGCAGGGGGGATGGATGTGCCTCACCACCCTCGCAGCAAAGAGTCTCTTCCTAATACCTGATCCAAACCTGCCCTCTGTCACTTGGGAAAGCTGCTTGGATTTCATGGGAATGAGGAGTTTTGGTGTGTTTGAACAGAAAAAAAAAGCATTTCTGCGGGTGGCAGGTGCATTGTGTCTCTGTCTTTGCCTTATCTCAGATGATCTCTAAGATCTGTTCCACCCCTAATGATTCCATGATTCTGAGGTCCCTTCAGTAGGGAAAATTCTGATTTGCAGCCAACACTTAGCTCTCTGTTTGGAAGATGTGTACATTATACACAAGATTGGCAGGGCTAGCCAACAATTTCCTTTAAAAAACACAAGCAGAGAGGAAAACTGGTTTCAAATGCAATGAATGTTCATTTGAGTGTTTGCTGTTTCCAGGAAAAAAAATGCTGGCATTTTTGTTGAAATAGCGATTTAAAATGTACTTTGTATTGCAAAGGAAGCTGGTTTGGACTTCTACAAAGAATTAGGTATTTACTTGACATCTTCTAAATCCTGTGTCCTAAACATGGTATTTTCCCAAGCTGCAGTTGAAGTCCTTTATGGAGTTTTAATCCTCTGTTTCTGCAGAAGTGGTTTTTTTTTCCTCCCACCTCATGTAAGGTCCCAAAGCTCTTCCTGTGATTCCCTTGTGGTGTTTCCTGGAGTTCGCTTTGTACTCAATGTGTTTGAAATCTCCAAGAATGTCTTGTTCCACTTTAGCACTTAGAAGTGCATGGGATGCCCATGGTGTCCCCACATAACCTCTCATACTCCAATATGTGCAGGGGTCTAAGAGTGGCAGGAGAGTTTGATACTGATTGGTTTTTTCCCTGTGAGCTTTTGCCTTGAGAGAGAGTTCCCTCAGCCCCAAGACCTGCCATTTCCCTGGGAGTGCAGTGAGATCTCCAGGGTTATATGCCACACATGTGGCTTGGCTGAAAATCTCACCAAAGACATCACCTTAGTGTGGGGGGTTGTTAATTAATTTAGCAGCACCTACTCCTCTTTTTGGAAATAGCCTAATTCTCCCTGATGTTGCTCTGGAAGAGCCTCTACAAAGGCTCTTCCGATGCTTCCCAGAGCAACACCAGAGGAAGAACAGAGGGTGAAGGAAAGTGTAGTAGGTATTCAGAAAACTCACTGCCACCCTTATTCCCTTGGCTGAGCTAGAGCTTGGCATTCCCACCATGTGGATCAGTCACTGGAGATCCAGGGCTGAGCTTCAGGAGCTGGGGCTGAGTAGAGATCCCAGTGGAGGGGCTGGTCAGGGCCACCAAGGTTTATTAATGCCCTCAAGGCCCTGACACAGATGAGGAGAGACTCCTTGACAGCAGTTTCGGGATTAGCAGCTCCCTGACTGGAAACTTCAGGTGAGGAGGGAGAATTGCGAGGTGAGATGAGGTATGAGCTGATCATTTCCACAGGGAACAAGAAGGAACCAGCAAGTTTGGATGTTCAACCCAAGTCACTTCACTGGAGAAGTTGCTTCTGCTTTTCTAAAAGTACACCCTTGAAAATCTTTCCAAGTTGGGCAGCCAAGAGCAAAGCCACCCAGAGCCACCAGTTGCTTTGGAAAGTTGGCACCATAGTGGAAAATGCTGCAGACACCTGGCAAGTCACACTGGGCAGTTAAAAGATGCTCCCTGGAGCTGCTGTTTGTGCATGGTCCTATGTGCTTGTGTGGGTTTCCTCAGTTATTCTTGCATTGCCCTTATGACTGTTGCTATTAATTACTGAAAAAAGGAAGAGCCTGCTTACATCAGGACAGAGAGGTGAAGGAGAGCTCCAAGCTGCACAAAGCCCTTCACCCTTCTCTTGAAGGCAGACTGTAAAGACTAGGTGGCCTTTCCCAAGCCTCTATGTCTTCTTTTTGTCTGTAGCTGAGGAGACCCTTAAAAAGTGAATATAAGAAACGACAGCACACAGGCCTCTTGGAAAGAAGAGAATGATCTCAACCATTCATGGCATCTCCCTCTGATTTGATGTGACAGCAGGGCACCCTAAGCACTGTCTCAGGAAACCAAGTGTAGGCAAAATGTCTGCTTCCATCTTCCCCAGCCCGTCCCCTCCAGCTACAGCTGAGATACGCCTGCAATTCACCAACTGTGTCACATCTTGCAGAAGGGTCTGTTCTCAAAAGTGTTGAAGGCAGCTTCAAATGAACTTCAGTAATGGCTCAAAAAGTGAAAACTCAGCTCTTCTGCCTGCTCATTTCAGGCTGGCAACTCAAGAGAAAGCCATTGTGGCCAACTCTGCTGAAGCCTTTTGCCAAACCAAAGGCAATTGTGCCCACAGCCTCCCCCTGTTTGGCACCCGGCTGCTGCGGACGCCTCAGTGCGCAGGTGCCGACGTTGGGGCTGCTGCTGTTCCTGTGCACACTCTGCTGCTGTTCCTGTGCGCACTCTGCTGCTGTTCCTGTGCACACTCTGCTGCTGTTCCTGTGCACACTCTGCTGCTGTTCCTGTGCCCACTCTGCTGCTGTTCCTGTGCACACTCTGCTGCTGTTCCTGTGCACACTCTGCTGCTGTTCCTGTGCACACTCTGCTGCTGTTCCTGTGCACACTCTGCTGCTGTTCCTGTGGGCTCCAGAGCCGCTTGGGCAGCAGTGACTGGGCAGCCCTGCTGGAGGAGACATCGCTGCCCTCCCCATGGTGGCAGCAGCTCAGTGGGCCCCGAGCTCTGTGTCAGGGGGGCCTCGGTCACAGCAGCGTGGCCTGGGCAGCCGCGAGGGCCCGGCCTGGTCACCAGCCCTGCCTCTGCGCACTGCCCCTTATCGCAGGCACCCAGTGGCCATGGCCTGGCAGCACCCCCCTGCCCTCCATGTCCCCAGCCAGCCCAGCCTGGGCACACCTCAGGCTGTCCCCACCCTCCTGGAGGGGTGGTGTCCCAGCCTCGAGGGCTTCTGCTGCAGGCCTGGGGGACATTTTGGGGAAGCGCCAGATCAGCCGGGTGTCAGGAAAAAGGCGGCTGCCCGGGGGCTGCTTATGTCCTCTGACACCCAGTTCCTCAGGTCTTCCCACCACCCCGGCTCCTCAGGGGCCTCCTGTCCCCTTGGAGCCTCCAGCCTCCACACATCCCCCTCGTGCCTTCCCACAGCCCTGTCCCGTCAGGGCCTCCACGCTCCCTCATGCATTTACAGCCTCCCAGTGCCCTGTTCCCTCAGAGTCTCCCCCAGCACGGCCTGGCAGCAGCGCCAAAGCCCCAGAGGAGCTCCAGAGGAGCTGGATCAAGAGGCACCTGGGAGCCCTCAGCAACCCAGCCAGCACCACACGGGCATGAGGACACAGATGGTGGCGCTTCCTGGCTGGGACAGGGCTTGTGCCTTCAGCACAACCACCACAGGCCAAGGGCTTCTGACCATTTTCCCTGTACCACTGCCTGGGAAGCTTGCTGAGCACAGGCACCCTTTTTCCTCTCTTCCCCTATGCCCTGTGCACCATGGGCAGCAAAAGAAAGATCCTGGACCTCTGCATGACAACAGCAATTTCATATTTCCATGCCCAGATGAGGTCTTCCCTGCAGGCTCAGGTGGCCTGAGCAGATGGAGCTCCTGGGATTAGTTGTTCACAGCACAAACTGCCCCACAAAGGAGGCTTCCTACCCCCCACTCTTCTGGAAGTTGTCTTGCACCTTCTGAAACCTGGAGACTATGGAGTTCTCTGTGCAGCTAAGAGTTGCACGGTTTCAAGTGCCAAGCTTGAGATGGCAGGGCTGATGTCATCGGTCAGGTCCTGAAGGGCTGGAAGAGAGACGAAGAGAGCCACGGTCAGATCCCAGACCTGCGGTGACCCAACGAGAGCCCCCTGCCACGGCCATGCCAGCCGGCTCTTGCCATGGGCAGCAGGGAGCAGGGACCGAGGGGATCAGCCCGAAGCTGCTGGCCACGAATGCCCCACGTGGCCCTGAAGTCTCTGTGTGCTCTGCCCACGCTGCCCCTCATCCGCACACTGAGCAGAGCCCTCCGCAGCCAGGCCAGGGATTGCAGCTCCCCCCGCCAGCCCCGCTGACAGCCCCATGCCCTCACCCTTGTAGATGAGCTGGGTCTCTTCCTGTTGCTTCCTCAAGTACCGCCCTGCGATCCCTGGGAATACAGAGCCTGTCACGGACCCCGGCCCAGATCCTGCTGTGGCAGGACAGGGAAGGACCCCGGGCTCGTGGCTCACCGATGAACTTGACGGCCGCCTCTCGCAGGGGCTCCTGCGGGCTATCCAGATATGGCAATGCCCGGCGCAGCTGCTCGGCCGCTCGGCTCTCGTCCTGTGCCAGCTGGAGAGAGCGGCAGGAGGGAAGGGTTGGCGCGGGCTCTGCCCCTCGGCCGGGCGCTGCCTGCGGCCAGCCCCGGCCTCCCGTGCTCGCCCAGCCCTGAGGCACCGGGCAGCAGCCGCTGGCGCCGGGCTCTGGAGGGGGCAGAGGGCCGGCTGCTGCCCGGGGAGCCGCGGTGCCGGCCCGTCCCGGAGCCCCAGTGGCTTGGGGCTCCATTGGCACCTGTCTCGGGGCCACAGGAGCCTGGAGAGGAACCCGTGTGGCCCCCGGCTGCGGCACTGGGCAGGGGCCCAGCTGCCAGCCCCATACACCGAGCGCCGGGGCCAGGGGGCTTCTCCAGGCTAAGGCTGGGCCTTCCAGGCCGTCCTTACCAGGACCTCAGCGAACTTCCACAGCTGTCCCTTCTTCACCAGCTGCTTCAATTGCCTCCTCTGCATGAACTTGGCCGCACAAAGCAGTGTTTTCCAAGAGGCCTGGAGAGCAGCAGAGACCCGCAGATGGCCCCACAAGCCAGGGCACAGGAGCCGCATTCGTGTGCCAAGGCCTGCAGGTGGCTGCAGCCAGCAAGGTGCCAGGCCTGCAGGAGGCAGCCGAGCCCCCTCCCCGGGTGACAGCAGCAGCCCGGGAGTCCTCACCTGTGCTACATGCTGGTTCTCATCATGGCAGTGGAAGAAGAGTGGGAGAAGGCTCTTGCTCACATGTTTCTTCAGGGGCTCTTTTCCCTCATCCATTACCAGCTCCATCACCTCTCGGAAGAGGCAAATGGAGGGCAGCTGCACATGGCTGTTGTCCTGTTGGAAAAGAAAAAGAACCAGCAATGGTTTCCCCAGGCCTACCTGGGCGTAGGCCTGCAAATCCACAGGACACAAAGTGTCTGGGCAGCACCCAGTGGTTGTGGCCGCAAAGCCTTACCTTATCGAAGAGTGGCCAGAGTGCCTCAGCCAGCTGCAGGGCAGTGGGACTGGATATTAGGGTGGCTCTGTCCTGGAGTTCATTTAGGAATACAGAGAGGATCAGTGCAACCAGCTCTCCATCTGCATCCTGCAGTAGGCCCATGAGACTCTGTGTCAGACTCCGGATGCCTTCGGCCTGTGTAGGACACAATGCTGCACTGTGAAGCCATGAACTGTAGAATCATGGCATATCCTGAGTTGGAGGGGACCCACAAGGATCATCCAGTCCAACCCTTGTCCCTGTACAGACACCCCTACAATTCCAGCCTGTGCACCCCTTAGTGTTACCCAAACACTTCCTGAGCTCTGGTAGCCTTGGGGCTGTGCCCATTCCCTGAGAGCCTAAGCAGTGCCCCAGCACTCTCTGGGGAAAGAATGTTTGTCTAATATCCAACCTAAATCTCTCCTGACACAGCTCTAGCTGTTCCCTCGAGTGCTGTCACTGGTCACCAGAGAGCAGAGATTGGTGCTGCCCTTCCACTTCCCTTGCAAGGAAGCTGCAGATGACAATGAGGTCTCCCCTAGTCTCCTCCAGGCAGAACAAGTCAAGTGCCCTCAGCCACTCCTCCTGTGACTTCCCCTCTAGACCCTTCACTATTTTCATATCCTCCTTTGGACAATCTCTAATAGTTTCATGGGTTTTTTTTTTACATTATGGTGCCCAAAACTGTACACAGCACTTGAGGAGAGGCCACACCAGCCCAGAGCAGAACAGGACATTGCCATCCCTTGCCCAGATGGTGATTCTGTGCCTGATGCATCCCAGATGTCCCTCCTGGCTGCCAGGACACTCTTGACTCCCACTTGCCATCACAGGATCACCACAGGTTCCTTTCCACAGCACAGCTCTCCAATCTCATTCCCTGCTCCAGACACACAGCCAGGCTGTCCGTGCCAGGTGCAGTGTCTGGCACCTGCCCTTGTTCAAATTCATATGATTGGTCATTGCCCAGCCCTCAAATTTGTCTCTACAGGGCCTCTGCCCTTGATGGAGTCAACAGCTCCTCCCAATGTAGTATCATCAGCAAACTTATTTAGCATTTGTTCAAGTGCTGTGTCATTTATGAATGGCAGTACCACCAATGCCACTCTGGAGCTGCAACCCCTCCCTGCTGCCACAGGGCCCAGAGGCCAAAGGCCTGTCCCAAAGCACTGGGGCAGCTGAACCAGGAGGCAGGAGAGCTGGGAGCAGGTGCCTTGGTGCCCGAAGCCCAGCCAAGCCCACACAACTGCGTTCCCCAGCCCCACACTGCCCACACAGCTTCAGCTGCTGCCCCCTTCTCACCAGTGAGGGATCTTTGCTGAGAACCACAAGGCCTCTGAGTGCCAAGCAACGTTTTTCCCTGGATTTGCACTGCAGGAACCTTGAAATGATCTCCAGGGCACTGTCACTCCATTCCCTCATCTCATGGCAATCCAGTACCTGAAAGGCACAGGGCAGTGACAGGGGACCTGGCCAGCAGGAGCCCAGAACCGCACAGGGCATGGGCACCGTCCCAGGCAGCTGCAGCTATGAGAGGGCAGAGAGGTGGCAGGCAGCTCAGCAAGGCAGTGTTGGCCTTCAGGCTCACCTCCACAAGGAATGCCAGGGCAGGCAGATCCCAGCATGGCTCCTGTGTGCTGAGCAGCCCCAGCAGGCGGAGTGCAATGCAGGAACACAAGGGGTTCGAGGTACGGTGCATCTCCCTGGAAGGTAGAGAAAGGCACCAAGACCCTGAGCCAGTGGGAGCAAACCTCTCCCAGGACTGACTCACACAGTTCTCTTTCCCAACCACCACCCTGCAAGGGTGCCTGGGCCTTTTGGGAGGTAGCTGTGTGTGGGCACCCTCCTCTCCCAGCCTTTTTCAGTCTCCTTGGCTGTCCCTTGGTAACAAGGCCCTCTGGCCCACGACAATGGGGACTGTGTGGAGCACCCTGGGCACAGGGCACAAATGCCAGAGGCACTGGGGAGAAGGGGGTCTCACCTGGCCAACAGACCCACGGCATAGTGGTGGGTGTCAGCAGAGAGCAGCGTGTCCCAGCCACGCTTGCGTTCCATTGCCACCAGTAAATCCAGGCACCGCAGATGGCGGAACAGTGCCTTCAGAGTCTGCACTGCAAACCTGAGTGCACAGCAAAGCCCAGGTCATGCTGGGAGCACTGGCTCCTGCCATGGGGATGTGGCAGGGACAGGAGGACTGGGATGGAGCACCTGTTGGGGCTGATGGCAAGGCCATGTTGCTCCTGGCATTCCTTCCAGAAGGTATCAACCTCCTTTGGCATATCTAATGTGCTGACAAAAACTTGGGAGAGCAGAGCCACAAGGAGGCGGGGGGAATATTCCATAAATGGTGCTGGGCACCAGGGCAGGCGGGTGATCTCCCAAACAGCCTTGGTTGCCTGCAGAGGACAAAGCACCCAGAGACAGTGCTCAGTGCCGAAGTATCTGTGTGGCAGGGCCTGAGCGTGGCAGGGAGAGGCCGGGGGAGACACAGGGGGAGCTCCACGCCTGGTGCCCCTGAAGCTGCCCCTAGGCCAGGTTTCAGCCCAGTGCCTGAGGCAGGGAGATGCAGTGGGGGAAGGAGGATGCAGGGTTGCTGGAGAGGCGGCCTTGGGGTGAGCAAAGGGCAATTCCAGAAACTCACAGCCAGGGCAAAGACTCTTGTTTTGTCCCCATCAGAGGTGGATATTCTGTGCAGCGGCCAGTCCTCCAGCACACAAAGCAGTGTTGGGAGCACCTTGTCCACTGCCGTTCCTGATGAAGCTATGGTCCTCCACATGATTCTAGCAGCTCTGTGGGAGCAGAGCTGTGTGTCAGGAAGATCTCAGCCACAGCACCATGGCCTGGGCTGCTGTGGGAACCCAGGTGACAGAGCCCTGGTGCCCTGGGGTGCAAGGAGGGAGCATTGGCAGCAGGCTGGGCAGTTGACATGCCATGGCTGGGAAACAGAGGGCCTGGTGGGTCCTGAAACTCTCCACCAGCCTGTCAGACCCCACTGGACTGGCTGTACAGGGTGATGGGCCCTAAGGGCCAGTGAACCCTGAGGCCACAAGGAAGGTGGCTTCCATACCTGTCACATGATGGGGCACAGCACAGGAGAGTGACAGCAACATCAGCAGGGTGTGCCTCAGCCAGCCTCAGGATGTCCATGAACATCCTGTCATCTGGAGGTGCACTGGACACAATTCTCTGGTGCATGTTCCTCACAAAGTCTGGCACCTGGAAGAGGCACAGGGAAAGCTGGAGAGCTGCCAGAACAGCAGCTTCCCCAGCTTCCTCTGAGAAGTGCTTCCCTTCCCACCACACTCATGGCTTCAAAGGCTGAGGGGGGCCCAGTGGACCTGGCTTGAGGAACCACACAATTCCTGGGGGGATTCAGCCCTGGCCACAGGCTGCTCACTTCATTTGGGTGGGAAACAACTCTCTCGACAAAAAAATCCAGGCTGGGAGCAGAAGCCTTCATCTTTGCCATGCTGTGAGTGGGTGTGATTATCAGCGTTGGCCATGTGATGTCAGGGTTTGCACCCTCCTTCTCCAGGCAATGCTGGAAGGTCCCTCTCTTGTCCCACCGAGCTCTGTCCCTAAGGGCACATGGGAAAAAAAATGGTTAAAGCCTGGGGACAACAGGAACAAGGTGGCTGTACAGGGCCTCTGTGCAGCACCAGCCTGTCCTGTTGCCTCCTCTGGGCACTGGCCAGCAGCAGCTGTATCGTGATTGTGTTGCCAAGGGCTAGATTCCTTCCTACAGCGCCCACCAAAGGGCACCCAGTGACACATGCCCTGGGGCCTCCCCCAGCCCATCCAACCTGCCCTGCTCTGGGGGCAGCTCTTAAGGAGTTCTACAGGATCCTGACCCCACTGGGACACAGCACTGGCAGAGTTTTCTTACCCTCCATAACTATTGGGGGACATATGGGAGCCTCAAAGTCAGTGTTGTGCCTTAACAGATTCCAAAGGGTGATGATCCTGTACCAAGCAATGAAAAGGATCCACTGCCACTGAGATCGCCCACAGGCCAGCCCATCTTGGGTGTTGTGCCTATGACTAGGCAGATCTAGTGTTGGTTATTACTGCCTGCTCACTTGCCCTTGTTGTTGATTGAGGTATCTTTGTCTATTTCTCCTGTAGGATGAGAGGCCTGTGTGGAGGTTGCAGACTGACCCTTTGTCGCCCTGAAAACTCAGCTTCTGAGCTTGCTAACATAGTTTTCTAAAGACTTTCCCAGGACAGTAACTGTAAACATAGATATGTGTACATTCTTTCTGTTACACGTCTTGTGATGGGCACCTCTCATGGCCAGTGCAGTGGGAAAGTGTTATCCTGACCATCCAATCCCTGGCTATGGTCACAAGCCTATAAACCCTGGAAGGAAAAATAAACTCTTCTCTTCACCACACCTCAACCTGTGTCCGTGTGATCTATTCATCTTCAGCGGCAACAACCCTTTGGGACAAAAAGAAAACCCTGAAGGAGGAGACTGAGTGGAAACCTCAACGGGGTCTGAATCCTCTCCCCATGAGGAGTAGTGGAGAGACAGCTCCCATCTCTGCTCTCTGTGACCAGTGACAGCATCCAAGTGAATGCCTGGAGCTGAGCCAGGGGAGGTTGAGGCTGGATATCAGGAAAAGGTTTTTTCCCCGGAGGGTGCTGGGCCACTGCACAGGCTCCCCACGGAATGGGCACGGCCCCAAGGCTGCCAGAGCTCCGGGAGTGTTTGGACAGCGCTGCCAGGGATGCACAGGCTGGGATTATTGGGGTGTCTGTTCAGGGCCATCCTCAAAACAACACATCCCCACAATCCACCTTCCTTTGGATGAACATGATCTCTCCGTCAAGAAACTCATGTTCATGGCCACTGCCTCTCCAGCAACAGACCCTGGCTTTTCAGTCTTACTAAAATTCACAGAAAGCTTTGCTATGAGTATTTTTTCCTCTCCTTTTAAATCACAAATGGGCACTCCCCGGTGTGCCTCAGTGCTGGCTCCAGGTGGGCACCGAAGGCATTACAGGTGCATCTCATTAGTGCTCAGGCAGCAGGGAAATGATCCCGCCGTGTGTTCCGCAGGGGGAAACTCCTGTTTTACAGCTTAGGCTGCCTTTCAAACAAGCGGGGCGTCCTCTGGGTCCAGTCCTGACTTCAGATTGTGCAAACGTGGTTGTCTGTGTGAAGATCCCTGAGAAACTCGTCCTTGGTGATGGCCACAAACATTCTCCCAGCCCGGAACCGCCTTCGGTGTCCTGCCCATGTGTTGGAAGATCGGCAGAGGGCAGGGCAATCCCACCGAAGTATGGATGAGGACAATTCCCAGGAGCCGCTATCCCACTGCAGTGCCCTGAGTGGCACGTACGATGAGAAGGAGGCCAAGGTGCCCAGTTGACCTCCTCCCCAGGGAGGGTGCAGCCAGCTGGGCAGGGTCCCTGGCAGGAAATAGGGTGCTCTTAAATAGAGTGCCTCTTTCCTGGCAGGAAATAAGCGCTCTTGGAGGTGCCAGAGTTCCTTCGCTCGGCACCCTTTGGGAGACAGGGAAAAGCTGGCTACCACAGCAGTGTGAGGATCCACCAGGAAGCAGCAGCTGAGATAAGCTACCTGTTGCACAGGTACAAGGTCCATCAGGAGCCAGAGGCATCAATAAACACACCCTCCGGGAGCTCAGCCAGGGCTCAGCTCAGATGCCTGGGGCTATGACTGAAGGGTGTGTGGGTACCCCAGGTTAGACCTCTTAGTGCCCTCAGGGACCCAGCACTTGGGGCAGCCCAGGGATTGAGTGGGGAGCAATGAGTGCCTGGAGTCACGACTCTGCTTGGGGCTGCTGCTCAGGACAGGGGCTGAAGGGAGCTGAATGGTGGTGATCAGTTCCCTGCAACCTTCTTCTGTATGGACAGGAGTTTATGGATTTTTGGGGGGTGACCTGCTGGTTCAGGAAAGGGCAAAGAGCCAGGCACTGTGTTTCTAAAGAGGTTCTGCTAGAGCCCAGAGTAGCCCCAACACTTGGTACTTTTGCTTGGGATTGTGAAATGTGAGTACCTGGGTCACTGAGCTTTGGAAAGGGTCATTGGCTCCCCAAGGCTGACTTGCTTGTGCTCTCCTGGGCACTTGGCTTTCAGGGGTCCTTGGCACTTGGAATGTGAGTGTGCACAGAGGGGTCTCATCCCCTGGAGATGCTCTTTGCCCTTCCCAGCAGATGGGCAGCAGAGAAAAGCCCCAACTTTCCTATCAGTGAATTGTAGCCAGAGAAATGAAGCAGATGAGTGTCCAGCTGTGCTGCTGGGGTGACGTGCCAGAAAGCCAATTTCTGCTAGGAACTCACGGCCAGGCAGGGGCGGGGGAGCGGCACCTTCTGCAGAGGCCTTGGGGAGGGGGAGTGAGAAGCAGAGAAATTGTGAACCCACAGCCCAGATCAGCAGCCTCCTTCCTTCAGCAACAGCCATGCTCGTAAACAGCAGGATGTATAGAGAAGCAATTGGAGATGAAAAAAATAAATCACAGGAGGCAACTGCCCAAGAGTCCCCAGCGCATCAGGAGCAGAGAGGTGGCCACTGCCCAGCAGGCACTGTGAGGGGAGTATAGGGAGCTGCAAACCCACACCTGTGTCTTCCACCTGCTGCATTTGGGGAGAGCTCTGACACCTCGAATTCTCTCTGGGACAGAACCAGCCCTTTCCCTGGAACACTCAACTCTGGCATGGGAGGGGAATGGAGAGGACTCCTTCCTCCCCACCTCCAGCAGACAGCAAGGGCAGAAGTGGAAGCAAACAGAAAGCCTCCAGGGGCCAAATTTGCACCTTGTTTCACTGCTGGGGGCTGGGGAGTGGGAATCTGGCAGCTCTCCTTCTTTGGAAAGGGTCCAGCTGCCTTAGGAGAGAAATTCCTTGCATAGCTTTGCTGTGAAGAAAGTGCTGACCTGTTCGGGGGCGTTTGCTGAGCAAGTGAAGACGAGCCAAAGGCAGCTTGTAAGTGCTGGGAGAAAATGGCCCAGTTTGCTCATCACTGGGGTTAGGCAGCACGTCAGGCTTTCTGGGGGAAGCGGTGCCTGGGGACAGAGGCTTTGTGTGCCATGAGGGAGCCAATGAGGATGTCCTGATGATCCCTGGCTTCACACACCTCCCGAGAGATGATCCAACTTCGGCGCAGAGGCTGCTGGTGCCACGCTGTGTGAGCATCAGAGCTGACCTGGCAGCTACATCCAGACACTGGGGCCCAGGAAAACCCCACCATTCCCAGGGATGAGGCCCAGGGGACACCTGGAGAGCTGAAATCTCAGGGTGGGGATGAAATGGTGGGTCAGGGAGAGGTCATTTAGCTATGATTTCATTTGGAGCACATCTTGGGATGGAAGGGACACCCACTGATCACTGCAGTGATTGAAGCAATCCTTCAAAGAGGATTAAAACCAGCAGCAGGTGGCTGAGGGAGAGGACATGGAGGGACTGAGGTGGGAAATGCATCTCTGAAAGTGCCAGCAGGAAAACAAACAGTGTAACTGCAATAAATATAGGAGGCAAATCTGACCTGCAGTGCCAACAGAGCACTAAGTGCGTGACTGAAAGAGCATTGATTTAGATTAGATACAAGGCAGCATTTTTTTAGTATGAAGGTGGTGGAACACTGGCACAGCTTGCCCACGGAGGTGGAGATGGATGCTCCATCCCTGGGAACATTCAGGGTTAGGATGGATGGGACTCTGAGCACCCTGGTCTAGTGAAAGGTGTCCCTGCCCATGAGATGGTGTTTAAATATCCCCTCCGAACCAAACCATTCTGGAATTCTATGATTCCATGACTCCATGTTCCTTTGCCTGGACAACAGAGCAAGGGAAAACCTAAATGTGCTCCCACATCAACACCAGACACTTAAACCAGCTACTCATGGATTTGGGGAGAGGCTGTAATAAGGAGACACTTTAACTGGGGCTGGATTGAAGTTATCAGGGAATAGAACATAAGGATAAAACTTCTGAATACAGTATATGGTTCCATTCCCCCAGAAACAGTCTGAGAACTACCAGGAAAAGGTGCTACTCTGGATCTGCTCTGAAAATCAGGAAATGTGTCCCAAAAAACCCCAAAAAAACAACAAACCAGGCCAATCCCAGGTAAAAATAAATTGTCTGAGTAAAACCTGGAGCAAAGAGGAAATAGGGCAATCCTGTAAACCCCTCACATGGGGGGGGAGTATGAGGAAAAGTGATGCTGAGGAGTTGAAGGTCTCCCAGAAGAACATGAAAGCTGAAAAAATGCATCAAGTCAGATATAAATAGGGAAGCAAGAGGACTAGGAGAAAGCTGGAGGCTTGTTCTGCTAAATATGCTCACACCAGTGGTGACCAGCTCAGCCAGTCTTCTGCAGGGACTGGGAGGTGGGAAGGGTGCATAGGGATGAGGTGGACACAGTGATAGGGCTTTCCCCTGGGGGCATTCATACTCCTTCCCATTTTTTTCCCTCAAGGTGGGAGAGGCTTTTAAATTGGAATAGAATTCCAGGTGGAGTTATCCTGGAAAGACAAACTAAATGTCCTGGGCAGTTTGGAAGTGGCCAGCACCAGGATGGAGACTCTGACGGTCAGCAGGAGCATGGTCAAGTCCTGTCCTAGGGAGGGACAATCCTCAAGCTGGGGATCCTCACAGGAGAAATCCTTTCTTGGGACCACTCTCCCTCCCCAGAAGGGAGCCTGGCACGGGGATCTTGGGCAGAACCTCAGGGTATCCAGCTGCTGAGCAGCCTGGAGTAGTCCATTCCTCAGTGGGGAACTGGGAATTTCCTTTTCCCAGGGAGGAAACAGCTCCTATTTTGGGTCTTACTGGAGCAAAGGATGTTGATTTATTTTTTTTTTTTTTTCCAGATGAGTCAAAATTGACCATTCCTCTGCAGAGGAGATGCCAAGTGGAGCCTGGGAGAGTAGAAGTGACAGCCTTGAGGCTGTTGGGACAATCCCCAAGGAAGCACTGGGAACATGTCAGGATCTTCCATTTTGGGGCTGTTTCCTCTGTGTTACCTGCACACAGGGAAAGCCCAGGTTTGTTCCAGGACCCACAGCATCTCCAGGGCACTGCTGCTCCCTCCTGCAGCCACCACCCTGCACTGCAGCCTGTGTCCTGTCCACACCCAACTCCTGGTGAGGCCAGAGACAGCCCCATCAGCGCTGTACCTGCCAGGGTGACAGGGATGCTTTCAGGCCTATCCACTAAGTGACAGCCTGAGCTCAGCCCCATTACACCCTCCTGGAGCTCTTTGTCTTGCCTGGCTGGATTTCACAGCTGTCTCTTGAGCAAGCACCTGTCTGGCAATGCAGGAAGGAGGAGGAACATGTTCTTTTTTCTCCAGTTTAAACTGAACTCTGGAAGGGCTGGTGAGGAGAAGTAGGAATCCAGATGAGTTTCCTTGCTTTGTGGCTGCTGGCCCCAGCTCACACCCAGCAGGGAAGGCAGTAGGAGATGATTTGAATTGAATTGAACTCAATTGAATTGAACTGCACTTTGGGGGGAAAACAGGAAGGTGGCAGGGACACAGTCCATGGAAAGGAGGGAAATCCTGGGAAAGCCATCCCAGCCAGGACTTGGAGGCTGTGGATAGCCCCCACTGGCCATAGGAAGGATGTGGAGGGGCTGGAACTGGCAACCGGGATGTTCCAGTGTGGGAGAAGGACTCCTCCCTTGCATGAGCAATTCAGGCATCACAGAAAGTTTTGGGAGTTCTCCCAGCCTTCCTGAGTTTGGCAGAGGTGAGGAACAGCTCTTGTTCCCAGCGAGCCCCAGCCCTGAAGAGGGATGGGGGTTTTGGGCTGGATGTGCAGTGAGATGGGGAGAGACCTCTGCAATGGATCCCTCGGAAGCTTTGGGGGCACCAAACCTGCTCCCCGCACCTGGGGCGTGGATGCCCCGAGGTCTGAGGTGGCTGCAGATCTCTGCCCTTCTCTTGCAGTGCTAGCCCGTGACTGCAGAGCAGGAAAGGAAACAAGTGCCATTTCCCACAGGCAGCCCAGAGGCAGGACCCGAGGGCGAGTCGCTGGGATGAGGCATGCGAGAAGCATCCGCCGCGTCCCCTTTCCCATGGAATGCTTCTCCCTGTCCTTTTTCTGATGTGTGCTGAAGTATTGGTTTTCCTCTGGAGTGGATGAGTCACGCAGAAAGTCGGGAGGGAGCGGGGGCTGCCCGGACATCCCAGGTGCCCTGTCCGCGGGGAAGGCTGTGTGGGAGGGAACAGGCACTGCCCAGGGGTGCGAGCAGAGGGCACGAAAGATGCGTGTGAACCGGGGAGCTGGGGCTGTCTCTGTCCCTGCCGACACCGCACGGGGCTCCCCAGTTCTGGGAAAGGAAGGGGGGGTCCCTCCTTTGGTCCCCCTCACCCTTCCCCGGGGAGGAGGTCATTGTGCGTAGGGGTGAGCTCCCAGCTGTCCCTCTGTTGAGCGAGTGGCTGTGTCTCTGCTGGCTCCGCAGAGCCCTCACTTGCCCTTCTCTCTCGGCAATTTCATTGACAACGTCCAGCTTGGGAAGGCGCCAGACCGGCTCTGTCACGTCAGGATTCCGCCAGATGGGAGCTCTCCACAGCAGCGGCTGCGGGATGCGGCCAGGGCTGGTGTCCTCCGCCCAGCAGCTCCATGTGCAGGGTTCGGGGCTGTGGACTGTGCCACCTGGAACCTGTCCTGCCCCTGTTTCGCCAGGAGGTGATGGTGTGGTGGTTCCCCGGGCCCGCTCACCTCCCTGCTGAGCCTCAGCAATCTGTGCTGTTCCATCCTATCCTCTTTGCATCCATGGGTGGGATGCGGGTGGGCTCCAGATTCCGCAGCCAGCTCTCCAGCCGCCCCGGGAACACCTCGTGCTCTCCGCAGCCCCTCGATAACACATCCAGCGGCTCCGGCTGCAGGGGCCAGGCGTGGTGCTGCCCCACTCCCGGCCCCGGCAAGCCGGCCTGGCTGAGCTCATTCCCCTCCCACATGGGCAGGTAACGTGCTCCCGACTCAGCCAAGCCCTTGTGCCTGCCAGCTTTCCTCAAAGAGGGATTGTCTGGATTTCCAATTGTTCCCACTCCCTGCCTGCGCTGCCTGGGTCCCTCCCAAACGCCCACCGTTGTGGCTGTGCGTGCTTCACCTCTGGAAAGGAGGGATGGTTTTCACGTCATCCCTCGCCACATCCTCGCCAGAGGTGTCAGCTGAAGGCAGGGCACGATGCTGGCCTTTCCTGAGGACATCCTGGCAGGTCCTGGGCCATCAGCAGACACAGACTTCTGAGCCAGAGCAACAGATGTGACAGCAACACGCAAAAGCAGCTGCACCCAGTGGTCCCGAGTGCTCACGCCCGGAGGCTGCCCCGGAAGGAAGTGGCTTTAACACGGACAAATGGCACATAAAAGTGGCAGCATCAGCCACAGCCTCCCCTTGGGGATTGGCCTAGCTGGGATAGCCCTAGCCTGGCGGTGGTTTTCTGCTCCCTCTGCCTGCTTCAGCCTTTGTTTTTCTGCAGGGATACTCGCCAAATATTGTCCTCCGCCTTCTTGTCCTTCATTGCCCCCCTGACCCAATTCCTGTGTCCCCCAGGCTCCTCTCTCAGCGTGGTGGCAGCGGAACCAAGCAGGTCAGAGCAGCCTCCCAAGGCAGCCTTGCACAGGCCACGTTTCGGGCCCTGGTGACAGCTCCAGTGCCCGCTGGCACCCCCGCCGCTCCCACGGCTCCCGGGTCACGGCTCCTCGGGCCGCCGGCGCCTGGGGACACGCCGCCCCTCCCAGCGCCGGCCCGGGAGGGGACGTGGGCCCTGGCCATGCATACCAGCTCCGGAGCCACTGCCGGGGACGCGCCTGGGCCGCAGCAGACGGAGTTTCCAACCCCTCCTCTCTTCCCAGAGGAGGGAAAAACAGGCCAGTGTCCCGCAGGGTTGCCAGGGTGACATTTTTTGGCGGCCGTGCTTTTGCGGCTGCTGAGCTGGCAGGGGCTGTGTGCTGGGAGCTGGGGCAGCCCCTCTGTCCCCGCACCGGGGTGCCCCTGCCCGGGGCCACCCAGCAGCGTGGGACCACCGGCCGCGGGATGCAGGTGGGAGCCAGGCGCAGGGGTGGGGGGACAGTGGGACATTGGAGGAGCCACGCAGAGATGAAAAATGCCAAAGCTTTGCTGGAGCTGGGAGCCTGCGGGGTAGGAGAGCCTTTTTGGCTGGGGCTTGGGAAGTCTGGGCTGCAAGCTGCAGAGCCACCGTCGGAGCACCGCTGGTTTCCATTTGGTCGGCTTTCGAAAGAGCTGCCTCCACTGGCAGCGTGGGTGTCCCCCCTCCCGCGGCGGGCAGTGTTTGTTTGCTTGGGAAAAGATGAGCCTCATTAGCTGTCCTCCGTGGCTCTCGGACTTTAAAGCTCAGCAGGAGGAGATTTTACGATGGGAAACTGCCCTGGTGTCAGGCAAGCTTTGCATGGAGGTCTGCTGGGGGGGACCACGGCCCTGCTGTGAGAGTGGGGACAGCACCAGGGCTGAGACACAGGTGAGACAGGAGGGTGGCAGAATGTGATTCACTCGAACAAGCACAGCCGGGTCAGGCAGAGCCCAGGGGTGCAGTGAGGAGGAAGCATGGGATGTAATGTAGCTCCACGTTCACCTGCAGCAGCGATAACATCGCTGTGCTCTGTGTGTGGGAAGGTCCGGGCAGGCGGTCAGTGTAGCCCCGGGTGTTTGCACCTCCCAGCCCCTGCAGCGCTGAAGGGACAGTATTCCCCCATGGAGCCAAAACAGCCTTCCCAGAGCTGCCCACAGGCTCTCCCACCCCACCGGAGCACTTATCCACTCACTCTGATCCAGCCCATATAAAGCCAGGTCACTTTGAACAGGGCTCTGCTATCAGGCAGGATCCTTCACCATTTTCAAGGAGAATTTTTTTTTCCCCCCAAGCACCATGCTTGTCCCAGGACTCTCCTCCCCCTTGCTCCAGGCCCTGCAGCCCATCCAGCTCTCCAAAATCCCTTCACAGAAGGGCAGGCCGGTGACTCAGGGCTGCCACGTGTTGCCTTTTGTGCAGCTCAGGTACTCCAACCTCTACCTGGAGGGAAGGAATCCAGCTTCGGGAGAAGAAAGGGGCTGGGAAATCATTCAGCATCCAGCTGGGAAAGCATGAATTTAAGAGTCCTGACCATGTGAAAACATTCTGCGGCTGAACAAGAGGCAGCTTCGGTGTTGTATTCATGGCCTCCAGACCAGGGCTGTACTGAGAGGCTGCCTGCCTTTGGCGCCGTTGAGAGATTTACAGCCAAATTTCGGAGAGCGCTAGCGTGCCCCTGTGCGAGCGCAAGGCTGAGCAGCTGGATGTCGTGGTTTATCCTGCTAGATCCAAACCCTGCCTTAGACTAAACACGCCTCTGCCATCGTTAGTGAATCACTTCTACATCCCCTCGAAGCTTCCAGGGCTTGGATTTCAGAAGCTTTTTGCTGCCGCGGGGCACTAAATTGTTGCGGAAGACAAAGCAAGGTGTGGCAGCCGGTTTTGTGGGGATTATCCCGCTGGGATAATCCTGGGGCTGGGGCTGCAGGAAGATGAAAGCTGGGGTATGGGGAGGAGTGAAAGTGGGCAGCAGCCCCAGTTTTAACCCCTTTCCCGGCACAGGCAAGGTGAGGTGTGGGGCACTGCTGCCCTGGCTCTGGCACTGCAGCCCGCAGCCAGAGCTGCCCCGGGAACGTGTCCAGGAACCCCGCGGCCCCACACCCTGCCGGGCTGGGCTGCCTTCACGGCACCATGAAGGAGGCAAGACCGGCGTTCCCGAGCCCCACGCACACAGCAAGGGCGAGCGAAGGGCCGGGAAAGGAGCGGGTGCCATGCTGGGAGCGCCCAGCCCTGCTCCGTGCCCCGGGGCTCGGAGAAGTGCTGGCGGAGGGAATGAGCTCAACTCGCTGATTCACTCCCTCCTTCAAGACCAGACTCGGCCTGCGAGCCGAAGCCCAGGGCTTGGTGGAGCAGGAGGTGCCAGGGCAGGTCCTGCGGGCGCTGGGTACCCTTTGGGGGTGAAGGTGTTCCCGGAGTCCTGAGCAGCGGCGGGATGCTCCTCGGGAGGGATGTTCCTCGGGAGCGATGCTCCTCGGGAGGGATGCTCCTCGGGGAGAAGAGCTGTGTCTCTCCCGCTCGCCCATCCCCGGGGAGCGTCCCCGACCCCCTCCCGGCTGCAAGAGACCCACGGCCGTGAGAGCCCCAGCTCCGGGGGCTGGGGGCGGGCTGAGCCCCGGCCCCGGCTCACCCGCCCGGGGCGGGCCGGCCCTGCCGCCCCTCCCCTCTCCTCCCCGCCCCCCGGGTCGTGCCGATCCCGCCGCTCCGAGCTGAGCCGAGCCGAGCCGCGCTGCGCTACCGGCAGCGAGCGGGCACCATGCGCACGGGGTGAGCGCCGGGGCTGCGGGGAGCACCGGGCTCCTGGAGCCGCCGGGCATGGGGGGGCGCAGGCAGTGCGGGAAGCACGGACACGCCGCGGAGAGGCGGCGCCGAAGGCACCGGGACCCTGGGGCAGGACAAGGGAGGGAGCCGCCGGGGAGGACGACGACCTCGGGGGCCGGGGGGGTCCTCGGTGTAACCCTGGCGGGACCACTGGGGCACCGGTACCGCGGGGACACCGCGGAAGGTGGCACCGGGACCGGGAAGCTGCCGGGTGGGAGGCACGGGTGGCGCGGGAAGGCCGGTGCCCCGGGACGCGAGGGGCTGGGGGGTACCGGGACCCTGCAGCCGCCGGGGGGGGGGGTCCTCGCTGTGACCGCAGGAGGACCTCGGAGTGGGGCTGGGGGTCGGGGGGCGCCCCGCATTCGGCAGGAGAGTGGGTGATCTCGCTCTCTCCTTCCCTTCCCGCAGGTGCCCCCCGCCGTGGCTGCTGCTCGGGCTCTTTGTCCTGCTGGTCCCCGCCGCTTCACAGGAGCCGGGTAACGTGCACGGGATGCTGCGGGATGCTGGGGAGGGGGGTGCCTGCCGCCGTGTCCAGGTCCCATACCTACTCCCTGTCCTGAAGCCCTCCCCATCCCCTGGGAGGCTCTCCCCAGCAGGAATGGGGGCTGGAGTCTCTCCTCGGGCCAAATGCTGGGCCCAGTCGTGATTCCCGAAGCTGGGGGTGATCCCTTCAATGGCCGCATCCCTCGTGGCTGCCGAGCCCGGAGGGTCCCCGTGTGCTCCATCCCATCAGCGGCCAGGGATGCTGAGGAAATCCCTGGCTGCAGTTCCCTGGGAGGAGGATGGTTTGTCAGGTCCTTGCTGGCTGCGGGACAGGCGGGATGGCGTTGCCCCAAGGCGGCCGCGCTCCATGTGTTAGCGGTTTCTCCACGGGTCTTCCTTGTGGCTGCGCGTCCTTGGAAGCGTTGTGAGTGGTCGGGAGCCTCGAGCGTGTGCCCTAGGGATGCAACACCTGCCACACCCTTCTGGGCTTTTCCCTGCCTTCGGGGCTCCGTGTAACATCCCACTTCTCAAGCTGCTGGTGCGCCGGGAGAGGGGAATTCGGCGCTGACTCAGCTCTCCAGTCCTTTCCCCACGAGGCACACGAGCCGGTTCTCCCACTGCCTGTGTTGCTGGTGAACTTTACCTCCCCGACAGGGAAGCTTCCTGCCGGCTGCCAGGAGGGATGAAAGCCCTCCTGCCCTTGCAGCCTGTCTCAGTCTTTGGATGCGTGCCCAGCGCCCAGAGGCGGGAACAGCCACGGCTGACACCGGGAGCCCCCACTTGGATCCCAGGAACCCAAAATGCCAAAGCAGCTGAGCTGCAAGTGACAATCCAAAAACCAGGATAGAGTGGATTTTCTCTGGGGTAGTGATCTGGCTGTCTTTGGCTTGTGCCAGCATGGTGTGAAGCATCACTCGTGTCCCTCTCTGCTGCCACAGGCTGGGCATGACAATTCTGTTAGTGGCATCCCAGGTACAGGCGAGCTCGAAGTCGGCTGTGAAATTGGTGGATTATTTACTGGAGTAAAGCTTTGTGTCATCTAGGAACAGCTCTGGCACCACTCTGTGGGCAGCAGGGTCAGCTGTGGAGGGAAGGAGGCCATGTGGGGCAGCGGGGATGCCCAGCACTCCCAGAGCACGTCTGGGAACACTGAGGGAAACTCTCCAACTGCTCAGGGCTGCATTTATGATGCTGCTTTCTGTGGTGTGGGTGCCTCCCCAGGGACCACAGGAACAAAGCTCCCCTTAGAGATCTGCAGAGATGGGAACATCATTCCCATGTGAAATCCTGAACTGGCTATTTTAGGTCCCTGGAGACTGTCCAGCGCGGCTGAGCTGAGTTGGAGGGCTGGGCACTGCTTTAATAGTGGGTACTCAGAGTTATCCGTGGCCTTCCCAAACTCTCTGCACCTGCATCCTTGGGCACTCAGGGCTGGCCAGGACCCTCTGCTGAGCTGCAGGTCCATCCCCCAGCTTTGAGCAGCTACACTGGGGGCTCCAGGATATGCAGAAGGGATGGGTGCTGGGGGAGCATGGCCGGCGCTGGTCACCACTGGCAGGGAGGTGCCTGTCTCACCCAGCTGACTTGGCCATCTTCCAAAGGCAGGCTGCGGATCGGGTTTTAAAGGAATTCAGAGGGTTGGTGTGGCTTTTTTTCCTTCTTTTCTTTTTTCTTTCCCCCCCACCCCTTCCCTTGGTTCAACGTCCAAGGACTGCAGAGCCTGTTCTGCCAGCCCACCTTTGTGATGGCTCCTGGGGAATGTTTGCTCCGAAGGCTGTCCTGGCATGGAGATAACCTTTCTGTTTATCTGCCTGCCTTGCAAATTTGGGGGCTTAGCTGCCCCAAGCTGGGCTGGCCTCTTATCACTGGATCTCTGGGACTCCTCAGGAAGGGCACATAGCCGTGAGGAATAGTGTGGGGATGCTGCCATGGGTCTGGTCTGGGGAGCATGGGGGGGATCACAAGTAGGGCTATGACTGACCCCAAGCATGGGCTGGGTCAGACACAGGTGAAATTCCCATTCCCAGGGGGGCAATCCTGTGCCAGGTCCCTGGAGACAGGCGATCAGCTGGCCAGGCCACTCCAATCTGGTGATAGAAACAACCATGCATTGGAACAGACTGCCCAGGGAAGTGATGGAATCACCATCCCTGGAAGTGTTTGAAGACTGTGTAGATGTGACTCTTGGGGACATGGTGGAACTGGCTGTGTCAGGTTAGTGGTTGCATCTGATGATCTTGGAGGTCTTTTCCAACTGTGATGCTTCCATGATTCTGTTACCTGAATTTCTGTGCATCAGTTTGGGGCTGGGAGGAGCCCCTAAAGCAGCCTCATCTCCTCTGCTGTGCTGCTGCTAAGGGTGCAGGCAACACCTGGGAATTCAAGCTGCCTCCTCCCTCTGTTATGGACAGCAGGTGCTGGAGCTGCGGGTGGAGAGGTTCATTCCTGATAATTTCCATCCCCAGTGGGCTGTAGGTCCTGCTGGCTGGGATTCCTCACAAGCATGTGGTGCTGTGCAAAGCAATTTACAGCCTGTGACACAACCGCTCTGGTGTCAGCACCTGGCGGGTTTGACAGGTGGATCAGAGCTTTCCTAGCATTATTTCAGGAATTTCTTCAAGAGACATGAGGGGGATTGGCTGCAGGCAGCACCCAGCATTGAGAGCTTGGCTGGGGCAGGGTTGGCACCTCTCAGCTCTGACAGTGTTGTTTGACTGCCGAGGTTCCCAGCAGGGGCTGGCGGAACTGGGGAGGATGCTGTGCTCAGGCTCCTCACCTCCTTATCAGCTGGCAGGACTGCTGTTTGCAAAGCCTTATCTGTGCCTGGGAGCTGCTGGGGAGGGGGAGCTGCCCCGGGCTGCCGGCAGCCGGAAGGAGCCGAGGCTGCGGGCATCTCCCTGCAGCACATCTGGGCTCCTGGTCCATCACCAAACAGGTGATGTCTGTCTGTCCCTCCTGCCTGTCCTAAGGAGGTGGCAGCAGGGATGAAGTGGCTGTGCTTGAATGGTGCTTTGGGGCTGGAAATTAGGTTTAAAAAGAGACTGAGTATTCCTGCAGAGGGGCTGTGCTCCCTGGCAGGAGTTTGCTTCCTCTGAAGCACACAACCTTTTCAAGCCCTAATCCTAATTTTTCCATTACTTCTCCAGCTCTGTACCAGAGCTTGGTCCATCCACAGCCTCCGTTCTCCCAGAGATCTTGCCTTGATTTTAGGTTTCCATGTGGTATCTGCTGGCCCAGCATAGCTGGGAGCTCCCCCTGCACTTCTGCATGTCCCTGGAGGGATGGAGAGCTTTCTCTCTCAGAGAAAGGAACCAGCACCTGAACATCACTGGGCTATGCACTGCATGATTCATTAGAAGCTTTGAGGCCTCTAAGTATTTAGTCTAACAGCTTATGGACTCTTATAGCGGCTGATACCATTAAAATCATTGAATTGTTGCATTGCTCAGATTGCAAAGGAATTTGGGAGATCTGTTATCTAAAGTTACGCTCAAAGCAGGGTCCATACTGAATTCACACCAGATGCCTCAGTGTTTAGTATGGTTGAATCTGGAAAACTGCAACCTCTCAGGCAACCATTTTTAGTTATTACCCTCATAATTTTTCTTATATTCAGTCAAAACCTCTCTCATGTAAATTTATGACCATTGTTTCATATTTCAACTCTGAACCTTAGCAAAGAAGTCTTGCTTCAGCAAACTTCTCAGCAATCCCCTCATGGGTGCCAAAGTTCCTGTTAGGTTCCCTGCAGTGATCCTTTTCCAGACAGAACAAGCCCCACTCCCTCAGCCCCTCCTCAGAGCACAAATATGATCCAGCTCCAACTATCTTGGTGGCCCTCAGCCTGCTCCAGATGATCAAAATCTTCCCAGTATTGGGATCCCCAAATTGGATGCAACATTCTGGATTGATCTAGAAAACACAGACTTCAGCAGAATGATTGCTTCTCTCATCTTCCCTGCGGCCACTAGAAAACGCTGCCCAGACACTCCCATATTCTGGAGAAGCAGGGCTTTTTTGCTGTGAAGAGCAGCCTCGCAGTGACACTGCTCCCTATTTATTTTGGCCTGCAGCTGGACTGACCTCTCCTTCCAGTGTTTATGGCGACAAAACTTGGGTGCTGTCAAACAGCAAATCCGAGCCCTTGGAGAAAAAGTTTTGCAATCCTGCTTCAAGCGTCATTGCCTGGCTTAAAAAATCCCTGAGCAGAAAAAAATTGTGCTGCTGGGAAACTGGCTTTGCTCTTGGGGGAGGATGTCACCACTTCTTTATAAGGAGGCAGAAGCATGAGGAGCAGGGGGCAAGGACTCATCGAAGGCTACATCCTCTGATAAAAAGGGGGGAGAGGGACTTTTGACATGAGCCTGGAGTGACAGGACAAGGGTAAAGGGCTTCACACTGATAGAGGGGAAGGTTGGATGGAATATTGAGACGGAATTCTTTCCAGTGAGGTTACCCAGAGGAGCTGTGTCTGCTCCTGGATCCCTGGAAGTGTTCCAGGCTGGGTTGGATGGGCTTGGAGCACTCTGGGACAGTGGAAGGTGTCCCTGCTGATGGCAGGGAGTGGAACAAGGGGAGGTTTAGTGTTCCTTCCAACCCACCCCATATTCTGTGACAGGGATATCGTGTCTCCCCTGCACCACTCTGGCCTATCGTGACTGTTGGGGATGATGCCCTGGAATAACAATCCCAGCAAGTGCACCATCCGTTTTCCCAAACTCTTGATAGTTTACCAAGACAAGAATTAATTCTGGCATTTCAGTAGAGAGTTCAAAGTGCTGAAGGAGACATCTGGGATTAAGTACTGATGTATATCAGCAGCCCAGAGGTATGGGATTAATAAAACATTCTAACGATTCTTCTGGGCTATCTGATGACATTTGGGAAAGCATTGGAGAGGAATCCTTTCCAAGAGTGTGCTGCATCTCTCTGACTGAGTGTGCAGCCTGCAGGCAGTGTCTTGGATGTTAGGAAGAAATTCTTCCCTCTGAAGAATGGCACTGGTACAGGTTGATGACAGAAGCTGTGGCTGCCCCTGGATCCCTGGCAGTGTCCAAGGTCAGGTTGGACAATGTGGGCTTGGAGCAGCCTGGGGCAGTGAAAGGTGTCCCTGCCCCTGGCAGGGGGTGGCACTGGATGAGCTTTAAGGTCCCTTCCCACCCAAACCACTCTGTAAGGTTCCATGATAGAGGGGCCTCACCTCACCCCAGGTCCCAGTTTCCTCCCTGCCAGCTGTGGGGGGCTCTCCCTGGCTCTCCTGTCCTCCAGCCACATCCCTCATCCCTTGGGTAGTGGTGTGTGTGGAGCAGCAGTGCTGCTGCCCTCCCTGTCCTGCTGATGGGTGCAGGGGAAACCTGCAATGGTTTCAGCTGGTGCTAAATCCTCTTAAATTCTGGGGATTGGGAACAGGTCCCTGACTTTGTGGGCAGAGGAAGGCATATGGTAGCAGCATGTTGGCTTTTAGTGTTGGCCTTGGTTGGCCTGGGAAGCCCATTGCCAAAGACATCATTGAAGCACAAGAAGCTAAAAAGGTTAGAAAATGGTCTGGAAATTTGTACAGCTAACAGGGGCTCTGGTATTGCCTTAATATTTGGATTTGAAGCCACTGGGAGAGACAAAGGGGAGAGCTGGAGAAGGCTTGAGGGCAAAAAACCTCCACAGCCTGGAGGTGTGAGCGTGGTTAATCAGCCCTTTGGGAATGAAGGGGTGGTTTCCACCAGCCAAAGGAGGGTGGCTTTGACCTCCTAAGGAGTGCTGGGAGGGAGCAGGACACTGACACCCCCCGGGCTGTGGGCTGGGGCTGCTCCAGGGTCAAGGCTCCAGAGGCTTGCTGTGCTCCTGGCTCTGACCGGCAGCGCTGTTTGGCAGCAGTGGCCCCGGCACCAGGGCTTTCTCAGCAAGCAACATCTGGTCCGGAACATCCCGTGTCTTAAAAAGGTTGCTGTTGTGGAATTTTTATTGCTTTTTTTTGGCATTGCCTCCCAGCCCTTTTCTAAGATGGAAATTGGTCATTAGTGGATTTTATTGTAGTTTTATTTTATTCCCAAGCTCAGTCTGCTGGTTTCTTCCTCCCCTGGGGGAGGAATCTGTCTGTTCCTCTGACCCTGTCCCCAGGTTGTGGGAGGCTGCTCAAACAGCCCAGGGTGGGAATAGGAGCTGGGGCACCTGGAACCCAGCATCACCATCCCTGTGCTCTTCCCGCTGTTACCACTGGCATTAATCACCAATATCATGCACCAGCAAACACGGGAAAGGGGACAGGGAGATAAATCAAGAGTTACCCCAGTTACTCAGGCTGCAGCCAACCCCCCAGTTACAAAGCTGGTAGCTAAACCAGACAGCAAGCCTCAACCAGTGGCTGTTGCTACTAGCACGAGAAGTGGAAAGTGCACAGACAAAACTGATCGACCAGTGGATGATGATGATGAGGATGCAGGAGAAGGACCCTCAACGCCTCCTGACACAAAATCAAGAGTCAAAGCAACTGGCACAAGATCAGAAGCTAATATTGAGTCCTTTTCCCTGAAGGACCTTCGTGGCCTGAGGAAGGATTACACTCGACGACCTGATGAATCTATAATTAGTTGGTTAATCCATCTGTGGAGGATGGACCCAAAGGTCCTTGAAGCTCACTCTGAGTTTATAACTCCGAAATTAGCCACCTGCCTTTCCTCTGGGAAACACGGTAATCAAACCAATTTATCCTTTTCCACCCTCCTTGTTAGTCTGTAACTTAATTGAGTTGGAGATTATTGACTTTTGGATAAACAGGAACTTTTTGATAACCCCCAGAGAAGCTGGTGCTGCTCACTTGTGGCATGGTGGGAAGGCATCTGTACAGCTTGGTCCTTCCCCTGGGGTCCCAAAATACTTTCTAGAGGGGTCTGGACCTTTATCCTGGGGACCCAGGACAAGCAAGTGACACGGAGCCCCTGGACACCTCATGTGACCCTCTAAGTGATGCCAGTGTCTCCCCAGCTGGGTTCCAGAACTGGAGAAGTGCCCTGTCCTGCTGAGAGCTGGGGCTCAGGGGGCACTGATGGGTGGGAGTAAGTGGAGCAGAAACCTGCAATGATTTCAGGTGGCACTAAGTGCCCTTGGAGATCAGGGAGTGAGAGAAAGTCTCAGCCCCAGGGCTGTGGGTGGAAGGAGGCGTGTGGCAGCAGCACACCAATGATTTTTGGCTTTTACTGTAGATTCTTTGAATGTTTTGGCTTGAAAGGGACCTCATAGCCCATCTCGTTCCACCCCCTGCCATGAGCAGGGACACCTTCCACTATCCCAGGTAGCTTAGGCATCAGGATTTGATTAACCAGTTGTTACTTCTGCAGCTGCTCTGGGAACATCTTTTTGGCGGGGAGATGGCGATGTCAGGCCATGAAGGTGGGAGGTTGTGTGGGGCTCCTGGTGTCCCAAATGGCCGTGTGTGGTACCAGTGGGCTGGGCTGGGCTCTTGGTCAGAGTCTAATCCCACCAGGATTCTCCCAGTGCTGGGCTGGGTGGAGATCTCAAACACATCCCTCCCAGCTGGGATGCAATGGGGTGGTGGGCCTGGCTCCCTCTGGGTGCCAGGGGGATGGGAATCCTCGTGGCATCCTTCAAGGCCGGGCTGACAGCCCAGCTCCAGCCAGCCCCTGGCTGATGCTGACACTGATGGCTCCTTTCCCACCGGCTCTTTTTTCTTTTCCCCTGCTAATTGCAGAGTTGACATCGTCCCCTCTCATGAAAGGCTCTTTTGTCAGCCGAGTTGCTGGGCAAAGCCCGGGCTTGGCAGCAGGTTGAGCCCCGGGCCCTTCTCCTGCACATCCCTGTGCAGCGGCAGGCAGTGAAACGCGTCTTTCAGCGACAGCGATGTCCCTCCCTCCCTGGCTCCCGGCTGAAACAAAACCGAACACCTCAACAGCGACCAAATCCCTCCTTTTAGCCAACGGGGCCTGATTTTCGGCCGGTTCCACCTCGACAGCGGAGGGAAAGGTCAGCCCGTCTAGACTCTAATCCGCCGAGTGTTGGATTTCTGTATTTCTTCTCCCACAGGTGTCCTAGCAACGCGTTTGGGCCGCGCTGCAGGCGGGCCCTGCCGGGGTCCCGCTCCATCCCAGTGTGTCGCTCCGCATGGCTGGGCAGCTCCGCAGTTGGGCTGGGCTCCGGCCCCGCTCCCTGCGCCTGCCCCGGCCGCTCCCGGTGCCGAACGTCAGTCCAGCGGCAGGCGAGTTGAGGATACTGATGGTAGAACAGGCTTGTGGATGTTTGATCCGCCGCAGGGTGGGTGGTGAGGCACTTCTGCCCCAAGAATGACACCAGGCCGGGTTTGGGGACCGCACTGGAGTGGGATGCGCCACACCAGCACCGTGGGACAGCCTGTGGCGCTGTAAATCTGTCACAATGGAAATGGATCTCCCGGTGCATCTCCTGATCCCAATGCTCTGATCTCCCTCCCAGAACATCCCTTGCCTCCCACTACATCCCCTGTATGCCAGCACCTGGGCCTCCCAGGACATCCCTCAGTCTGTTCCAGCTGTGCAGGGGTGGCTGATAACCCCTTACATCCCTCTGACCTCGGGGCCAGCCTCGGTGGCAGCAACACCAGTAAATATGTGTCTGTTTGGGTCGGGAGCAAAAATATTTCCAATTTTCTTAATTCAGCTGTTTAATCTTTTTGTCTCGCTGTTGCTGCTCAATCACCTGAGGCCCCAGTTTGCCTCCAGGGGTTACTGGTGTGTGTTGCTCCCTGCCCGTGTGCAGCTGGTGCCAGAGCTCAGCACCCAAACATCCGACGGGTGGCTGCCAGCGGGTGCCGTGCATCCGGAGCCCTCCACATCCGTGGCACAGCCGCCTGATAACATTGTCCCATTTCAATCTTTTTTCAGCCTTTCCTCTGCTTTCCCAGCGGCCCCTTTCCGGGCTTTCTCCTGCCTTCTTTGCTTGTGAAGTGGCTGCCCAGAGTTTCTCCCACGAGCCGTGCAAGCATTGCTATTCCTCCCATCCTGCTGAGCTCTGATGTTCCCAAGTGTGGGGCACAAAGGAGCCAGAAGGGGTTTGATGAGCAAAGTCTGGTTTGATCTGGATGGAGAGGGGCCAGGAGCTGCTCCCAGTACAGTCCCGGGAGCTCCTGCGGGCTCCATCGTCCTCCGAAGCGGGGTGCTGGTCCCAGGGCAGGGCTCTCTCTGAGCTGCTGGAGCCTCAGCAAGAGGCCACCCGCTTTAGTGAGGAGCTGTGGGCCTGGGGGATTCATTCCCTCAAATCCCAGCTGGGTGCTCTGGAGGCAGGCTGTAGCTTGCCCGGAGTCCCAGAGCGTAGCTCCTGCCGACGTGGGATTTCTTTTTTTTTTTTTTGCCCTGCAGCTGGAGCGGGTTAAGTGGGGTTTTAGAAGCGTTTTCTTTTCTCCTGGGTGCTTAAAACAACAATAAATAAAATCCCAGCCCGACGAGTGACGCTGCTGCTGCGAGGAAGGGAAGATGTTGCTCTGCTGATTTATGGGGATTTTTCTTTTTTTGTTTTTTAACTTTACAGGTCACTGCTAGCATTTGTGGAATTGGCTTTCCTGCAGGAAAAACTGGTTTCCAGCATTCCCATTAGGAAGAAATTTCTGTGATCGTGTAATTAAAATGCAGAAGAAAATAAAATAGCAATGTATAAGTAGATGCCAGAGGAGCTGGTGCTCGTAGCTGGATCCTTTAGAGGCTGTGTGTGTCTTCTGTCTTGTTCTGACCTTGGCTATGCTGCTTGCAGCCTGTGGCAGAGAGAGAAAAAAAAAAAAAGCATTTTTTGCACTTTCTCTGGGCTTTGTGGCTCCTGCACCAGCCTGCAAAAGCAGAAAAAAAATAAATCTGCATTTTGACCATGGGAATGTTTTAATCCATCTTGACGCAGTCTCCAGAGTTTTTTTTTATCACCTTATCTGAGCTGGGGCTGGCACCAGGATGAACTCCTGTTAAGCAGGGAATGTTGGGACTGTGACTCCTCCATCCCATAAATGAAAAATTATGGATTTGACTCATCCCTATCCTCTTGCAGTAGGACAGCAGCAGTCTGCAGGGTCTTACCCTGGGGGTCCTGGCTCCCCAGAACTTTTAAGCAGGGAAGAGAAACTCTCCTTTCATAGGATTATTTTTGGGGGTTTGTGTTTTTGTGGGGGGTTGTTTTTTTGTTGTTTTGTTTTGTTGTTTTTTGTTTTTTTTTTTGTTTGTTTTTTTTTTGTTTTGTTTTTTTTTGGTTGGGTTTTTTTGTTTTTTTTTGTTTCCAGAAAGCATTCACTGCTTAGACCTGGATGTCTGGGAGGTGAACATTTTTTCATCTGGGATGGCGATGGCGGAAAAGACCCCCTGATTTTTAGGGCACGTTGAACCCAAAGTGTGGCCATCAGGAATAAAACCATCCCAAATCCCAGAATCCCAGTTTTGGCTTAAATCCTATCCACTTTCATCCCCTGCCATGGCAGGGACACCTTCCACCATCCCAGGTTGCTGCAAGCCCGGGTGTCCAGCCTGGCCTTGGGCACTTCCAGGGATCCAGGGGCAGTCACAGCTGCTCGGGCACCCTGTGCCAGGGCCTGCCCACCCTGCCAGGGAACAATTCCTGCCCAATATCCCATCCATTCCTGCCCTCTGGCAGTGGGAGCCATTCCCTGTGTCCTGTCCCTCCATCCCTTGTCCCCAGTTCCTCTCCAGCTCTCCTGGAGCCCCTTTAGGCCCTGGAAGGGGCTCTGAGCTCTCCTTCTGTGACGATGCTCAAACCCCACCTGGCATGGTCCTGCCATGGGAGGTGAGCCGGCTTCAGCAGGGCTTGGGTTTGCCGATCTCCAGAGGTCCCTTCCCAGCCGCGGCCCTCCAGGACCAGTGAATGACGTTCCCGAGAGACTGCCCAGCCTTCCCAGCCCGCCCCCCCTTTGAACCCTCTGGTATGTGAATTTTTGCTGGTGTCAGAGGGTCGGCGGCTGCAAAATCCCTCCCGGTTAAAGGGTGGGAATACCAGTGTGTGCAGCTTGGGATAATTACCAGTTGTCAGCAAAACAATAGTGGCATTGTGGGGCAGGAGCAAAGGGAAAGGGCCCCTGTCTTGAGCGTAATGTTACTTTTCTATTTACGTTGCCACAGTCTTTGCTGAGAAATGGCCCTATTCTCTCTAATCCTCCCCTTCGGGCATGCCTGCTGGGCTTTTTTGTGCGGTTCTGGTTTGTTTTTTTTTTTAACCCCTTATCATCCCAGGAAACAGCTTGTGGGTACCTGGTATCTCAGTGGTGCTGTGCTGCAGGGATGGCCTTGGCTCATGGCATTGTGCCCATGGGCTGGGCAGCTTTTCTTTGGGACGCTGAGGCCTGGGATAGTGCCCGGCTGTGGCATTATCCCTGCACTCAGGTGGGGGCAAACCTGATCTGGAATCTCCACCTTCGTGCAAGCAGCAATACAATTTACACCTCTCCTTGTTCTTGGGACTTGTCGTGTCACAGGTAGTGAAGTTCAGTGCATTAAAGCTGCTCACTGACATTTTATTTTGCTTTAAAACCAAGTGACTTGTAGAAAAAGGGAATAGTTGGTTAAATACCAACTCTGCTTGTTGGTTGGAAAGGGATGGTGTGTGTTCTGGCCTCATCTAGCTCCTGCTGGCTTTCCCCAGCACTTGCATGGAGCAGCAAGGGGTCACCCACCTATTTGACCCCTTTATTATCCATCTCCAAGGTTGTTTGGACTTCCTCGAAAGATCTAAGCTTTCCTGCTGAAATACTTGTGGAGACATGGCAGGGAGAGGGGGATTTCAGCCTTGGCTGACATCAGGTTGTCATTGCTCAACCTGATTCCATTGACTGATGTCTCACTGTGGCACTGGGGCGTGTGCAGCTGGCTGGGTTCAAGGCCTGGGTGACGCTTTCCCTGTTCCAGTGGCCCCTCATCCAGGCTGTTCATGACCCCAACATCCAACCCAAAAGGGCCTGCCAGGCACCTGTCCCTGTTGTATCCCCAGTTCAGGGGTCCAGAAGGTCCAGTGCAGAGCACGGTGCCCCACAGACAGCCTGGGGTGGGCTGCAGTGGGATGTGACAACAAAGCACCATGGCCAAGGTTGGCTGCCTGGTGCAGAGGAAACTTTGGAAGGAGCCAAAACTTTGGAAATGCTGCCAAAGTCAGCGGCACAGGCATATTGTCTGAGGAGTGCAAAGAGGTGGAAGGACCACGGAGCAGACATGGAGTCTTATTACGGGCACAGCTGGGGGCTTCCAAGCCAAACAAAGTCCCCTGCACTGCAGGAGGGCAGCACTGACAAGAGCCAGGCTGGTTGGATGAGCTGGAGATTGTAGCTGAAATCCCAAAACAAACCCCCTTCACAGATCCCCCTTTTCCTGTCCATTCCCTAAGAAAATAGCGTTCCTCACCACCTGGCCCCCCAGCAAGCCTGTGAGCTTGGATTGTTTGCCACATGCTGTGCTGAGGATGAGGTTAATGACCTGATGGGTGGCTTTCCTCCCTGAAAGCCCATGGTGAGGTTCTTTAAAGCATCCATGATCTGTGGCAGTTGCCTCCTGCAGCAGCATGGACAGCTGGCACCCGGCATCACTGGCTGGGCAGGCGCAGGACGGATGCTGTTCCACAGGATGGAGGCTGTGACGCTCTGCTGTAGCGTTAGGTACAGCATCTCTTGGTAGCTCTTCTGCATTTCCTTTGGTGAATTTGGGTTCTTAAGCTGTGTTGGTATTTTCTTCATGTCTGAAGTCCTGGAAAACAGCTGGGAATGGGCACCTCCTGGTTTTTTGTTGTGTAGGCTTCAAAGCTGTTGCTGGGTTACCTGCTGACAGTGCTTTGTTGCTCCCTCACATTGGAGGGTTAAAATCCTGGCATAGTTGAGAGACATCGTTGGTTTGGAAAGTTTTGTTTGAACTCTGGGGACATGTACCCCACCTGGGTGCCTTGTCCTCCTCTGATTTTCCAGTTGGGATGGCATTGAGTCGGATCATAAGCCCTCCATGCCTTTCCTCATCTCCCCTCATTCTGCTACACATCTGTCCACAATGCTAAACGGGGTGCCAGGTGCATTGATCTCCCTTATCCCCTGGGAAAGAAGTGCCTGGGAATGGGAATGCCCTTCTTCCCTGTCCCCCAGGGAGACAGCAACCAACCTCCCCCCACTGACTGCCTGTCCCGAGGGTGGTCTCGGTGCTGCTGGAGCCCCTCGGCTTCATGCTGAGGCAGGAATGCCAGGAACTCGATTGAAATCTGGGGCTTCCCGGCTGAGCCAGAACCTTGGTGGGGGGTGAGGAGCGGAGTCTTCCCCTGTCCAGGGAGCAATTAGTCTGCAAGGTGATTTATTAACGTGGAGGAGGATGATCCAGGGGGTCGCATTCCTTCCCTCGACTTCCCTGCCTCATCTCCGGGCTGTTGGTGTGCCCTGGGGGGAGGTGAGTGATTGGAAGCAGAGACATTGCCCCAGTGGAGACAGGATGAGGTGGGACTGGGGGCTACAGTTCACCCCAAAGTCACCTGGTGTTTCATACACCTCCCCTGGGTTTGGCTGTGGCCACACATTGATGGTCCCTCTCCACCATCCATTCTCCCCAGGAAACCTCCTGGGGTGGCTAAAGTCACTCCTGCCCCAGTTCTCTGCTGCCTTGTCCCCTTGTCCATGTGGGTGGGGCAGACTGGGACACCAGCACCTCTCGGCTCTGCCTTGTCCAGCCCTCTTCAGTTCAGGAGCAGGAGGAGGATGCAGGTAATGACAGGGGTCTGGCACAGCTGCCTTTCTTCCTTCTCCATGGCTATGTCATGGGTCCCCCAGGCAGTCGTGACATTTTCAGGGTTTATCTTGTTGAGGAATTTGCCAGGAGAATGTTTCTGGCTCTCCATGAGAATGTGCCGGGGGCTCCGTGATGTTGAACAACCAGAGGCAGGGGGAAACAGTTCCAGAGGCAGAGCCTGGCAGAGTGGCACCTGTGTCATTTTTGGGGCTGTGTTGGCTGCTGTCAGTCCTGCCAGCTTGGCTCCTGTGCATCCTTGTCTCCCACTCCCCTTCTCCCTGGCTGAATGCCACCAATGGCTGGCTGCCACTGCCTTTCTCTGGGGACCGTCCAGCAGGAGAGGTCAGCGGCTCAGGATGTGGCAACATCCTCAGCATGCATCTCCAGGAGGGCCTTTCCTCTGCTTTTTGGGGTTTTTAGATGGGGAACAGATTACAATCCCAAATGTCAATAGCATTTATAGATACCATCTGCGGCTGACAGTTCCTGAATATTTCTGCTCAGTCCAAGAGTGCTCCCACCTCTGGCTTTGTGGCTGTGCTGCTATGAGCCTTTCCTTTCCTTTCCTTTCCTTTCCTTTCCTTTCCTTTCCTTTCCTTTCCTTTCCTTTCCTTTCCTTTCCTTTCCTTTCCTTTCCTTTCCTTTCCTTTCCTTTCCTTTCCTTTCCTTTCCTTTCCTTTCCTTTCCTTTCCTTTCCTTTCCTTTCCTTTCCTTTCCTTTCCTTTCCTTTCCTTTCCTTTCCTTTCCTTTCCTTTCCTTTCCTTTCCTTTCCTTCTTTCCTTTCCTTCCCCTTCCCCTTCCCCTTCCCCTTCCCCTTCCCCTTCCCCTTCCCCTTCCCCTTCCCCTTCCCCTTCCCCTTCCCCTTCCCCTTCCCCTTCCCCTTCCCCTTCCCCTTCCCCTTCCCCTTCCCCTTCCCCTTCCCCTTCCCCCGTTCCAGGAGGGCTGTGCCCACCCGTGCTCCCTCCCAGTCCCTGCCCGGAGCTCTGAGATCTCAGGGCTGAATCCAGCAAAGTGGGGTCTCCTGAGGAAACACCTGTGCTCTGCTCAGCCTGAGGCTCCCTCTGCTGTCCGTCCGTCCATCCCTCTGCCTGTCTGTTCATCTGCTCGGTTCTTGCTGGGAATCCTCGGGCTGTGCAGGAGGAGTTGCTGAGCTGGGCTGGGGCAGGCTCCCTGTCCTCTACCAAAATCTTACAGGGAGAGCAACCCCGGAGAGCAACATCGGTGTGCTTTGACCATAGATGAAAGGCTGCAGGTCTGAATGACAGGCTCTTTTTTCCTACTTTTTGTCTCTTTTCCCCTCTTTTTTCCCCTTTTCTTTTTCCCTCTTTTTACCCCCATTTTCTCTTTTCAGTGTCCCTTCTTCTCCTCCCTTTTTCCTCTCTTTTTGTCTTTTTTCTTCCGTCTCTTTTTCCTTTTCTCTTCCCCTCCCCTTTCCCCCTTGCCTTGTCCCCCTCACTCTTCCTCCTTCTCTTCCCCCTCGTCTCTTTTTTGTATTTTCTCTGTTCTCTTCCCCCTCCTCTTTTTTCCTCTCTTTTGTTCCTCTTTTCTCTCTCCTTCTCTCTCCTTCCTAGTCTCATTTTCTACTTCTTCCACTTCCCCCCCACATTTTCCTTCACTTCCCAGTCTTCGACTTCTCTAACCTCTTTGTATCTCTATTCTTCCTTCCCTGTTCCTCCCCTCACATTTTCCCCTTCTCCCCACTCTCTTTCCCCCACCCTCTTCCCCCAATCTCTTTTCTTCCCATCTCCACTCTTTTCCCCCACTCCAGCTTTTCCTCTCTTTTCCCTTCCCCCCCTCCTCTTTCCCGCCCTCTCTATTCTTCTGGCCCAGGGCTGAGCCCTCAGTGCCTTCTTATGGCAGCCCAATCCCCCTTTTCCTGAGGAACCATGCTGCAGCACCAGATGCAGACACCTTTGGGAAGGTGCAGCCACCTCTTTGGGAGGGAACTGGAACCAGGGTGAGGGTCCAAATTCACTTTTCAAGAAGTCCAAGGTTATGGGAAGCTGGCGGCAGCATCTCATGGAGTGTGCAAAGCACTTTTTGAGAGCCTTTAACCTGGAGGAGGCTAAAACAAGGGGTTTTCCCTGCTCTGCCAGCAAACCAACTGCCATGGCTTCTCCCTGGGGAAATACTTCAAAATATTTCACCAGCTGGTGCCTTTCCAGTCCCTGCCTGGCTGCTTGGTCAGTGGAAGAGCTGGTTGCACTGGGCCAAGATGCTCTAGTGCCACCTGTGCCACCAGCCCACCATCAGGGCACCTAATTTGGAAATCCTTTTTTTTGGGGATGCCCCAGCCCTGGCTCTTTCCCAGGGAGCTGCCAGCAAGGAGGTGTGCAGTGGAACGAAGATCATTGACTTAACGAGGGTGTCCCACGGGACCACTGCTCCACTTCACTGTCATGAGCTGCCTAATCCCAGCAGCAGGAGAAACGGGAATTTCTCTGGCTGGGCATTCTGTCTGCTTATGCTTGGGGTACCCCAGCAGGGTGCTGCTGCCGAGATCCTCCTGGCAGAGACCAGGCAGCTCATGGGGGCATGTGATGCTCGTGATGCTCCCCACCCTGGGAGCTGCCCAGCTCTGAGGGGGAGAGGCTGCAGGAACACCAAGGGTTTCCATCCCGCCAGCCGGAATGGAAGCAGCAGGCACTCCTATCCCTTTCCAACGTGCCAAGGAGTCCTGCACGGCTCGGTGCCACCGCACCCTGGCCCCAGGGCAGCCGAGCCCGTCAGGACATGCCAGAGAAGGTTGGCAGACACCTGGCTCCTTCCCCAGGCTGATGGAAGTATGTAAGCTCCAGGAGGGGCCCTATGGAAGCTCTGCCATCCAGACAAACCCATGTCCCATGCTGATGGGTGGGGGCTGTTCGACAGCAGGCACCCCTAGCAGCATTGGTCATGGGGAGAGCAGCTGGCAGCAGCAGCCAGCTCCCATCTGCAGGGTAACACTTGCCTGCTTTGCTTCAAAAGTAGTGTGGGAAATGTTGCATAAAGCAAAATGGACATAGCATTTGTCTCAGTGATTTTCCTAAACATTTTTAGATTACAGCATTAGCATGTGGAGATCTCCAGTCTGTAAGACCATGTTACAGCACACTGTGACTTTCCTGGTCACGTAGCCAAGGGGAGCCAAAATTGTCACCTCCCCATCAAAACCCTCTCTCAGGGACTTCTTGAGCCATGGTGGTGACTTGCCTGGTGTCACCATGGCAGTGTAGGCCCTGGGAATGTTTCATCTCTGCTTGGCCATCCTTAGGAATGAGGGGCACTGTCACCAGATAAGTGGATGTGGGGGTAAATTTTTTAAGCCGAGGCAAAGAACAACTGAAATTTTTGGGGTGTGGGAGAGTGTCAGCACTGTCCAGGGGAGATTTTCATCCTGGGCTCCAGGAAAGCTTGCGATTGGGCAACTTGCTATTGCTCAGACCTGGCTTTGAGGCATTGCTGGCTCATGATGCTTGGGGAGACAGGAAAGCTGCGGTGACACCCTGGCCATCCTGCGACAGCACCTGGTGGGTCCTGGCCCTGTAACTGAGCCGGGAAAGCAACTTTAAACACTTGGCTTTGGGGCCTTGTGTTTCCAGCCGGTGGAAATACTGGAAATGTTTTCTGGGATTTGTTTCCCTCCTTCTTTACTTTTGCTCTGAGATTACAACCTTCTCCCGAGGCCTGAAGTGGGGTGTCCTGCCAAAGCTGGGCATCCACCAGGACCATGTCCATGCACAACCCCACCATGTACAGCTCCGGGTGTTGGTGATTTAACCGCAGCCGCCGAACCGGGAGAGAGGATTTAGGATTTTTCTGGGCAGGAAGGAGTTAAACATCTGGCAGCAGCTGCTGGGACAGGCAATAGGGTGCGTCTGAAGGCTGGCTTGGCTCCCGGAGGTTTTTGGGGGGCTCAGGTGTGTCCCCAGGCTCCGCGGGGTCCCCGAGGGGCCGTGCCGGCAGCGGGAGGGGAGAGGAGGGCTTGGCAGGGCCGGCGGCGCGGCCGCTCCTCCCCCTGCTCCGCTCCGGTTTGAAGGGTCGAGCGCCGGAGCTTGGGAGGAGAGAGCGATGTGAGTGCTCCCAGAGTCTGGCCGGGGCAGAACTCCTGCCTCTTCCCTCCTTTCCTTCCTCCAGCCTCTCCGCTCCGCTCTCGGGAGACACGGAGTTCGTCTTCCCTTCCCAATGGCCCCACCTCGCTTGGGATTTCTGCTCTTCCTGGCTTGCTGCTTCTCCTGCTCTGAAACACAGCTCCTGCACTGGGTTTGGGACACAGGAAGCCCAGCAGCACCCGGCGAGGGAATCCCGGCGTTGGAGCCGCCAACCTCAGCAGCAGCTCCGTCTCCCAGCCCGTCTCCAGGGACGTGGGGCGGTGAGGTGGCGGGGAATGTCACCACCCCACGGCGGCAGGAGCCAGATCCTGCTACAGCAGCTCCTGGGGGCGAGGGAACTGCAGCCAAAACCATGGAGCAGTGGGACAGGAATGCCATGGTGGAGAGCACTGTGTGGCCAAGCATTGCTCCTCCCCACAGCATGTCACCTGCCCCAGGACAGCAGGCGGCCAGCAGCCCCACCGACGACCCTCGGCTCCTGGGGACAGGGACCATTGAGCACCTCCAGATCCTGGGGTCAGGAAACACTGAGGATCCCCAGCTCTTGGGGACAGGGACCACTGAACATCTGCAGCTCCTGAGTAAGAGGACAACCAAAGAGGCCCAGTTCCTGGGGTCAGTGACCTCCAAGGATGCACAGCTCCTGGGGACAAGGACTACTGAGGACCTGCAGCTGCTGGAGTCAGGGACTACTGAGAACTCACAGCTCCTGAGGATGGGGATCACTGAGGACCCCCAGCTTCTGGGGTCAAGGACCTCTAAGGACCCTGAGCTCCTGGGGTCAGGGACTACTGAGGATTTGCAGCTGCTGGGGTTGGGCACCACTGAGGACCCTCAGCTCTTAGGGATGATTAGTACCACAGACATGCAGCTCCTGGGGACAGGGACCACCAAGGACCCACAGCTCCTGGGGACATGGACCACTGAAGACCCACAGCTCCTGGGGAAAGGGACCACTGAGGACCTACAGCTCCCAGGCATGTTGACCACTGAGAATCTGCAGCTCCTGGCGATGAGGAACACCAAGGACACCCAGCTCCTGAGGACAGTGACCTCTGAGGAACCAGAGCTCCTGAGGACAGTGACCACCGAGAATCCAGAGCTCCCGGGGACGGGAACTCCTACAGCAATGGAGACACAGGTGTACTTGCAGAGACCAGCGGGTCCCCGGCCAGGTAGTGCCCCTTTTCCTTTCTCACCAGGTGACAGTACCCGTGAGCGGGCACTGCCTTTCCAGGACCCCTCAGCACAACTTCCCCGTCACCTGCATGGAGCATCACCAAGCCTGTGGCATGGCACCAGCCACCCGGAGCTGGCTCTGGTCAGCAGGAATGGGAGCCAGAGCCCCCCTTGGCCTGACCAGAGGGTGGATAAGGGTGTGGATCCTCTTGCTGCCCATACCTCCGTCTCTCTGGAGTTTGATTTACTAACCGCTACCATGCGGCTCTACGGGAGTGGCGGCGCGGGGCTCGCATCCTTCTTTCCAGGACTGATGACAGTGGCCGGCCGTTGCCAGCCCATCCCAACCCACCTGCCCTTCTGCAGCCTGCTGGGCACCAGCCATGTCCGATTGCCAAATTACCTCCGGCACGGCAGCGAGCAGGAAATTCGGGTGGCTTTGCATGAGTGGGAGGGGCTGCTTGAGTCACGGTGCCATCGCTACCTGGAGTGGTTCCTCTGCTTGCTGCTGCTCCCCGGCTGTAGCCCCTCGGTCCCCATAACCCCCCCGCCGTGCCAGGGCTTCTGCGAGGCCGTCAGAGACCTGTGTTGGACTCACTTGGCCAGCGGGCGCCTGCCTCTGCCTTGCGATGCTCTCCCTGAGGAGGATGAAGGGGTTTCTTGTGTCTTTATTAATTCTTCTGCAGGTAATGTGGCTGGGTGACGTCCCTGTGTTGTGTCTCCTCTGCCCAGACTCCCCCAGGTGCTGGGGGATGCTTCTGCCTTGTGCCCGTGAGATGCTGACAAATCCAAAATTGCTTTCCTTCCAGCTTTCTGTTTGGCTTTTCCAAACAGAACAGGCGGGTTTTGGCTCCCTCCACAAGGCTGAGCATTGCTCCTAGTGAATCACAATGGCCGGCGCAGGGTATGCTCCCCACGTGCATTGTGCTGACATTCAGGGCCAGTTTCCAGGTGCCACAGGGCTTTGGGGTGTCTGTCCTGCCTGGGATCAGAGCACTTGGAGAGCTGGCAGCTCCCCGCAGCAACAGGGTGAGGACCTGGAGCCCGTGACCACCCAGCCACAGCACTGTGGTGGCGAGGAGGTTTCAAGGTGACCCTCAGCCATGCCTGCATGCTCCCTCTCCCAGAGCAGCCCTTTGGGGTTAATGATTCACCCGCCGGCAGCTAATGTTTGATCCCACTGCTTGGAAAAGTGGGAGAGATTACTTCACCCCCAGCTTCATCATTCCCTGGTGACCTTCTAGGCACCCAGACAGGGGAGGGGGGTGAGAGACAGGGGCGGAGGGGTGACTGGTGCTTGGAGAAATGCAGTTGCGATGAAAGCTGGAGCTCCCCCCTGCCTGCCAGCGCCTCTGAATGAGGCTGTGTTCCCGTGCCGACCCCTGCGACCTCGGGGGGTGGCCGGGAGATGCCAAGCAGGAATGCCAAGACTGGGGGCTGGCAAACAGGGTCACACACAGGGTCCCCTCCGTGTCAAAGAGGCTCTGTTCATGGGGGGGATGCACTGGAATCATGGGGATGCCCGCAGAGGAGGTGCTTTCCCATCTGGGACTGCACCGTGCTTGCTTGGATGGGCAGTGTCAGGAATGGGTGGGGAATGTGGGGGCTGTGGTGCACCCCATGGAGTGACTCTGTGTGCTGCTGTGTGCTGGGGGTCCCCTGGATCCCACGCCTGGGCTCAGGCCAGCCAGGAAGGTGATGGCAGAGCGGGAAGGTGGCTCAGAGCATCTGGGGACTTTTCCAATGGCAGAATCACTGCATTGAGAGACATCCCCACAGCCATCCCGTGCCAGCACCAAACCCACTGCGGCCCCCACCATCTCTCCTTGTTCCGTGGTGGGTGCTGCCAGTTTGCCACAGGGATGATGGGCTGTGATACTTGGGCTCTGGATGTCCTTTGGAAAAAGCAGGCGTGGCCTGACAGCTCGAGGGGGTGAGAAGGGGCACTTGGCTTTTGCAGAGGAGCAGACATTTGAAGGGGTCTTCCCTTACCCCTCTGCTCCCTAGTCCCCATCCAGCCTCTGTCAAGCAGGAAAAAAGTCCATTTGCTTTGGGAAGTGCTAGCACCCATCTCCCAGGGCGGACTCGGGGGCGAGTGGCATGTTTGAGGAGGAGGGAGACTCCAGAGCCGGCTGCAACTCCAAGGGGAGAATGGCTGCGAATTGCCCTACTAACAAAAGCCTCTTTCAGCGTCATCCTGAGCCCTGGTGGGGACACAATGACTTGTCTGGCTACAGGAATTGCAGCACTGGCTCTTACACCCGTGTGGACCCCCAGGAGGAAGCTCTGGTTTCCTTCTTCCTTAATGCTACTGTGAATTTGGTTTCCTCCAACCCCAGATAAAAGCAATCCCTGCATCCTGGCATTTGCAGTTGGAACAAGCTTGTGAGGTTCTGAGCATGGGGTGACTCAAGGGTGGGTGACAGGCTGAGAGTCTAGGGGATCCCCACTCACTCACCCCATCAGTTTTGGTGTAGTGCTGTGCACATCTGGGAGCGAAAGGGTGCTGGACTCCAGAATCCAGAGGTTCTTTAAGCAGACTGGGGGAAGCCTGATCCCAGTGCAGGGCAGATGAAGGGGCTAGAACTGGTGGAAGATTGGGAAGGAGATTTTCTCCCAGCCAGGTGCTCAGTTTTGGGGTGCCAAGGTTGGGAGGGGCTGGGGGCTTGGGGAGCAGGATGGACTCAGAGCAGTTTCAGAGGCAGAGTTTTAGAGAATTAGTGTGTCTGGCTCTGGCAGAGCAAAAATTTGCCCCCACCTTTAGCTGCTGGCACTTCTTATGTCCCCACTGCTGGGTCCCTGTCATGAGGCTGGCACTGGTATTGGGGCTTGGCAGCAGGGGAGCCTGGGAATGCTTCATGCCCCCTGGGCTTTGGAAGAGGCACACAGATTTTCATTACCATCCCAAGAGATGTTTTCCTTCTGGGCTGGGCAAGGCTGGGCTGATTCCCTCTTTCTTTTTTTTTTTTTTTTTTAATATATTTTTTTAATTATTATTTTTAAAAAAAAAGCTGTGGGGGACAATACCTGGCTCCAGAGCTGGGTGGAGGTTCCTGGCTGATCCTCCTGGGTTCAGCCCAGGATACCTCAGGATACACCTCTGATTCCCCCCACTCCCCATTGCTCACATGAAAATTAGGGATGGAACTGGGGACACTGAATTGTGTCAGCTCCCGCTCCTGGCTCAGGATGGGGCCAAAGCTCAGCACTGAGCATCCATTCCCAGTGCAGATCCCTCAGCAGTTTCAGAGCCAGGGTGGTTGGGTTTCCTCCCTCCCAGGAAAGGAGAGGTTAAAAAGCCTCTCCTTTGGAGCTGGCACCAGCCCCGAGCGGTTGACATAGGAGAGGAGGAATCCAGTGCCCGGTGTGTGGGCGATTAGGATGTGCTGGCTGCCAGAACAACGGGAGTTGGCAGACACAGAGCTGGCTCGCCCTGACCAGATGTTCAGCTGTGCCGGGTAGGAGCAACTGTCTCCAGCAGAACTTCCCCAATTCCCTAATTCTCAATAGGAGTTGGGAAAGGAGGCGACCTCCAAATTGAGAGCATCTGGGAAGCTGAGCTGCCTTGAGCTGCGTTCCCAGGGTGTTGCGAGGGGAAGGCTCTGATTTATTCCCAGCTGGGGTGACCATAGGATCTTGTCCTGGGATGACGCAAGGGGTCACTGTGATCCCGAAATGAGTATGGATGCAACACACTTGCCTGGGGCTCCGTGGTGGTTCAGCATCCTGGTGCTCTAGCAGCATCTCCTTAAGACCCCTTTGGTTTTATCCCATCTTGGGGAATCTGGGCAACCTGGTCTAGTGGAGCGTGTCCTTGCTCATGGCAGGGGGTTGGAATGAGATGGTCTTTAAGGTCCCTTCCCACTCAAGCCATGCTATGATTCTGTGATGTCCCAGCTGTGGTTGGAGGGCCAGCAGCTGGGAATGGGGGGTGTTTCGGGAGACACATCCAAATGATGTGGTGGGAGCAGTTCAAGATCACCACCTTGGCCAATGCATAAGTCTTTGGGTGGGTGAGCGAAAGAAGCCACTGAAGGACGCTGTATTTGCGAGGCATGGGCAGGGATGTCCTTGCTGAGTGACCACCCTTTCCTGGCTGGTTGAGACCATCCCCTGTCCCTCCTCCTTGCAGAGAGCCTGAGTGCAGAGGTCAGCCTGCTGGAGCTGATTGGGGACCCACCAACGGAGGAGATCCACAGAATTTATGGCCCCGACAACAACCCTGGCTACGTCTTTGGTCCCAACGCCAACACGGGCCAGGTGGCCCGGTACCACCTGCCGAGCCCTTTCTACCGGGACTTCTCGCTGCTGTTCCACATCCAGCCCACCACGCCCCGGGCCGGCGTGCTCTTTGCTGTCACGGACTCCTCGCAGAGCATCATCTACGTGGGTGTCAAGCTCTCAGAGCTGCGGGCGGGCCAGCAGCAGATCATCTTCTACTACACAGAGCCAGGCTCACCCAGCTCCTACCCAGCCGCCACCTTCACCGTGCCCACCCTGCTCAACCAGTGGACACGCTTTGCCATCAGCGTAGAGGAGGAAGAAGTTGTCCTCTACCTGGACTGTGAGGAGCATGAGCGCGTCCGCTTCGAGCGCTCCCCGGATGAGATGGAGCTGGAAGAGGGCTCCGGGCTCTTTGTTGCTCAGGCTGGAGGGGCTGACCCAGATAAATACCAGGTAAGAGCTCGGGTCACCCCAAGGAGTGTCTCCCAGAAGCTTGGAGAGATGTGACACTGCCCATGCCCTGAAGACAACCAGGTCCATGTGTGTCCCTGGAAAAGGGGACACCTGAGATGTAGGGGAAGGTGGCTTGAGGTGCCACTGATTTATTGTCTTGGGGCTCCCCAAGGCAAAGCTCTCAAGCTGGGCTGGCAGGAGGACACAGGGTTGCCATGCAGGTTCCCACCATTGCCTTTTCCCAGCAAACACTTGGAGCCTCTTCAGATCTCCCCATTCCTAAAAATACCAAACTCCTTTGGTGGAGAACCTGGTTTGGCTGGGAAAATGTCTCTCTTACATGGAAAAAATGCTTGGGCTGGAGCATATCTTTGCTGGCTGATGCCGGGCGGTATCTCCAGGAAGACTTCGGAGGGTGAGGAAGGATGTGATAGCTCAGCCTGTGCTTCGAGCAGGACTCGTGTTCCAGATAAGGGTTATGAAAGTGTGGGGAAAATGCCCAGCTGACATGGAAATCCCCTGCAGGACTTGAGGAGAGGAATGTTCAGGTTTATCCTGGGCTGAGCAGGATTTGCCCAGCAACAAAGGCTCTGCTGAGGGAAGCAATGTTTTCCTTGTGGAGTTCTGCAAAGCATGTTTCTGAGCTGAAACATCATCCTGACTGTAGTGCCATATCCCCCCTGGCATGGCTTTGGGCAGGGAAAGCTCCCCCAGGAAGGGGTTAATCATTGATGAGCTACAAACTGGTTTGCACTGGGATTCAGGTTGGTCCCTTGAAGAGCAGCTCCCTGCTCTTGAAGAGTAATTCCTTTGCTCTTGAACGTCCTGGGAGGGCCAGGTCATGGCTGTGGAGGAGCTCCTCTCCCCAGCTGGAGGGGTTTGGCACCATATGGAAGGCACAGCAAGGGCCCGGAGCAGAGCAGACCCTTTTAGCAGGTGATGTTCCCAGATTGCCAACCCGCAATCCCACTGCCCGCCCCCGGTTTTCCCGTGGGGAATAGCTGGCCATGGAGGGAAGGAGGCCTTGGCTGGGTGAGAGGGGAGCGGCATCTGACTGCCTCGTGGTGTTTCCATCACTGTCCAGTCCTGCCTCGTGTTATCTGGAACTAACAGGGCATCAAGCAGATTAAAATCTGGCCCTGGGTCAAGCCTCAGGGTGAACTTGCTGGGAGGCAGCTGGAGGGGTGTCTTGACACATCTGCTCTTTCCTGAGTTGCCTTTGTGGCCCTGGCAGGAAGCCTGGAGGGGCAAAGCCTGTGGGCGATGCAGAAGCCCTGGGGCAGCAGCTCTCAAGGGGGCAAACAGGGTCTCAGCTGGGTCTGGCAGGAGGGCTTGTTTGCAGCTGGATGTGGCACTTGGGCACATGGTTTAGTGGGGGACCTGGGGGACCCAGGGGACCCGGGTTAATGGTTGGACTCAATGGTCCTAGAGGGCTTTTCCAGCCTTAACAATTCTATGATTCTCTGGGTTCACTGTAAGGTCAGTGGTGCTGCTGCTCTCTTTAGCAAAGCAAAGAGGCTGCAAAGGGCCGCTATCACCATCCTCATCGTGCTTCAGGGCTTGGAACTGGCTTGTTTTCCATGCCTCTGGAAAGCCCCAGGTTTGCAGCTCCTGCCCAGCACCACCAGCACGGCTTGACAAGCCATGTGCCAGAGCTGGCACCACATGGGCTGAGCAGAGGTAGCGGCCAGGACACAGCCAGACACTCAGCAGAGCTTTTACAGGGATCTTTTGGCTGTGCTCCTTGTTTTTCCTCTCCCAAGGGCTTCCTGGCCACAGCTGACTGCCCTGCCCCACGCAAGGACAGCTGGCAGGTCCTGCAGCCCACGTGTTGTATTTCCTGGGATAATCTGCACTTCCTTACTATTTATTTGTGTTTTGCAAGCACCGTGTGCATCCAGGCCACTTATTTATACAAGAAACCACCACAAATCCCTTCCCAAGGGTCCTGCCTCCAGGCAAAGCCCTGTAGCATCCCAGCCTCAGCAGGAGAGGGGGTGTGGGTACCAGCCTGAACCCCAGAGCTCCCAATGCAAGCTGGGTCACCCAGCACATCCCAGAGTCCAGTCTGGGTCCTCACTGCAGGGTGGGATACAGGGATGCTGTTGGGATGATAGTCTGCTGAGCTGGGATGCTGCCCATCCGTCTGATCCCAGTGGGGAGGAGCAGGGGACCATGCTGGGAAGGAAGCTCAGAGAGAGGAGATACCTCCCCCTTGATGTCTCTTCTTTGGGCGAGACACCTAAAATAATATTTGGGCTGGCCTGAAGGCACAGCTCACCACGTCCGGGCAAGGAAACGTGATGGACTTAAGAAAATAAGGAGCAGGGGCAGTCACAGTTCAGCCAGGCTGACTGTGACATAATATGAATGAATTAAGTTATATAATAAATTTAATATAATATACAATACAATAAATATAAATATATAATTTATATATAATTAAACAATTATGTCAATTCCTCTCACAAGCAAATGCCCCCCGTTGCGTGGTGACCTCTTTCAGCTGCTCGCTGTGCTGACAGCAGATTTCATCCATCCTTGTTCTCCCATTTGAGGACATGGTGGCTGAGTGGCACAGCAGGTCACGTCACAGTGGGGTGGCTTGTCCGTGTTCCCCACCTGCCCGTGGTCTCTTTCCAGGGGGTGATTGCAGATTTAAAGCTCCGAGGTGACCCGCGAGCGGCCGAGCGCCAGTGCGAGGAAGAGGAGGATGACGCAGAGGTGAGCGCTGGCAGCACAGCTGTGGTGGGACTCGGGACAGTCCCCACCGTGCTGCCAGCTCAGCCCTCACTCCTTCTCCACGGGCAAATGCAGGTCTCTGGGGATTTTGGCAGCGGGATGGAAGGTGGACAGAAGTTCTCAGGCAAGGTAGAGGTGAGTTGCTGCCCGCAGGTGTTGCGCTCAGGGTGAGACCCCAAAATTCTAGTGCTGAGGAGGGCTGAGTGCCCTGAATGCCCTCCCCCTGAGGTCATGGGATGCTGGATGGTGTCCCAGCACCTGTCCCTTGCGGGAAGGCACTGGGAGGTGAATGGTGCCATGGTGTCCCCTCGCTGTTGGTGCAGGGTGTCCCAGGGCTGGTGGAGGCTGTCCCCGTGACCTCTCCCCCCGTGGCGGGGGGCAGTGGCCCGAGGAGTGGCGGGGGGTCCCTGCAGCAAGCCGAGAGGACCAGGGTGGAGGAGACGCTGCAGGTCTCCACGGGAGGTAATTCCAGCAGCTTTCCCCTTCCCCAGGGCATGCAAGCGGGGACATGGTGGTGCGGCCGTCCCCAGCCACGAGTGGGTCCTTTTCCTTTTCCACAGGCACCGGCCAGAAAGGCGAAAAGGGGGAGAAGGGGGAACGTGGCTTGAAAGGGGACTCAGGGATCGATGGCACCATAGGGCCAGGCAGTGTCAAGGGTCAAAAGGTGGGCAAGAGCTGGTCCCTGGGGGCTCGAGGGTGCCAGCTGCAGGTCTGTGATTGACACACACTTCTCTCTGTTTCTGATCCTCAGGGCGAGAAAGGAGACCTGGGTGTCAAGGTCAGCATCGCTGGGGGAGCTGTCATGGAGCCTTGCCCTACCCAGGCTGCCAGCCCAGGGACCTGCCACCCACCCCTGTCTCCTCCCCTCCCCAGGGCAGTGCTGGATTTGGCTACCCTGGCTCTAAGGGCCAGAAAGGAGAACCAGGTGACCCTGGACCCCCTGGGGCCCCATCTCGGCACACTGATGGCTCAGTGGTGGAGCAGGTCACCGGCCCCCCAGGGCCACCAGGGAAGGATGGAGCCCCCGGCAGGGATGGCGAGCCTGTGAGTCAATTCACCCCCCACAGAGTGTCCCCTGTCCCCCCACCCTGCACACTGACCTGTCCCCTCTCTGCCATTCCTAGGGCGATCCCGGCGAGGACGGCAAACCTGTAAGTGGGGTGGAGGGGGTGGCAGGGTGACAGGGGATGGACACCCCCTTGCCTTGCCACCTGCTGAGCCCCCACTGCTCCCCTTTGCAGGGTGAAATGGGGCCCCCAGGGTTCCCTGGGCTGCCAGGGGAGCCGGGCCTGAAGGGGGAGAAGGTGAGTGCTGGTGTTGGGGGCCAGAACATGTCCCCTCTTCCTCTCACCCCCAGCTCGGCTGCAGCCCCAAACCATGCTCTCTTCTCTGTGCCAGGGTGACCCAGGCATGGGGCCGAGGGGACCTCCTGGACCACCTGGCCCTCCGGGACCGCCGGGACCCTCCTCCAAGAATGACAGGCTGGTGGGTGCCCCATGGGACACAGGGATTTGAGGGATGGGGGGTCCATTGAGCCATGGAGGTCCGGAGTGCTCCCACCAGCCCCTGGGCATGTCCCAGTGCCACTGGGTACCCTGACACCCACCTCGTGCTTCTCCCCCAGACCTTCATCGACATGGAGGGCTCAGGCTTTGGCGGTGACCTGGAGAGCCTGCGGGTGAGTGGGGGTGGGTGCCTGTCCTGCCAGCTGGGAGTGGGGGGACATCTTCAGCCATGGCCCCCCACGTCTCTTCTAGGGTCCACAAGGGCCACCTGGTCCCCCAGGGCCACCTGGTGTGCCTGGTTTGCCAGGAGAGCCAGGACGGTTTGGGATGAACCGCACGGACCTGCCAGGACCACCGGGGCTGCCGGGCAGGGATGGGATCCCTGGGCCCCCGGGGCCAGCGGTAGGTCTATGGGGGGGCCAAGGGGACCCATCCCAGGGTGGACCCCACCCTGTGGTGGCAGGGGACTGGGTGCCCACCAGCTCTGAGGGGTTTCCCTGTGGTGGAACCAACTCCTGGGATCTTACAGGGTCCTCAGGGTCCTCCAGGAAGAGACGGGGAGGCCGGGCAGCCAGGGCCCAAAGGAGAGCGGGTGAGTGTCCCCTGTCCCATGTGCCCCAGGAGTAGGTCACAGCTGTCTCCTGAGGCAGCTGGCACCCCTGACACATCTCTGGGAGGCCCCAGTTCCTGGGCTGGGGAGCACCATTCTGCTCCTGCCTGGAGCTGGGCAGCTTCTGCACAGCCTCTCTTCCCTCCTCCTTCCCAGGGCGATGTGGGTGACCTCGGCCTCCCTGGCCTACCAGGACCCAAGGTACTGTGCCTGGGGTGGGCTTTTTTGGGTTCTCCATTGCAGGCTGGAGGCAGGGATGTTGCCTGGGGGAGGGAGCCCTCTTGTGCAGGGGTGGGAAGGGTGGTGCTGCTATTTGTGCTCCTCCCAGATCAGTGCCACAGCTAAAAGGTGCATGGAGCTGCTGACCCCAAAAAGGATGCTCACTGGCCTCCTGCCACCCTGCCTTGGCTTTGCTCCAGGCACTGCCACATCAGGAAGTGAGCAGGAAAACCAAGGGGAGTGTTTCCAGACCAAAGGAAAGTTTGCCTGGGGAGTGCCCACACCCCACTTCTGTGGAAAACACCCCATCTTCTGTGCATCACTCTCTCCTGCCTGCTTTCTCCAGCTTCTTTCCAGCCTGCATCCCCAAGGGTGGAAGTAAAGGCTTGCTGGCATCCCTTAGAGCTGGGATGCTGCCCCTACCATCCACCGCAGCCTGACCTGGGGGCAAAAACCTCAAAAATTAAGATTTCTTAACCTCAGTTGTAACTTTCTGCACTTCTGCAGCACCCAGAGGGCAGATGGGTTGGCAACGGGGGTGATGTCCAATCCTGTTGCTTCCAGGCCCATTGCAATCCCAGGAATGCCTGCGAGCATTCCTTGATGGCACTGAGCTCTGCTGCAGAGCTGAAGCCAGCCCCACGTGCAAAAACATTCCCGTTTTATGATTTTAGACGAGGCTCTGGTGGCCACTGTGGACATTACACTGTGGACATTACATAGGAAGCTGGTGGATGAACGGTGCCTGAGCTGAGCAGTGCCCCCTTCCGCAAAACCCGTAGAAGGGAGCATCAGGACAAGCATCCGTATCCTGTCCCAGAGGGGATTTGGAAGGGGGTGCTCTGCCTCCTGCTTGCAGGCTCCAGGCAGCGACCACTGCCACATTCCACCTATCCTCTTCTTGTCCCCTTTGCAGGGCAACAAAGGAGAAGCGGGACCGGTGGGACCCCCAGGAGAAATGGGCTTAGCTGGCCTTCCCGGGCCCATCGGACCCCGAGGGCAGCCAGGGCCCCCCGGCCCCCCGGGACCACCGGGGCCAGGCTACGAGGCTGGATTTGTGAGTGGTCACTGCAGGGATGGGGTGGGATGAGGTGGAGCAGGGGACAGACACAGCTCAGCCCCTTCTTCCTGCATTTAGGGTGACATGGAGGGCTCGGGGCTGTCATTCAGCCCTGGACCACCTGGACCTGAAGGACCACAGGTAGGGTCATTCCTGCCCTTTCCCTCCTCTCCATCCTGGGCTGCCTGGGGTGTTCCCTGTCATCACCTAGTGCTCATGGTCCCCTTGTTGCTTGCAGGGTGTGCCGGGACTGCCAGGGGTGAAGGTGAGGAACCCTTACAACAGGCTCCTGGCTCCATTCATGTAGGATGCCTGCAGGCAGCTTGTAGGCATGCCTCTCACACCTCTTTCCTTGCAGGGAGAGGTTGGCAGCCCCGGACAGCCTGGCTTGCCAGGACCAAAGGTAAGAGTTCTGGGAGATTGGGATGGCTCCGAGGCAATATCTGGGTGTGCAGAGCAGTGGGCAGGACCCCTGTGCTCCCTGACCTGGGCTGCATCCTGCCCTTTCCCACTCCCACTACAGGGAGATGCTGGCATGCCTGGTGTGGATGGCCGCCCTGGCCTGGAGGGCTTCCCTGGACCACAGGTAGGAGCCTCAGCCCCCCAGCTCAAGAAGAAACCCCCTCCCCCCACCTCCTCCAGGCAGGGTACCCTTGATTGCAGCAGCTCCATCCTCATCAGCTAAAATTCCCCCTCCCTGCTGTGGGACCCAGCTCACGGCATTCCAGGGTGCCCACACTCCATAGGATCCTGTCCCCCCACCTTGCAGCCCACTGCAAGCCACCACCTCCACTCAAAACCATCGCAGCCTGGCTCGTTGCCTGGAGTGGGAGGCTGAGGTGGGGTTGCCTGAAGGATTTTTTTGAGCCAGACGTGGGAGGGGTTTGGTACTTGTGAGCCAGAGTCCATCTCCGTGTGGTGCTCAGTCCATCCTCCTCCTCTTTCCAGGGACCCAAAGGTGACAAAGGCAGCGCCGGTGAGAAGGTAGGTGCCACCAGGCTGGGGATGAGGTCCAGCCACTGGTGGCTCTGGGCTGAGGGCTTGTGTCTTCCAGGGAGAGCGAGGCCAAGATGGAGTGGGGCTGCCTGGCCCCCCTGGACCACCTGGTCCCCCTGGACAGGTCATCACTGTCTCCAGTGAAGATGTAAGTGGTGGCACCTGGCTTCAGCACAGGGCAGGGGAAGGGCTATTCCAGCAGCCACCAGGAGGGAGACCTCACCAGCAGCTCTGACCCTCAGAGCCAAGATCAGGGCTCATTTTGTCTCTCTTTGCAGAAGTCCTTGGTGGCTTTTCCTGGTCCAGAGGTAGGTGCCCTCCTGCTACCTGTGGCCATCCCTCAGCATTGCTAGGAGGGCACCCTCTTTTTGGAAAGAGGGGGCTTATTCTTAGGAGCATCTCTGCTTCTCTCTGCAGGGAAGACCAGGCCACGCTGGCTTCCCGGTGAGTTGATGACACATGTGGGGACCACAGGGTGGTTCTGGTGACAGCTGTGGTTGCCAGTCCTGCTGTGCTTTGCTGCAGAGTGGTGGTGATGGAGGGGGAGCTTGGGGCCTGCCTTTGGTGGATTGGGAATGACGTGGGCTCTGTGTCCTTCCTTCAGGGTCCAGTGGGACCGAAAGGAGACCGGGGGTCAACTGGTCCCCAGGGTGCCCCAGGGTTGAAGGTAACTGCTCCAGGCCACCTGCACCCTGTGGGGTCCCCCATTCTACCTGTCCTCCAGATGACACCAGCCCTGTCACGGGAGGGAGCCTGGTCCTTCCGTGTCCCCTCCCACCTCCTCTTCTCTTGCAGGGGGAGAAGGGGGAGCCCGGTGTCATCATCAGCCCTGATGGGACCGTGGTCACTGCCAAGGTGAAGGGAGAAAAGGTGGGTTCCTGGCAGGAATGGGGGGCACATCCCCAAGGGACAGGTGCCAGGTGGTCCCAGGGGTGATGTCCTTTCCCTCTCCACTGTTTACAGGGGGAGCCGGGGCTGCGGGGCCCAATGGGACCATCGGTAAGTCAACGTCACTGTCCTCCTTGTGTCCCGCAAGAAGGGCTGGGAATGGTCCCAGGCAGAGGGGTTGCTCCCATACTGAGCACCCTCAGCCTCATCTTCCCTCCCTTCCAGGGTCCCCCGGGACGAGCAGGGATGAAGGGAGAGATTGGCTTTCCGGGCAGACCCGTAAGACCTGCTCCTGGTTTGTTTGTGTCCATCACCTCCACCGCGTCCCCCTCCCTGTGTGCACGTCCTGCAGCCGCTGAGCCCCACGGCCTGCTGTGTCCCTGAGGGATGGGGCCCTGCCAGGCTGTCAGAGGTGACTCTGGAGCACCAGGCGTGACACCAGGGGGACGAGGACGAGGCTCATTGTGCTGCTCATCTGCAGGGACGTCCCGGCATGAACGGGCTGAAGGGCGAGAAGGGTGACCCCGCGGATGTGCTGGGCTTGCGGGTGAGCGCTGCTGTGACCCCCCAGCTGCTGGCCCTGCAGGGCAGAACACGCGCCCTGAGTGTCTCTCCGAGGACCCCAAAGGGCACATCTTCTCTCAGGGGCTGACTGTCCCCTCCCCTCCCATAGTGGGAACTGTCCGCTTTGCAGAACCTTGACAAATCTTCTCACCCTCCATAGGGCCCCCCAGGCCTCCCAGGACCCCCTGGGCCCCCTGGGCCTCCTGGCAGCATAGTCTACAACAATGGCAATGTGAGTATCACCAGTCACCATGCTGAACATGCTGGTGACTGGGCCCCCAGTCCCCTGCCTGCCTGGAGTGCACTGAGGATGCTTTGGTGACACCCTGGCTGCGACTGGCATGTGGGACTGTCACCAGCATTGGGGGGATCCCCGAGGACGCTGCTGTCTCTGCAGCCACTTCCTTTGCATCTCCACAGACCTTCAGCGACTCTGGCCATCCGGTGTTCCCTGGTAAGGGGATGTCCCTCTCCCAGCCACCTCTGGGCACTTCGGGGAACCTCAGCAAAGCAGGGCTGGAGGGAAAGCCCCTCCCTCCCTTAGAGCTGCAGCTGTGAGATAGCATCTCTGCTGCTCCCCACAGGTTTCCACCAGTTCCCAGGACAAAAGGGAGAGAAAGGTGACACTGGACCCCCAGGACCCCCAGGTAAGTGACTGGTCCCTGCTGGCAGAAGCAGGCAGGGGGTGGCTTATGCCTATCCCAGCTCCTCTCCCTTCCTGTCCCTCTCTCCACAGGCCAGTTCCCCTATGACGTGAGTCACTTCGGAACCAGCCTGCGGGTAAGCCCTTTGCACACTGCAGCTGGAACCCAGTGTGGTTTGGGGTATCCACCAACCCTAAGGCTGTGCCATCCCACAGGGTGACAAGGGGGATGCAGGTCCCAAGGGTGAGAAGGGCGAGCCAGGCAGCACCCCACTCTATGGTCCTGGAGTCTCTGGACTTCCAGGGCCTCCAGGGCCCCAGGGATACCCCGGGCTGCCGGTGAGTACCTCATGGGGTGGGGAGTGAAGGGGGGTGCCCCTGGGGGCTTTTGTCCAACACATGTTCTCTCACACTGCCTTAGGGTCCCAAGGGGGACAGTATTGTTGGGCCACCGGGGCCTCCAGGACCTCAGGGTCCCCCTGGTATCGGATACGAGGGGCGGCAGGGCCCCCCTGGCCCTCCTGGTCCTCCCGGGCCACCCTCCTTCCCAGGTCCCCACAGACAAGGTACTAGCTCTATGGCATCCCTTCCTATACCCCCAGCATCCCTGTTTGTATCCCATGCATCCCTCCTTGCACCTCTGCATTCCTCCCCATGCTGCATCTCTCCATCTCACCCTCCTTCTCCCATAGCTGTCACCATCCCTGGACCCCCGGGACCACCAGGACCCCCTGGACCACCAGGCACTAGTGGGATGTCCTTGGGGGTGAGTGGGGGCTTCTGGGCAGGGCTTGCCCATGGCACAAGCAGCCAATCCCTGAGCCCTGCCCCGGGCTGTGCCTGCAGATGCGGGCTGTGCCCACGTACCAGGCGATGCTGAGCAGCGCGCACGAGCTGCCCGAGGGCAGCCTCGTCTTCCTGACCGACCGGCAGGAGCTCTATGTCCGCCTGCGCGGGGGCTTCCGCAGGGTGCTGGTGAGTGGGGAGCTGGGGGGGCACCCAGCCAGGGCTGCACTGCCTGGCTTGAGGGGAGCGTGGACAGCACTGCCCTGGGGGTGCAGTGGTGACTCTTGGTGATGCTCGGGGTCCCCCCACCCATGGGCAAGGAAAAGGAGAGGGGGGCAAGCTGGGATCTGATGTGCCATGCCCTTGCAGCTGGAGGAACACAACCTGATCCCCAGTTCGGCTCTGGTGAGTCCTCTGGTCCCTGTGCACATCCTCATCCCTATCTTCCTCCCCAGTCCCTATCCTCCATCCTCATCCATCCTCATCCCATCCCTAACCATCTCCATGCCCAACCATCCCTATCCGTCAACAATCAACTTCATCCCCTTCTCCATTTATCCCCAGCCATATCAATCTCCATCCCCAGCCATCTCCATTCCCATCCCCATCCAACCCCAACCATTTCCATGCCTAACTTCATCCAACCACAACCATCTCTATCCATTCCCAACATTCTCCATCCCCATCATCCCCACCCCCACCTGGGACACTGCACCCCCCCACTCATGCCATGTCCACCTCCCCAGGACAATGAGGTGTACGACAAGCCGCCCACCCTCCAGTACGCTGGCCCCCAGCCCCACGGGCCCCTGCACCCGCTCCGCAACCACGTCCCCCCAGCCACCGCCCGTCCCTGGCGTGGGGACGAGGTGGTGGCCAACCAGCACCGCCTGCCCGAGCAGCCCTTGCTGCACCACCAGCATGAACTCATCAATGGGTACTACATCCACCGCCGGCCAGATCCTGTGCCCGTGGCCGCCCACGTGCACCAGGACTTCCAGCCTGCAGTGAGTGCCACATGCTGGCCAAGGGGAGCTGATGGTGGTGACCAAAGCTGCGTCCCTCAAGCCCCGTTGTCCCCTCTTGGCAGCTTCACCTGGTGGCCTTGAACACCCCTCTGAATGGCGGCATGCGCGGCATCCGGGGCGCCGATTTCCAGTGCTTCCAGCAAGCCCGGCAGGTCGGGCTGGCTGGCACCTTCCGCGCCTTCCTGTCCTCACGCCTGCAGGATCTCTACAGCATCGTGCGCAGGGCCGACCGTGCCACCATCCCCATCGTCAACCTCCGGGTACACATGTCCCCATCCCCTTCCCACCACTCTCTTGAGCTCTAGGGGATCATAGAGTAGGATCACAGAGTCATTATGGCTGGAAAAGATCTCTTTAAGATCATCAAGTCCAACTGTGAACCCAGCACCAGTGAGGTCTGGAATGCAGAGCATAGCAAAGCCCCCATCCATCACGATGGAAAGCCTTCCCAGAGGCTGCTGGAGCTTGGACCTTCCAGGATGCTTTTGGAGTGCAGGCAGGGCTAAACCCCTTCCTCCTCCATTTTCCCACTCTTCCCACCAGGATGAAGTGCTCTTCAATAACTGGGAAGCCCTTTTCATGGGCAGTGGGGCCCCACTGCAAGCTGGTGCCCGCATCCTCTCCTTTGACGGCCGGGATGTCCTGCGGGATGCGGGATGGTGAGTGCAGGATTGAGCAATGGGGAAATGGGGCTTGGAGCATGGGTGGGGCAGCAGCAACCCCCCACCTTTCACCCTTCCAGGCCGCAGAAGAGTGTCTGGCACGGCTCGGATTCCAAGGGCCGGCGCTTGACCGAGAGCTACTGTGAGACGTGGCGGACAGAGGAGCGCACAGTCACCGGCCAGGCTTCGTCCCTGGCCTCTGGAAAACTGCTGGAGCAGGTGGCCAGCAGCTGCCAGCACGCCTTCATCGTCCTCTGCATCGAGAACAGCTTCATGACCTCTGCCAAAAAGTGATACCCCCCCTGGTGCCCCCTGGTACCCCCATGTCCCCGGGAAGGGTAGGGCCAGCCTGCATCCCAGCACCCCTGGGCCCGTCAGCCCCCTTCACACACCCACTCCCTCCCTGCAGGGTTTCCTTCTCCCACAGACCTGAAGCCAAAGAAGTATTGCCCAGGGTCGGCAGGGGCTCAGGTCCCACTTGGGGCAGAGCAGCCATGGGCCGGCAGCCTTCCTCCTCCTCTTCTAACTCCTAATATTTTTAACCACTTCAGCTGGTTCCTCTCCCTGCTCGGATACTCCTTTTGGGGTGGCTGGGTGGGAGGAAGCTTGGCAGGGAGATTTCAGTGCTGCCATGTGGGCTGTCCCCCACAAAAGCCTGTGCGGGCTCTCTCACCAGCCCCCTGGCCCCGTGCTGTCCTCACCAGGAGGTTGGGGTTGGGCCCAAATCCCTGATGATGAGGCCATGGGGTCTTCTCCAGCCAAGACCCCAGCATCCTACCCAAGGGACTGTCCCATGGTGATGCTGGGGCTCTCCCAGATGGTCTCCGTCCTCCCCAGGTAAGGACCATCCCCTCATCACCCTCACCTCTACCTCCCAGCCAGAAGAGCTCTGGTGGGGGTCTGGTCTCCCCTATCCAATCCATGCACCCTGGGGATTCCCAGCTGTGCCCCCACAGCCCAGGTACAGCCACAGCCAGCCCAGCACAGGTACTGGAGTGACAGGGTGACCCCGAGGCGTGGCACATGTTTCTCTGTGTCTGTGCGTATTGGGCACATGTGGTACCAAGGGCAGGTACTGCCATTCCCCCCTCCCCATGCCACCTTTGCTGGGCTCGAATGGCGAAGGCGCGGCAAAGCTGGTTGGAATTGGTGTGGGCAAATCCAAGGTGCTAAATAAAAAAAAAACCAAAAAAAAAAAAAGCAAAAAGGAGAAATCTGTAACTAGCTTTTTTTTGTTATTGTATGGAAATTATTACCATAAAAGCTGTGCGAGTCACACGGTCTCTATTTCTTACAGTCTACTGTATTTTGTGTAATTAATGCAATTTAAAGCCTGTGGATCTTTATATTATTTTTTTGTTGTCAGTTGTGTCCTATAAACCATTTTCTAAAGGCACTGAATAAAGAAACATCCTCTTGTAGCTTGGCTCTGTGCCATGATGGGGAAGCAGCGGGATGGGGTCCCCATCCAGACCCCTGTGTGGCACACGGCAGTGGCACCGTGGGAATCCTGCCCCGGCTCTGTGTTTGGGGACAGGGAAGGGGTGCAGCCCTGTCCTCATGGAGCAGAAAATGTGTCCCAAGGGTTACAGCCTTGAGAGAACAGCACCCAGGACCAGCAGTGGCACAGGACACCAAGCACACAGCGATGATGACAGTGCTCACTTCGGGAGCCAAGAGCCAGCCCCAGTGTCGCGGTACCAGTGCTCAGGCTCGTGTGGTGCCCACCTCCGGGCTTTTCTCCTGCACTGGAATCTCCTCCTTGGCCAGGGCCACCTCCACCGGCTGCCTGCAGTGGCTGTGCTGGACACCCACTGCGATGGCTGCCAGCAGGTAGACTACGGCCAACAGTGTGAAGTAGCTGAAATATACATAAAACTGCAAAAGAGAGAGGGGAGAATGGCATTTGGAGCCCTCCCTTAATCCCGCACCATTCAGGGAACACCTCCATCCTAGGTGCTCCCCCAACCCTACCTGGGGATGCACAGATAAGCCTAAGCCCCTCTTGTCAGCCACGATGATGGTGATGATGGTCTTCAGCACGGTGGCAAAGAACGTGTTGACCCCGAAGACCAGAGCGCAGAGCTCTTTGGAGAGGGAGGTAGCAATCTGGAAACTGGGAAAAATGGGAACACTGGTGAACCCCTGGCATCAATCTGTCTGCCAGGGTGAGAGTGTGTCTCTAGGAGTACCACACACATGGCAATGGGCACCAGGAACTGATGGGAGCCACGGAAGAGGATGTAGGCAGCATAGCACAGCCAGATGTTGGTGGTGGAGTTCATGAGCAGGAGCAATCCCGCCTGGAATGCCGTCACCAGTCCGATCACCAGCTCTGACCACAGCATCCAGCGGATCTTCACGTAACCAGCAGCAAAGGAGGCAACGGCTCCTGGGGAGGGATGAAGGATGCTGTGTGCACCTCAAGGATCCCCTTCCCTACCTAGGCTGGGACCAGCCCAATGATCATCACATCATCTCCAATGCCAAACCACCAAAAATTCCGTAAGGACCACCATTCCCAGGGGGTGCAGCAGGACATCAGTGACCCCCTGCCTCTGTGGTGTCCCCAGCCATTCCCACAAGAGGCAGCAGGATGTGAGTGTCCCCCCAGAGCCCCAGTGTTCCCATCCCAGGCGAGTTACCCAGTAGAGTGGAGGCAGCATCCACGCCTCCATTGTACACGTGGCGGTTGTCCGTGGTGGGAGAGATCTCATTCCAGAGGATGTGTGCATAGTACAGCATCAGGTAGTAGCCAGCTGAGTTGAAGACCCACCACAGAGACCAGAGGCGGAGCTGCGGCTGCCTGGCCAGCACTCCCAGCTCCCGCAGCATACGGCACAGCACCATGTCCCGCCAGCCCCGTGTCCCCCCACCACTGTCCCCCCCTGCCATCCTGTCCAGCTCAGTGGGCACAGCAGCTCCATCGGGCCCCCCAGGCCGGTTGAAGAAGAGGCTGCGCCGGGGCCGCTCGAGGAAGAGGGTGAGGATGAGGCCGAAGCTGACGAAGCCCAAGGACACATAGTTGAGGGTGAGGAAGCGGACGCCGCCCAAGGTGACGCAGAGCTGGCCCAACACAGAGCTGGTGAAGACCCCCAGGAGCACAGCAGAGCGGGAATAACTGGCCATCCGCTGGTAGCGGGACGGGGCGACCAGGGAGAAGATGTAGGAAGAGTAGGCGATGCGGGCAGCCATGGTGATGCCGTAGAAGAACTCCATCAGCTGCATGGCCAGGACAGAGGTGCCCAGCACCAGAAGCAGCCAGATGGAGATGTGGCTCAGGCTCTGCAGCACCAGCACGGGCTTGTAGCGCAGGTAGTCTGTCAGCAGGAAGATGGGCACCAGAACAGCCATGTAGGAGTAGGACAGCACCGGTGTGATCATGTTGGTCACCTGCCGTGAGGGCGAGGAGGGGCTGAGTGCTGGGCATAGCCCTGGGGATGCCCCCCAACCCGCAGATGTTGTGGGCACCGGCTGCTGTCCCCCACGGCAGCACCTCTTCGGGGAGGAACGTGACCAGCAGCATGCTCAGCTGGGGGTCTGGCTGAGCTTCGGCTCCTTCCCATGCCAGGAATGCAGCGTTCCCACAGGCACAGCAGCCAGCTGGGATCGGGGCCAGCATCCCTTGGTTAGGAGACGATGACATTGTGGCCCCTCCTTGTCTAACCCTATCACTGCCGGTGGCCTGGCAGTGCACCGTGCCATCATGGAAAGGTCTCCCCAGTGGGATGGGGAATGGCTTCTCCCAGCCCAGCACCCTCCCACCATCCCACAGGCTGCTCAGGTGGGCAGGGGTCACACACTGCCCCCAAAGTCAGTTGCCAGCCTGGGCACGAGGTTTTATGCCAGAGCAGGTCAAGCCTGGGACTCAGGGGACAGAGTGACCTCAGCCAAGTGAGACAGGGCCCCACACCAGAGCACTTCCCCTGCCCAGAAGCAGCACCACGAGTCACCACACACCACCATGCCCCAGATGTGACACCCCTATGCACCCCAGAAGCACAGAGGGATGCTCTGGCCAGCCCCAGGGTGGTGATCATGGCCATAAAGGGGGACACCAGGAGGGGGGACTGGGTGCCCGCAGCTCACCTCTGCCTTTGTGAAGTTAGCCCCCAGCAGATAGGGGGTGATGAAGCTCTCCCCGGGCCGGATCTGCGTCATAAAGCCATAGAAGCAGAGGTAGAAGACCTGTAGCTTCCAGCGCTGGTCTGGCACCATCTCTGACACCGGCTTTTTGGCACCATCATTCTTGGGCATGGCTCTGCAGCAGGACAGCGGCATTATTCCAGGAGCCATCGGCTACACAGGCTCTACTGGACCACGCAGCCTCTCTCTGTCCACAGGCACTCTCGGACACATGGAAAACCAGGGCGCTGCAGTTTCTGTGGAAAAAGCAGCATTTGGCATAGGCTCAAAATTCCTCCAGAATCACAAGGCAAATAAATACCACTACCTTCTCCCCAGGAGATGTTCTGGGAAGAAGAAAAGCAGCCGTGCGTCTCGCTGTGCAGAAGCGGGGCGGGGGGGTCATTTCAGGCAGCATTCGTACATCACATGCATCCGGAGCCTGGATGCGCAGAGCATCTGGATCCACAGTGGGGCATCCTCAGCTCCCGTCACCTCCTTTTCCTCCCCTTTAAGGCTCAGTGGGCTTTTGCTGCTTTCTGGAGCAATGCTTCCCTCTGGGCTGCAGAGGCAGAGGGATGCAGACACCCTGCACCAGGGATGTTCCGGAGGGGATAGCACAGGAATGTGCTGGCTGTGGAAATGAGTTAATGTGCACACCGGGCGCGGGGCCGCCCATGTTACTTGGTAGCTGGGCGGCTGGCAGGACTTCAGCTGAGCTGCAGGCAAGTGGCTGCCCCTTGGCTCTTCCTGGTAGGACACAATGCCCAGCCCGTGGAGAATGCAAAATGCCACGAGATTCATGGTCTGGAGGGGGATTAAAAGCTCAGATCCTGAGGTTTGGCTGCAGGAAAGCTGGCAGCACCAGGAGACCTGATTAGCAGTCACGGGACAAGGGCAGGGACAGGAGAAGGCCTGGACTAGGTGTCCTCCCAACGCCCCCACTCTCACAAGAAGTCACCGAGGTGACTTTTCATGCCATAAAATTCCATGTATGCCAATACACACCATAGGAGCAAGGTCTAGAAACCTGATTACCCTGATAACCACAGAACAACTAATAGCAGCCATTAGAAACTAAGTTCACAGTCCCAGTCTGTGTCCCACTGGATCCTGCACGGTGAAATTGGGGGATAATCCCCCCCTGCTCCTGGATAACACAGGACAAACAGGGACACGAGCCAGCACCAGTGGTGGCAGAGGAAAGCTGGTGGTGACCTAATCCTACAGGGAAGCCAAGTGCCCATTTGCCCCAGTGAGGACCCATTGCTCCAGCAGCATTCCCATAGGATTTCAGCACTGGTGCCTGAGTACCACCAAAACACTTGTGTGCCAGAGCTCATGGCTGGGCAAACAGCCCCCACCTCCTGAACAGATCCCTGGGGATCAAGGCAGGTGCTCACTCACTCACCGTCCAGCACTGGCTGGAGCATTGGCCCCTCCGCTGTGGCAGGAAGGGCAAGGGGCAAGGAGCAAGGGCTAACCCCCATCAAACACCCACCCCAGCACCGTGCTGGGGCCGCTGCCAGCTGCGAGTGCCTGGACTCTGCCCTGTCACCTTCTTGTCCTCATGCTGGGCTGTGGATGTCACCTGCAGCAGCCGCTTGCTGCCCTGTGCACCACAATCCCTGTAGGATGTTTGCCACCCTCTGCTCTCTATTTCCTGCCACATCCATCCAAGAGGGGTACGCACATGCACCCCTGGCCCGCAGGAAACCATCCACACTTAATGCAGGGTGCAGCTCTACGAAGCTGCTCCATTTCCCAGGCTCCTAACTTCCAGCAGGCGTGTCCCCACACAAAAAGCGACTCCAGAATGGAACCCATCTGGCCGCACCCAATTCCCCTTCTCCAGAACATTCATGGAGCTGCTCTGCTCGGGGTGAGTGGGCATAAGCCCCAGGGAATGCTCCATCCTTCATCCCTAGTGCAAGCCAGGGTGTGGAGAGAAGAGAGAGAGGGAGGGAGAGGGAGCAGAGCCGGTCCGTTATCATCGTGTGAACCTGTTTATCACCGGGTTGTCGGGGTGTGCCCTTGACATGGATCACTGTCACGCCACGCACCGCTGTCAGCCCGGGGTCACGGGTGACACAGGTGGCCGAGCTCGGGCTCAGCTCCCCGCAGAGCCACGGCCCCGTGTTCCAGAGAGGACAGACCCTGGGGGTCGGGGGGATGCTCTCCCCCCAGCCGCGTGTCGGTGACATACAAGTGACACCGCCAAGGCACCATGTATTTCCTGGGGACCGAAAGGGGCGCGCGAGTCCCTAGGGCACCTTCCTAAACAAGGAAAACAAGGGCTGGGAAGCTCCTGAAAAAATACACCTGTTGCAATCCTCCTCCCGATGGGACCCCTCTGTCCCACCCCCTGTGGTGAGAGCCTGCTCGTCTCAGGGCACAGGCGGCGGAGGGGGTCCTGGAGTGGATACAACACGGACTCAAAGTATCTAGACACAGGAGGCTCAAACTTGCATGAATAATCCCGGGTTTATTGTCTGTCGTCCATCCGGGGCAAGAGAGAGACCGAAATGCTCTGGGTCTTATCTCTTATACCAGGGGGCAGGGGTGATCGGGGGATACAGGGAGGTCACAGACAATAGGAAGGGGGAAGGGAAAGAAGGCTTTCAGGTAGGAACTAACATTACACAAACCAGAGGTGAGTTTTACCCTTGGGAGATACCAAGATTTTTAGATGCACTACAACACACACCCTCGCCCACCGTGCAGTCACCACTTTGCCTCCCACCGCCCTGCAGCAAGGAACGGGCACCGCGGGGCGGTGTGGGGTGCGCTCGGCAGGGGAGGGTGTTGGGGGTACGCGGCACCTGCCCGCCCTGAACCGGGGCCGGGGGGAAACAGCACAGCACCCGGCACACATCCCTAGCACCCAGGGAAACAAGGTTGCCGGCATCCCAGGCACCCAGCTGGGCACGCCACCGCCCCGGCGACACCCACAGCCCGCACCCCCTACCTGGTGGGCGGTGGGCATGGGCGCTGCGGGCCGGGGCACGGCGAGCTCCAGGGCTCCCCGCTGCCACTGAGCCCGATCCGCGGCGAGCCCGGGACGGCGGCAGCGGCAGCGGGAAGAGGAGCAGGAGGAGGATGTGGGGGTACCACGGGAAATGTAGTCGCGCCCCACGTGCGGGGCGGTGCGGGGACCACAAACCCCACAGTGCAGCGGGCGGGAGGAAGGGGAGGAGGAGGAGGAGGAGCAGGAAGAGCCCGGCCACCCCTGGGACAGAGCTGCGCCGGCACCTGCGTGTCCCATACAGAGACAAATCCCTCTCCGAAAGCATCGGCAGGGCGTGAAGGACGCCCTTTTCCGCTGTCCTCAGCCGGCCTCAGCTTCTCGCCCATCTGCCATAGCCTCCGGGCTGCGGGCCCTAGGGGACGCTGGCCCCGCTTTGGCTCTCTTCGCTAACTTACGATACCCACAGCTGCTTGCTTGGATTTATTTGTGCACCCCGTTTGTGTCCAGGGGGTGGATTTGTTCCAGTCTGCGCTGTGCCGCATCCCAGAGGGTCCCGAACACAGCTCCCGAAACAGCTGTGTTCCGAGCACAGCCCCCGAAACTTCTCTTCCCCCCCGCCCAGCCTGGCAGCAGCCCCTGAGAATTGCTTACGGGGTGAGTCCGGCCATCAGGACGAGGAGGGGCCGAGCACAGCCCCCGAAACTTCTCTTCCCCCTCGCCCAGCCTGGCAGCAGCCCCTGAGAGCTGCTTACGGGGTGAGTCCGGCCATCAGGACGAGGAGGGGCTGCAGCACGGCCGTGCGCTTCTCCCGGAGGGAAGAGCATCCCTAGAGCAGGTGGAGCCCCCCCCGAGAATCGGGCCCCGGAGCTGGTGCCCCATCTCCCGGGAGATGACGCATCTTCCGAGGGTATCTTCTCTCCCCGCCTTTTCTCCCCCTTTCCCAGCGCTCACTGTGCCAGAAGCAGATGCAAGCTGACAGCGCTCGGCTATTCCGCTGAAATATTTATATGTTCCCGCCTGGAAGTGCGGCAGCAGGATCCCAGACGTCCGGGGACTGTCGCACACACACGCAAACCCGCCCCACCCAAGCCAGCCTGTAAGGTCTAGGTAGCCCTGGTATTCCCACCTAGAGGCTTCCAGCCCTACTGAGCCCCCGAGGTGGTCCCGGGGAGGGTGGCCAGACCGCAGCAGACGTGTCCGCTAGCTCCCCGTCCTCACCCTGTCCCTCCCGCTCTGGGACCTGTCTGTCCATCCCCGATGGCCAGGATGGTGGCAGGGTTAGCTCCCTCCCTTAAACGCAGCCGGGCCCGGGTGCAGGAGCTCCGCAGGGTGTGGGTACGGGGCGATGCTGGGCAGCCGGACAATGGCAGCAGCCTGGGGCAGAGTTACCCTGGGCAGTGTCACCTGGGACTGCCCCCAGACACCACAGGGCAGCGGCAGGGGCTGGGTAGAGGCAGAGCCGGTTTAGAGGCAGGAGCAGGGGCTGGAGTAGGGAGAAGACACTGGAGGGGCGGGGACAGGAGCAGGGACTGAGTAGGGGGAAGAGCAGGAATTGGGACGGGAGGAGCAGGTACAGGGGCTGCGGCAGGGGCTGTGTTAGGGAGAGGGCAGTAGAGAGGCTGGGGCAGGAGCAGCGGCTAGAAGAGGAGTTGGGGCAGGGGAGGAGCAGGTTTAGACTGGAACCGGGGCAGGGAGTGGGTCTGGGACGGGAAGGGACGGGGCAGGGGCAGGAAGTCGGGGGGCCGGGCACAGCCGGGGGGTGGCGGGCAGGGCTGGTCGCTCACGCTCGGCTCCGGCCGCCACCGCCCCTGAGTCCGCCCTGCCGCTCCCCCGCCCTGCCCCAGCCGTCCCTCCGCCCGGCCGGCCGGCCGTCTGGACACAGGTAGGGCTTTGCCTTCTCTGGGGAGCGTGTTCTGGGCGTGGGAGGCCCGGGACGGCGCTCCCGGTCCCGCAGCGGCACCCTGCACCTGGAGCGGGGATGGAGGGTGGGTGTGGTGGCGGCAGCGTCGGGGCGAGGCGGCTCCCGGTGCGGCATCGCTCCGGGGAGCGGAGAGCGTTCACCCAGCGACCCTGTCCTCGCGTCCCTCTCCGCCCTCAGGAGGTGCCCCCGTGTGCTGCCACCTTCCCTGGCTGGGCGGCTCTGCCAGGCTGCTGGGAGTCGTCGGTCCCTGGCTCCCAGTCTTGGGAGGCTCCCGGACTCGCTGAAACAATCCCAAAGTGCAGTCCCCGCTTGGGCATAAGTGGGGGTCTCCAAGGGGAGCGGCTTTTAAACACCTCCCCACTCGCCACTGCAGAGAGAAATGTGCGTGGGGATGGGTGACGGCGGGGATGCTGCATGACTTTGGGTGGGAACACCCCGAGGGGTCCTACAGTGTGTTTCTGAGCCCTAGCTGCTGGTTTTTGGGTGTCAGCACCCATGGGGTCTCACGAGTATCAGGCTGGTGGTCATTTATGAGCCCGTGCTCCAGGTGTGGTGGCCGTCAAGCGGTGCAAATGCAGCCTCAGCATCAGTACTGGGGGGGACTAAAGGGGTCCCAGGCCTCCAGACTTCCCCTGTAGCTGGGTAGATATCTCCTGGGAACCCATTTCCACAGGCAGGACTTTTCTGTCCTTCCTCCAAAAACAGAATCATCGTAGAATCACAGAATGTTTTGGGTTGGAAGGGACCTTAGAGACCATCTAATTTTACCTCCTGCCACAGGCAGGGCTGCCACCCACTCGGTCACTGAGCTGGTTCTTCAGCATGTGCCTCAAGGGAGCAGTGGGTGCCCTGCACTGGGGTTGCTCCCCACTGGAGCCACTACCTCTCAGGAGGGGTCAGTTTATTCAGCTCTGGCTCCCCAGGTGGTGTTTATTGCCTACCTCCTTTCAGCAGGTCCTCCTGGGGTCTGGGTGTGTGCAGCATCCTCTGACGTGCTGCGCTGCAGAGCATTCCCATCCCATGCAAATGCTGCATGGCCCCCCAGGAATCACTGCATCGCTGCAGGGGTTTCTCCAGTCCTGCAGGCAGCCAGGGCAAATGGGGCCGTGGTGCCCTGGTGCTGGGGGTGTGGGGGAATGCCTGCTGCTGTGACTTGGATCAGGTGTTCCAGGCTTTCTAGGCCTGGATGGTTCATGCTGCCCATCCTTGGGAGAGCAGAGGGCGTGGGTGCATCCTGAGGGATGCAGTAGAAGGGAGCGGACGGTCCTGGTGGGAGGTACTGGACATTGCATGTAGGGTCTGGGGTGGGCTGGCAGGGGCACAGGGGTCCCCCAGAGTGGAATGGATGCTCAGCAGACCCCACTGCAGACTGTGAGGAAGCAAACTGGGGATGGAGAGCCCTGCAGAAGGTGAAGAAGCCACTCAAAATCTCCGTGACCCAATCCATGCTTTCAAGGAGCATTTCCATAGCAAGGTCTGTGGGAGGATGCAAGGGGGAAATCCCTGTCTGAGCTCACTTTAGATGCCCTGGGCAGGTTCATGCAGATTCCAAAACACTGCCAGACTGCTGGAGTGGGTCAGGCCATGCTTGGGTCCATGGGGCTGTGGCAGGAGGCTCCAGCCCAGGTTGGTGGGTACCGATATAACCTCCAGATATAACCTCCTTTTTCCTTCTCCTTTTGATGGCCCCAGGAGAGGCTGGGCTTGTTTTGCAGCAAGGCTGCAGAGCTGCAGCCACTCCTGGGTGGACCTTTCACTCCCAGACCTGGGCAAGGAGCATCATCCTCCATCCTTTTGCCCTGTCCTAGCTCAGTGATGCTCTTGACCACTGCCAGGACCATGGTTTGAGGCTCCTACCTTTCCATGCTGCAGGAATAGGTCCATTGTCATCAGGTTGGCAGGAAAGCTGGGTGCTTTCCTGCCTGCAGGGAAGAAAACCTCGTTAAACACAGAAATTCCCACCTGTCCCCAAGTGGCTGTTTTCTGTCAAGGAGGGAATATGGGATTCTGTGGCAGGCTAGTTCCCCCTATTTTGGAGAAGGCCCATCAAGTCTTGGCACACCAAACAGTCAGGATCTCATCTGAGCTACAGATGGTTGGTGGGTTCCTAAATGAAACGAGGACTCGGGGGTGTAGGGATCAAGAGCCATGCCTCCAAATCAATGAAATAAAGAGCTTTAAATTTTCCGCCTTATTTTTTTGAGTTGTGTTTTCCCTTTGGTGGACCCCAAACTTTTGTTTGCTGGGCAGGCTTTGTGGAAGAGAAATGCCGTTCCCCATTTGGGGGGGCCTGCGTTTCCAACCCCATTTGGTTTGGCAGCAGCCCATCACAAGGGTCTCATGGCATGTTCCCCTCCCTGCCCTTGCCAGGGCAGTGTTGGCATCTTGTCCACCAGCCTGATGGGTGCACACAGTGGGAAAATCCAGCACTGAGCAGAGGAGGAGAAAGGATCTGCATGGGAGAGCAGCCAGACAGCTTCTGCCAGGAAAGGGTTAATCCTGGAGCTCCAGCTCTGGTATCCTATTGCTGGCTACTTTGGGTAAAAGCTTTTTTGGCTCTGTTTCAAGGGCATCAGGCTGGAGGATGACTCATGCATCCCCACCACCAAGGAGCAAACCCTCTTGTCCCTACTTTCCCAGCACAGGGTGATGATTTCCTGAAAGTCCAAGTGCCCCAGAGGCCTCTGATCATGCCTTAGAGAACTCTGGTCTGCTGAGCTGGGAAAAGCTGCACCTAGAACTTGCTTGTCCTGAGGGAATTCTGGTGGTGACATCTCTGGTGTGGGTTCACATGCTCATGTGGGTGTCCCCAGGACAGGGAGCTGCTGTGGTGGGCACATTGTTTGGAGGATGCTTTTGCCCCATAACTGACTCATATCCCTTTGTTCCACAGGGAAGGAGCCATCCATCCAGCTGCAGCTCCACCCTCCCAGCACTGCCAGATGAGCCCCCACGTTGTTGTTGTGCTGCACCTGCAACCCGCTCCAGAGGTGAGAAGGCAGGAATGACCCCACCGCAGGCCTGGGGCTGTCCAGGGGACCCTGGGGTGATGGTGGCATGTTCCCCCTGGCACAGGTCAAGCAGGCTGGTGGCCATTCCAGGCTGGACACTGCTGTGAGAGTGGGGTCACAACCATGGGCATGGGGATGTCATCACTGTAGGCACCACCATGAAGTGGTCTCCTTTTATCCAGGTGATGATCTGTGATGAGGTCCCTGCTGCCCATTGTGCTCTGAAAAGGATAAAAATGAAGCCTTTTGGTGATGGTGGTGGCTGAGGGCATCTGGGGAAATCTCCTGTGTGCAGGCAGAAAATGGAGGGCTTGGAAAAGGTTTTGAGGTTTCATGCCAGGCAGCCTAATCTATCTCTGGAGTGACCCTGCTCAGGGTAAGAGCTGGGCCAGAGACCTTCAGAGATGCTCACTCGCTCTGTGCCTCCAAGCTTTCCTTAAAATTTGGAAACAATTCCCTATTTAAAGGCTTTTATTGGACTGGTAACATGAAGGCAGGGCATGGTGACATGATCCCAGGGTTTCTGGGAACTGAAGCCCTTCCCTGGGACAGTGTGGCTCCATGGGGCAGGCAAGCCTGTCCATGGTGGTTTATTATGTGACTCAGTTTCCCTACCTGGAAAACAGGTTTTTTTGGGATTCTCTTGGGCAAATTTTGGGATTTTCCCCAGATCTCCCCTCCAGGGCATGGAGAAGGATTAGTGAGGGACTCGAAATTGCCTGTTTCAACTGCATAGCTTGAGTGGCCATGGTCCCCAGGGACACACCAATGGCTCACCCTTTGTCCCAGGCATTCCTTTGGATGTGCGGTGGCACCCGGAGAGGTGGCACTGATGCTGTGCCACACTAGTGGATGTCACACCTCATCAGGGGCTTCCCCAGGCTCTGCTGGCCATCTGTGATCCTCCATCCGAGGTGCAGGGTGCAATGCAAACCCAGATGCCACACATTCCAGCCTACGCCTCTCAAGTGCCTCTGAGACCTCTGAGCCTGGCCTCATCCGCTCTCCTGCCTCAGAGTTTTCTGAGTAGGGCTGACAATATCTGGCAAGACATTTGTCCCTGTCAAGCACACAGGAGGAGTCTTCCTGCCCTTAGGCAGGGGAAGAGGGGACGCAAGAAAGAAAGGAGGAGAGGATAAAAAAACACAACCAAGAAGAATGAAGGGTGGCTCAAAATTTGCTGACCTCACATTCCATGGCCTCTGGCGCAGAAGGAAAACGAGTTGGAGAGGGTTGGTGCTTGTGGATGGCCCTGGGAGCAGGACCAGGCTGTGTGTCCTTGGGCTGACCTCTGATTTGGGGTCTTTGTGGCAGAAACACCTTTCTGAAGGTCACAGAGTGAGCGTGGCTGGGGGGATGTCCATGGTGGGATCTACTGTGGGGCTTTGACATCGGCACATTGTCATTCCCAATCCTTCCAGGGATGTCTGTGTTTTGGAGAGAGCGTGTTTGGCTCTCCAGATCCCTGTGAACCTGGACTAACCCACTCCAGTGGACCTTATCCTCCTCCAAATGTGAGGAAGGACCAGGGATTCCACTGTGGGTAATCCACCTCATCCCAGTGGCTGCTCTTCTGGCTTCTCATGCCCCCCAAGGACCTCTCTGTCTTGAAGAGGCCTCGGCCATTCGTGGCTGGGGAGCATTTTGGAAGTTTTAAGAGCTCACCAGATGTGGCTTTCCCCCAGAGACGCCAGCTGCCATGTCTCCCTGTGCAGGGCACATAAGGCTTAGCTTGCTGTGACCTAAATCTCTGCTTGTCCCCAAACCGGGTCTCCACCTGGTACCCAAACTCCTGGTGCCTCCTCTGCCCCCCAGAGTGCTGTGATCCCTCTGGGTATGCTGGGTGCTGCTGGGTTTGCCAGAGGAGGGAGGAAAAGTTGGAATGTTGAGCTTCCCCCCCTTGCCAACCAATTTGTCCTCTAGGAGATTAGTCCCTTCTCTGTCTTACAGGAGGATTTGTGGCTGCTCCATCTGCTCAAGCCCAGTAGGTCAGCGGGTGCCAGGGTGGAGCAGCCTGAGCCCAGCTGCTGTTTGCACTTCCAGGCATCCCGGAAAAGGGGCTATACCCTTCTTCTGGCTGTATTTGTTGGAAAGGAGCAAAAAATCCCTAGAGCCTGGCAGGTGAAAGTCATGCTTTTAATGGGGTTTAGACCCAAGACTGTTTGTTGATGGAGCTGGTGAAAGCCATGTGGAGTAATGTCAGTGTTTTTAAGCTGCTCTTTAGGCTGGTGGAAGGCCATGAGGATGCTCCAGGATCTCCCCTTTCAGCCACAATAGTTACAGGGAGGTGTTTTCTCTGTAAATCCTCTTGGCCTTTGGGAAAGCAGGCAGGCAGGTGCAGAAGAGCATCTCCCTGCAGGATCTGGGGGGGAATGGGGGTGTTTGCTGGCTCACAAGTATTTTAGAGCCCAGTTTTCCTGAGGGGGAAGCTGGGGGGCAATAGGGGCAATACAGGGCTCTCCCTTCTCCTGCTCCATCGCTCCTGTCTTGTCACCAGTAGAAGGTGGTGGGTAGGGAAGAGGCTGGAGGTAGGTGAGTTAGGGAAGAGCTTGTGACAAGTGGGCTTAGGGAGGCTGGATTTATAGGGACTGACGGAACTAGGTTTGTGGAAGCGTGGGGGGGCTGCTGGGTGATGCTGGGGGCTGGAGCATTGCTGAATGCCATCCTCCTCCTGGGATGTGGAGACCATGGGACACAAGGAGCCTTTGCCCGTGCCCAGATCCCAGCCTAGGGCAGGTCTGGTGTGCTGCTGGACCCAGGAATGTGCTCCCTGCCATGCTGCTGCCTTTTCCTGGGGTATGGGGCTGCATGGGACCCTGCCAGACCTGCCCCCCACCCTCCCCTGCCACCAGCTCCCAGAAGGCACCAGTTTATCTTCTAAGGTGGCATAAAATCACAAACAGGGGAGATTTGGGCAGCATGGATGAGCTACTGAGATATCAGCCCTGCAGCCATCCAGCTCACCCACCCCTGTGAAGCCTGGGGCTGACCAGTTCCAGCCCCACCGCCGTTCTCCTTGCCCTGCTGTTTGGTCAGGAACGCCGATGGAGGCTGCCAGGTGTCAGCTCGGAAATCTTTCAACTTTCCCTGGTCTCCGCAAATGGACAATGTCTCCGCTCATTAGGTACCCGCCCAGGGGGCAGATGTCAGCTCTGCTCATGGCTTTTCTCAGCTCATCCCTGCTTGGGCTCCTGACGGCTCCGCCGCACTCAGGTCCCATCACATCACCGGGCTCTGCCTGTGGGGCTGCCCCTCTGCCAGCCCAGCAGCACCTCCCCTCTGACCCCTACCCTGGTCTCGCTGCCTCCCCCTCCTCACCAGTGGTGTTTGCAAGGATTTTTAGTTAAAAGGCTGGAAAATCACAGGCGCTGGTGACACGATGTGTGAGTGTGTGGAGCTGGAATTGGTTTTCCTTGCCCAGGCAGCGCCTGGGAGGAGAAGGCAGCTCTGAAGGCTGCCCTTTGAGGCTGATGCATCCCGACAGCTTGTTCACTGGGACATTAAAATCATTGCCTCTGTCTGCGTGAAACACCCGGGCAGGCGGATGATGAGAACACAGGTCAGGGGAGGATCCCTCTCTGCCTGCACAGGGACCAACAGCGCCCAGAACCCCAGAACAAAGCGGATCCCGGCACTGTGGGGGCTGCTGCATCCCCACTGGAGGGAAGGGGAGTTCCCTCCAGCACAGAGGGCTGACAGCCTAGGGGGCAATGCAGGTGGAGAGATCTCACTGCTGTTCCTGTCTGTGGGGTGTACTATAGATCAGGGTTTGGTGGCATGGTGGGAGAACATCCCCATCCCATTCCCATTCCCATCTCGTCTCATCCTAGCCTAGCCTAGCCTAGCATCTCCTATCCTATCCTCTATCCTATCCTCTATCCTATCCTATATCCCATCCTATATCCTATCCTATATCCTATCCTATCCTATCCTATCCTATCCTATCCTATCCTATATCATATCCTATCCTCTATCCTATCCTCTATCCTATCCTCTATCCTATCCTATATCCCATCCTATATCCTATCCTATATCCTATCCTATCCTATCCTATCCTATCCTATCCTATATCATATCCTATCCTATATCCTATCCTATATCCTATCCTATATCCTATCCTATATCCTATCCTATCCTATATCCTATCCTATATCCTATCCTATATCCTATCCTATCCTATATCCTATCCTATATCCTATCTTATATCCTATCCTATCCTATCCTATATCCTATCCTATATCCTATCCTATCCTGCCCCATACCATTCCATCTCATCCCATCCCATCCATTCCCATCCCCATCCCATCCCTCCCTCACCACTGCATAGCACGTCTTCCAAAGGACCTTGCATTTTCCCTGAAGGGTCACAGCAAAGCCAGAGGACCTCTCACAGCTCTCCACACTCTCTGCAGAGCCTGAACCTCACACAGGTGCCCCACGGTCCCAAACATCCCAAGGAAGGTTCTTGATGGTCACAAACAGCCATCAGCAGTGAGGAGAAGCTGAAGTTTGCAGGAGAGGCAGGATGGGTGTCAGGGCAAGCTTTGGTATTTTTGGGAAGGGGAAGTGGTATGGAGTAGGGAATGTGATATTTGGGATGGTAAGGTAGGGCATCCTACCTTATCCTACACTTCCCGAGGAAAAGCAGGGAGTTTTCACAGCCCCATGGGACCAGGCACAGGAGCTGCTCCCATATGGAAGTACCACCAGCTCACCTTGAGGGCTGGCCATGAGCAGGGAGCCACCCTCAGCTCCTTCCCCTTGGCATCCTGCTGGTGCCCACTCTTTGGACCAGGTTTGTCCAAGTCTTTGTGCTTCCTCCATTCTCATCCCAGGCTAAAGTTGGAGCCCCCTGGAATGAGGTGGCCAAGGGCTCCAGTGCAGGTGGAGCCATCAAGCTGCAGGTGCTGCTCAGCCCCTGGTCTCTGGGGCCTCACTGGGGTTAGGATTAGGGGCAGTGAAATGCTGTAGTCTCCAGAGGCTGTTTTTTGGGATTGGCCACATCAGTGCATTGGAATTCCTTGCATCCTCAGGTGGGATGCAATAGGTGGGATTTTGCTGGAATCTGGGCACTCTGCTGTTCAGAAATGACTCCTTCAACATCCTGAGTGATCCTTGTGATCATTCCTGACCATATTTCCTGATGGGATGTAGTCCATGAGAGCTTGCGGGTGAACTGGCCATGCAGGGATGGAGCCGTGCTCTCTACCACCATGGATCAGGAGGAGGAAAACTTTTGGTGGGAAAAGCTTTCTGTTGCCTCTCCTGGCACCAGTGCATGCTTCACTGGAGAAAGCAACCAGGAAAAAAAATTCAGCTGGCTCCTTAGCTTGTACTGTCAGGGCAGCCCTGAGGTGCAGGGGCTTTGGCTGTGCTGACAGAGGATTTGGGAGATGACAGCCAGGGCCATAGTCCCCCAGCAGCCCAAATGTTGCTTGTCCATCTCATGATGCCTCTTAAGACAATTCCTGAGTGCCTTGGACTGGTCAGTGATGAGGAAGGAGCCACTGTGGTGTGATGTGGCAGAATCTTCTGGAAATCTCTACAGGAGCTGTCAGAGGGTGCTTAAAGCAGCCAAGATGTCCTTTGCAGTGCTGAGGTTTCTGCCTGGAGGCTGCTTTTGGGTTGCTTGAGGTTCCCTCTTACCTATGCTGGAGCTGAGGTTGTCCCAGCAGGGCACCAAACCTCCTGTGTTCCTGGAGGTGACCTGCGCCCTGATGGGAGAGAACACCTCGTGGGTGTGCACTGGTGCCTGCTGTAGGAGCACAAGCTCATGGCTGGGATCTCACCTGCAGCTTCGTGGTGGAAGGGGTGGGACATAACAAGGAGCAGAGCTGTTGAGAGATGGACCCGTTTTTGATTACAAAAACTGCTAACATATTTCTTAATGCAGTGTTCCCTGGATGTTAAGCCTTGCCTTGGGATAAACTCAAACCTAGGACCTGGAAGATGAGTGCAAGTCTCTTCCCCCATGAATTTGTGGGGTGTGGGTTGATGATTTGTGCCCACACTGACTCTGGGAAGAAGGATTGTGTTTCCTTGCAACCCCTTGTGCTTCCAGCATGCCTAAATCTTTGCCTGAGCTCCCTTTTCATGGGTATGTTGATGAGGCTGCTGCCATGATGAGGATTTTCCCTTCTTAGTATCAATCCTGGAATCAGTAACCAGCAATTGGTACTGATTGGAATAAAACAATTACCAAGGACTCCTCTGATTTGTCCCTGAGCTTCCCTGTTTCCTGTGTTGCCCTTGGCCAGGGCAGCAGGCTGGGAGGATGCTCTGTGGATTCCAGGTGGGGGGGCTGCCTGGGCTCCTCAGGGTGATGAGCTGTGCTGTCTTCCAGATCCTTCCTTGCCTCCTGCATTGCTGACCACCAGCTCCACGGGGTCCCTGACCTGTCCCTGTGGGTCTTCCAACGGTGAGTCACAGTTTGGGGTTTCCATCCTTTCTAGATTTTTAGCTTTGGCCGGAGCCCATGGGACTGTATGTTGCAATTGCAGCAGTTACTGGGATTTAGAATTTATCTGGCTCGTGTAGGTTCAGTGGAGAGCAGGGGAGTCCCTCAGAGTCCACCCTGGGACCTGTGATGCTTGCAGGTGACACCAGCTGGGGATGGAGCTGCTACCTTGGAGGACATGGAGAGAACTGTTGAGAGAAAAAAAACAAATTCTGAGGATAGCTGGTTGCTGAGAGAGGCTATGTGTGCTTCATCCTTGGAGGTTTACAGCCCCCAAAGGAATAAGGCCCGCTCTGGCCATTGTTCTGGCGCTGCTGTGAGCATCAGCAGGACTGAAGACTGACCTCAGGAGGTCCCATGGACTCCTCTCCCACTGAGAGGCTCCTTCCCATGGCAGGGAAGTGCCCAGGTCACTGGGGATGAGCACGGTGGTTGCTGAGTCACCAGGAAGAGGAAGCTTTTCCTTGTTAACACACAAGGTACCCCAGCACACTAAGAGCAGCACCACACCCAAGCAAGGGGTCTGCAGCTCACCCACCCTGCTGCCCAGGGAATATTTTGGGAAGTGGAGAGGTTTTCCTGCCCTCTAGCACTCGGTTTATTAGCAGTTGAGGCTGCTCCATTGATTGTATTGACAGCTAGTGCATGCCCCAGTTAACTTATTGGGAGCAGCAGCAAAAATCCAGCTGGCACTCTGCACCCATGGCGCTGAAACGTGCTGGATTCTTTCCACCACCGTTGGATTTCTGTAGGAAGCAGGCCCCTGGCTCCACAGCTGGGCACGGCTATAGGCAGGTGACCACAGAGGAGGACTGCTGGGCTGTGGTCACTGGGGAGTCTCTCTGGCATCCCAGGGATCCCCTCCTCCATGGGATGATTTCCCGTGGTTGGTGAGTGCTGAGGATCTGCCCAAACCTGTTTGCAATGTAAAGAAAAATGTAAGTTCTGCTTGCCTAAGCCCATACACAACCTGGAGGTGATGTTCTTGATCATTCTTCCCCAACCCCTAGACAAGTCTGTGTTTTATTTCTCTATGAAGTTCACATTAAACTGTTTTGGTCTTTCCTCTGTGCTGTGCCTTAACCTCTGCCATGTCCTGGTCTGCAGGCTCGTGCCGTGGACTGCTGGGCTCCCCACCACGCTCAGCATGCCCTTTTCTGGTGCAGCCAGACCCTCCCAGGAATCACTCTGGAGCTTGAGGCCATCCTGTAGGGTAAGGTAAGGTCCTTACGAAGTCATACAATCTCAGAATTGTTCAGATTGGAAGGGTCCCCTTAGAACTCATCTTGTTCCATGGGGACATCTTCCACAGGCCCCATCCAACCTAGAACACTTCCAAGGAAGGGGCAGCCATACCTTCTCTGGGCAAATCCTGGAAGGAAGAGTCTTTGCAGGTCCCTTAGGCTGTAAAACATCTGCAGGGAGGATGCTGGGGCCTCTCTCCTGCATCCCTGCAGGTCTCCCATGGCACCATCTCCACCCTTGCCGCCTGCTTTCCGCCACGCTGGCCATTCCATTAAAACCAGCAAAAGAGCTAAGCTGGGAAGTGATTTTCATCAGCCACTCTGCTTTTGTGACTAAAATAGGTCTGGAGTGGCCCTGGGCCATCATGTTGTCCCAGGCATTGACTAGCACGAATGGATGGCAGGGCAGCATTTTCCATTAGTGGAGAGGAGGATGTGTGTCTCCGAGGGAGAAGACAGCTCCAAAAAGCAGAAATGTAGCGACAGACAAACCCATTTCTCTTTTCTCCCATTCCTTTTACAAGTGTTGCTTATCCTTGTTTCCTGCACGGAAAACGTTGGGAGAGTCTGGCCAGAGCAAACAGCCTGCAGCTGCAACATGAGGGTGTGTTTGGATAGAGGGCTGGAGGTTTCCCAGAGGAGCTGCAGGTGACCCAGTAAGGCGCAGCAAGGATCAAACTTGCCAAAAAAAACTGTGAGGAGGTTTATCTGCGACCTCTGGTGATGTGGTGGGTACTGGTTATGTCTGGTCTGAGGTCTCTGCCATCACCTGTCCAGCAAGTGTGTTTTATTCTCTGGCTCTAGCGAGTACATTTTCCTGCAATATAAGGCTGAATTTGGGTGGACATCACAAAATCTCAGAGCTCCCATCTCCCTCTGGTAAGGTCTCTGACATCATTTTCCTGCCTTCTCATGCTCTCTGTCCACCATCTCATCCCTTCTCTCAGGTCTGTGTCCCACCCCTCTCCCACATCCACAGGAGGGAGAGGAGCCTGGTGCCTGTCTCTGTCCAAGCCCTCCCCGAGGCTGTGTCTTGGACCTCTTGCCCCATGGGGTGCCATCCTCAACTCAGGGCTGATCCTGTGTGTGTGGTACCGTGACATTTTTATAGAAAAACTACAGCTGGGAGAGACACCTGGAAGAGCACAAGGTGGGATTCTGGGCATTGTCTTGTGCAGGGCCAGGAGTTGGACTCAATGATCCTTGTGGATCCCTTCCAACTCAGGATATTCTGCAACTTTACACTGGGAAAACTGCTGCTCCATCTCCCATCCAGGTGATGGGATGAGTGGTCACTGCCGATGCCGTAAGATGGAGATTCTACAGGGTTAGCAATGTGTTCAGGTGGGAATGCTGATTCTGGAGATGCTGTCTGGTGGGAATTGTCCATTCCAGCAAGGCAAGCAGCTGTGACACGAGGCTGCAGGGTGGTGATGGGGATGTGCCCGCCAGTGCCAATCCATTTCTCAGTTTGATCCTTCTGCTCAATCTGACCTTGAAAGTGAATGAGTGGAGCTCACCCATTGATCCAAACTGGGCTGATGATCCCCATGCCCTGCGGAGAGCTCGGCCCCCAGCGCCAGCTCCCTCTCTCCCCCTTTTGTTCCTGCCTCCCCTTCACGCCTTTCCAAAGCCATCAGTCAGAGCGTAGCACCCCGGGCCGCCGACCTTGCTGGGGGCCAGGGGGACAGCATATAGGTCCCTGTAGAGAGCTGTCCCACTGTCTGATGGGCTTCTTCCAGCTGCCACTGCCACCTCTGCACTGCTGGTAAGCCTGGCATCCACCTGCCATCAGCTTGGGACTGTGGGGAGGCCCGGGAAAAAGCAAAGGGTTTGGTGCCCATCGTGCCAGGAGCCACATTTTTTGTAGGCAGTGATGTTAGCTGCCGAGCTGTGCGCCAGTTCTCCTGATTTAAGGGCTCTGATGGCTTCACATGGGGAAACTACAACTTGAAGCATCTTTTAATCTTAGCTAAAATGTCACATGAACTGGCAAAGTGTATTTTTTTACCTATTGGGAAGCAAAACCTGATTTGAGGTTGGAAACCTAGAACTCGCCTTGGCTAATATGTAAAAAGGTCAGGTTTTGGGAGGAAAGAAGATGATGGGCCTTCATTTTGCATCTTCTGTGCTTTAGCCACAGATATTTTCCCGCAGCTGAAAATAACAAACCATTTTAATCTAAGTATTGCTTGTTCTGATCTTTTAATCCAGCTTGCTTTCTATGGGCACAGCGGCCTGAAATGATTTATCTGCCTGCCTCTCTATTATATAATTATTGGGAAGATTACTGAGGAACCAGCTTTAGCTTCTCTGGGGAAGGAGGAGGGGGCCGAAAGGTGGGGCGAGGGTTCATAGAACCACAGAATCGTGGAATGCTTTGAGTTGGAAAGGACCTTAAAGCTCATCTTGTTCTGACCCCATGCTGAGGGCAGGGACACCTTCCACTATCCCAGGGTGCTCAGGTTTCTTCTCTGTGGCCATCAGAAAACACAGGAGGGGCAAGCGGCGAGCTGGGTGCTTTGGGCTGTGGCCATAGTTTGCATTTGAAAATTTTAGTGTGTAAGTTTCTCCCTCAATGTGCATTTGTTGGAAGTGAGTTCCCAGTGATTTGGCTGAAGCATGACCTTCTGAGCCAGAGAAGATTTGGGTGAAACCCTGCACTTTTTCTACACTGTTTGGGGCTTTTCATGGCTGTACTTGTGGTTTTGGGAACACTGTGCTTTGAGACAGTCTGGCCTTGGGAAGAATCTGGAATTAGGGGCTGTGCTCCTGATACTTCCTGTCCTCATGCAGAAGCATGGAGGGGGAACATCTGCAAGGAAGAACCAGCATTTGGGACATGGTGGTGATGCCAAGAAGGGCTGGAGGTGGCCGTGGCTGTTTCATCAAACTCAGCTGGTCCTCCAAGGAGCCTTAGGATACATGAAAACACTTAGGAGAAGGGCTTGAGCCCTTGAGTGATGGGGTGGCTGGGGCTCTGCAGAAGTGACATCCAAGGGCAGATGCCCAAGGTAGATTTGGCTGCAGCTTGCAGGTGAACAGATGTATCCCTGGCATGGAAAGACAGCACAGCCAAGGGTTGGCACAGCCAGGTGGAGACTTGGGTTGATGGAAAAATGCAGCTTCTGACTGGTGCGACCAACGGACTTGAGCTTCGATGGACAGAGCATGAGGATGTCAGGGGGCTTCAAAAACTCCTTTTTCCTTCCTCAGTCTGAATGTCTGGCCATCGAAGGGCTGGTATCTGCCCTGGCTGCCGAGGGAAGGACAGGAGATGCTTTGCCTGTGGACCGTGGCCAGCTAGGATGTGGTGGCTCAGAGCTGGGAACATCCCTAGCACCAGTCAAAATCAAATACTGGGAGCAGTGGCTTGGCTTTCCTTACTCCACAAGGTCTCAGGGACCTTTTTGGGATCCCCAGAATTATGCTGCATTTTGAGCTGTGTGAGTGTCTGTGTGGGGACACTGAAACACCCTTTGGGCCTGGTGTAGCCATGGGCTGGTGAGAGCAGGTGGTGCCCACCCAGAGTGTGCCAATGCTCTTGGTTCAGCTTCCCAGAAAGCTGTTCCAGCAGCCTCCAAAGGAGGAGATTGTCATCTCTTGGAGCAGTTGTTTGGTGTGTCAGCCAGGAGGGCAGCAGAGGATGGGAACAGCTGAGGAGGGGTCAGGAGCAACATCAGGGCACGAGATCATCTGGTTTGGGTGATGGAACAGTTGTAACACGTCCCCTTCCTGCAGGGAGACAGATGAACTCTGGGACGTGCAGGCAGGGCTTCAGCAGGATCCTTCCCACTGTGCTGCTGCCTCTGAGGTGGAGGGCTTAGCACAGCTCTCCTGTCCCTTCCAGAGGCTCTGGCCCCACACTGGGTGGGCAGGCACCCCATAAAACGTGCCCAAATTTCCCCCTGCGCGCAGGCAGCGCACTGGAGCTCATCTCGTGCTGAGATCCTTTCTCCACATTGGAAGCGTTGGCTGGCTCGCCCTTATCGCCTCAAGGCATCCAGATTTGCTCAGTGGCCTTTAAAAAAAATAATAAAAATAAATAAATAAATCAAAGCCCATTAAATGACAAGAACATCAGCAGTGGGTGCATCCCCCTTTCCAGCAAACCCAGGGATTTGGGAGAAAACAGGTCACGTGCCCTTCATCCTGTGCCACGTGGTGGGTCTCCCATGGCCAATGAGGTTGGGAGCCCTTCTGCGCCGAACAGCGGAATAAGAAAAAAAAAAAAAAATCACTGGGATTTTTTTCCCCCCCTGTAGCATTTTTCATCCTTTCCAAACGTGAAAAGACTGGCCATCTGTCTGGATCCCCCTCCCGTCAAAGCGGCACGAAAGCGGCTCTTTGGGAAAGGTAAGGAGATTTAAAAGATTGTCTTGGTGGAGGACCACCTGCCGCGGGCAACTTTTCCCACCAGTGTAAGTCAGGGAAGGATCCTGGAATGAGCCAGGTCCCGGGCTCCGGTGTGGGTTGGAAGAGCTTTGAATGCTTAGGAGCAGTTTTAAGGGAATCTCTTGTGGAGGAAATTTAAGCCTGTGGCAGCATGAGGCGGGATTATGGGAGACATCGGCACACAAGCCCGGCATTCCCTTAAGTTAGTGGCTGCTCCCCAACTCTCTTCTGGGAGAAATTCCCAAAACAATGTTGGGAAAATATTTTGCCAAATATTTGTTTGCTTTTGTTTTCAGGGAAATAAAAAATTTGCCAAATATTTTTTGTGAGTTAAATTTGACAAATCTCACGGCAAATTTCTATTGCAAAATTGTCATTCTCGAAGCATGTGCTTTATTTTAGTTAAATTCCATTTTACCCATGCCTGGCAGCCAGTGCCAAAGATTGTCTCCCTAGGTAAGGAAGTGTCCATCTCTTCCTTAACCAGAATATCCAGCTGTTCCTAAATTCCATGATTTGTAGCTCAGGCTTTGGACAGTGTCATTTGTGTGTGCGCTTGGGTGGGAATGGCACAAATGGAATTGCCTTCAAGAAATGGACACTAAAATACCAGGGATGTTAATTACGTCTTAGTGTGGCAACATAATAAAACCCCCAATCCTGATTAATTTGATTTTTATGTTCCATTATTTTTGTTTTGTTTGAAGTATTTCTATTTATTTTTGGTTCCAGTATATTTCCAAATTTTTAATATTTTTATTTTGAATTCCATTCTTGTTCCAGTATTATTTTAAAAATATTTCTAATACATTCCATATCCATTAATTTTTAATGCTATAAATATTCTTATTATTTAATTCCATCCTATTTCCATTCTTTTTCTTTTTTTTTCTTCCTTCTGCGGGGGGAAATTTGATTTGGAGAGAGGAATCCCTTTTATTATGATTCTCGCTTTGTTTTCTGTTTGCCCTCAGATACCCATTTTCCTCAGGGTGTCAAAATTCTTCCTGATTCCATCATGTTTCTGTTGCATTTTCTTTGGTTTCATCATGACTTTATAAGTAGAAAAGTGAAATGTAAGTGGCAAATGTTGTAGATGACTTAAAAGCTGTTGAAATCAACCCCAAATTATCATCTCCATACTATAAAGGAAAAATACTCTCGGATACGTTTTTCTCATAATCCGAGTTTTCTGGGATAATGTAATTTGAATGTGAACTATCTTAAAAGGTACGATTTTATTAACTGGAAGTCACATTCAGTTTAAAAAAAACCCAGAAACAGTGGCTCAAGGACGTTGTGTTTAAGTTTCCATAAAATGATTGACCTTTGTTTTGACAGATGCAAGGACAGATGCTGGGCTGCATTTTGATACAGAAACCCAACTCTAAATTAAAAAAAACCCGCAGTCATTCTTTACTAATAGCTGGGGTTTTGCTCTTAATACAGAATTCCAGAATAACTCAGTAATATTTCCGAAGCTCTTAATCTCAGACTTCCCCCTTTCTTTTAGGGATTCATATTTATAAATATTTTCAGTGTTCTCAGACACAGAAGCAAGTTTTTTCTCCTTGGGAAATAATGGCAGGAAATGTTCTTTTAATCTTGCTGAATTAAGAGGACATTTAGTCCTCCAAGAAAAATGGTCATTTTGAGGTGGGGACAAAAGGCGGCTGTCAAGGCGGAGAGAATAATCTCTAATTGCCTCCAACATTATTTGAATACCTTCAGAATGGCATTAGAGAAGCTGCGGGAATGTAGCGTGGGATGAAGGAAGAGGAATGCTGCTGGGATTGCTGGTGGATGGAGCAAATCCCTCGGTGGTGGCCAGCTCCCTTTTGAGGTGGACCAGGGGGCACAGGGAGCTGCTCCCACCCCACCTTGGAGGATACTCCCCTGGGTACCAGCCAGCCATGCTGCTTTAGTGGCCCCAGGGTAGCTTTTCCCAGGGGATCGATTGTTTTTTCCAGGCTCCCTCTTGGAAAATGGGTGTTTGCTGTGGAGCAGGCAGAGAGGGCACCTTGCCGGTGGCGTGGCTCTCTGTGGCGGGGGGGGATATGCCTGGCACACTGGGCTGAGCTTGATCCCGGTGGTGGCGCAGCACTGGGAGCCCTGGCTCCAGGCTGTGTGTGCCTTTGGGGAGCAGGAGATGGTCCCCAAACCCACAGGGTGGCACCTCTGCCCTTGAGCCCCCCAGTCCTGCAGCCCGAGGGTGGGTGACAGCCCCCATGATGGGAGTCTGCCAGTTCTCTGCAGCTGCTTTCTGGCCAGCTGAGCTGGGGAGGGAATTTGAAGGCTTCCCCGGTTGGAGAGGGTTGTCTCCATCCACCACACTTTCTCCCAGCTTCCCACTGAACACATCCATCCCGTGCTGTAATCACACGCACACACACACGGATCTGGTTTAATTTATTTAATTTGGGGGTTGCTAAGTGAGCTGGCAGCGGGCAGTGGGTGCACCTTGCTGTAACCAAACCCCCTCCACTCCATGGATTCAGCTTGGGAGTTGGATACCACCCACGGCAGAGGCAGGTAGTGGTATCGGTGATATGGGTGGTGCATCTCCCACGGATTTTGACAGACCCGCAGCCCTGCAGGGATGCAACCACTGCAGTGGCTGTGCCCTCGCTGCCAGGGCCAGGTCTGGGGACGGGGTAGTCGTGACCCTGTCTCTGGCAGCCGTCGTTCCCAGTGGACCCAGTTCACCCATTCCCTGGTTGGGGTTTGGCTCAGCGTTGAGATCCAAGGTTACACAGGACCTACCACAGGGAGAAGGGGAGAGGAGAGGCGGCTCTCCTTGATTGTAATAGGGGTTGAGGTTTAGCTGAAGTGAAAACAGATCGGGAGTGACAGTTTTGGAGCCTGCTGTCAGGGTCTGAGCGCAGCGCACTGGCAATCCACCCCCGGATGCCAAGGGCCCCCGTCTTCCTCCTCGCCAGCTGGAGCAGGGAGAGCCAGCACCGCATGGGACGGGAACAGGGCAGTCCCTTGTGCCACCGCACAGCCCTGGCACACACTGCCCTGCAGCCCCTTCCTTGGGCTGGGGACAGTGTCAGGTGGGACACGACCTTGTGGTGGCCGTCGGTGTGGGATCCCCCCTCCCATCTCCTCCGGACCTGCACCAGTGGGGGCTTGGCAGAGGAGGGATGAGGTCAGTCTGCATCCCAGCCAATCCCCTCGGGGTGCCGGGTCACTTCTCCAGGGCAGGCGGAGACAGGAGTCTCCCCATGTACTCTGATCAGTCTCCCATTCCCAAAGAGCATCTGTGGCCAGGGTGAAAGTCATGGGTTTGGGATTGTGGACAAAGAGCACTGGATGCAACCGGGATTGATGGGACCAGAGTGGTTGTGACTCCCTCTGCCACCCTTGCTTGATCCCCATGTATTTTCTGTTCTGCACCTAATCTGTCCCTAATGTCCCCAGCATGGCAGCTGGGGGAAGGAGGAAGACCTGTTCCTGCATCCCTGGATCAGCAGGGGCTAGGACCTGGCCCAGGTGCTTTGAGAAGCTGGGTGGCATTCATGAGAGTAGCCTCAGCCCCTCATGTTTCTGTCCAGCATTGCCTGGACAGACCCCTCTGGGGCAGCCCATGTGCTCCAAACCTCATCCCTGTTTCCAGGGATTAGAGAAATGGAGATGAGATGAATCAGTAGATTGCTTTGCTCTCAGGATGAAGGGATTTGTGGGCTGCCCTCAGATCAGTGGATTGAAAATGGAGGGAAGCAGATTGAAAATGGAGGAAATTATTGGGATGATGCTCCCTGTGGGATTAAAGCCAGGGCAGCCGGCAGGCTCTGGAGGAGGAGGGGAATGAAGGGGGTCATTGGATGGCTGCTGCTGGGCACTGTGGAGAGATGCTCTCGGTTGCATCCTCATCTGTTTTGGCAGATGCCCTGGAAAGTGGACATTTTCCTGCTTTCCCAGGTCCATGGAGGGGTTCTCTTTTCAGCTGTCCCCCCAGCTGCAAGGATGTTGGGAATGTGCCTGGAGCTTTTTGCAGTGCTGTGCCTCTAATTTCCAGAATGCTGGAGAGCAAGCTGCTTGTCTCTGGAGGTCCACACGCTTCCCTGTGGTCTCTCCTTCTTTGCGAGCATCCAGCATGGGTCTGTGGCCATGAGCATTCTTTTTAGGGAGTCCTTTGGGCTCCCCTGAAAAATGGCATCTAAAATCTGGCACTCAGGGGGCTGATATTTGACTGTCTCATCCCTTGGGGTGTGTTTCCAACTGCACTTGCTCCTTTGCGGCAAGAGATGGGTGCTTTGGGGCTGATGCACAACCCCAGCAGAGCATCCCTAGGGCATCTCTGGAGGCATCTCCTGCTGCAGGGTGGCATCACCTGGCTTCCATTCCTTGGCCTCTGGCTGTGACGAAAAAAAACTGAATTGGGTGCATTTGGCTCGGTGTCAAGGTTCTAAGTGTGCTTGTTTAACAGAGATGAGCTGTATTTGCCAATACATGAATGTTTGGAAGGTTTAAAGAAGGATAACTTGCAGCATGGCATGGCTGTGGGGAAGCTCTTTTCCTGGATCTTCTTCAGTGCAGCTCAAGCCCCTGCGTCCCTCTGCCCCCCGTGCTGCAGATCCTTGCTTCCTCCAGCCCTTCCCCATGGGGTTGCTCTCTGCTGCCTGGATCTCTTTGAAGAACCATTTCACCATTCCTGGTTTCCTTCTGCTGATCCTGCAAGTCAGCTTGTCACTCCCAGCCACTTTCAGATGGATGGGGAGCATTTCCTCTGTTCCTGTGCACTTAATTGCACCCAGTTAAGTTCAGTACTTTGCCTTGCAAAATTCCATCTTATTTTCTTCACATTGCCAAGCTCATTTTGACTTCCTGCTCTGCTCACCAAAAGCTTTCCCCACCTGTGCTGTCACCTGGCATTTTAACAGAAGTGTCTCTGATCAGTGTTTTGGGGGAGTTTAGAACATTTCCCAGCCATTCTCCAGTGGTTTCACCCACCCCAGCTCCCACCACACACCAGTTACTCCACTCTCCGGTGGGCTTGGTCTGGCCACCCTCTGCAGCACTGCTTGTGGTGCTTCTTGGAAAGCTTCCCTGCGGCACGGTCAGGGATATGGACACGGAGCGTGGCATCGAAGCAGTTGTTTTCCTGGCCTCTGCAGTGCCAGGCGATGATGTTGGAGGTTTGGGATTCTTTCCCCTGGCTTGGCTTCTGCAGCAGAACCTGCCCCACTCCACAGTGCTGGGCCCGGCAGTGGGGTCCAGTCTAGGGGGGGGCAGTGTAGTGCTGCTGGCTCTGCCTCCCTCAGCCCATGGGGGCACCTAGCATCAGCCACGACCCAGCCAATGCTTGCTCCTTGCTGGACCATCAGCAGCTCCAATGGATGCTCCCAGCCTCTCCAAAATAATGGCTTGGACATGGAGGGACAGTCGGTATTTCAGGAAAAAACTGTAATGAATTCTTTTTATCTGATATCCTTCAATCTGCTGGCAAAGAAGAAAGAGTTGATGTTCCTTATCCCAGGAAATGTTATTTCCTTGGCACTCAGGGTCTTGCTAAAGGTGCACAGGCATCTGACGGTGCTTCTGATCACTGAGTTGTGATGGACCCAGCTGCAAAGAGCTCTTGTCATCTCATAGGGGGAAGTTTCTCATGCACTTACACAGTGTGACTTTCACTGAAAATACCATTTTCATTGGCAAGTTGTTCCAGAAGTAACTAGCAGAGTGATTTGGAAGTGGCTGAATTACAGCATGATGTTTCTATCCCCTCCCTGCTCACCCCAACCTTCCAAAATCAGCTTTAATTAAACAAATTAAATGAGGAGTTATTATTCTTCTAGTAACTCTTTATAATTCTAATGACCTTGTTGAGGTGGTGGTTAAACACGTTCAAGCCACTGATTTTGCTCAGGATCCCACAGTCAAAAAGCCCTGAAACAAGGCTTTTTGGCATTCCTAAGGACATCCAATGTTCTGCTGCTACGACATTGCATTTCCCTCACTCATCTGTGTCTGACCTCTGCTTGCAGCACTGCAGTAGCTCGTGTGAGTGAATGGGAATTCTGCATCCTGTAGACCTCTGCAGATATATCTGTCAGGTACCTGAATTTCCTTCAAACCTGGAATTAACACAAACCTCAAGATTTTGTCTCCCACAAATGTATCAGGGCACAGAGGTAGGGTACTGCTGTCCAGTTGCAGGAGGGAGAATTATGTTGCAGGCCATCATCCTGGGGAGGTTGGCAGGGAAAAGCTGCGATTTCATCCACTGATCGTCACACAGAAGATTGCAATAATGGCACTGCCATCACAACAAAAACAGTTGTTCTTCCTGGGCTGAGCTTGCTTTGGTGGAGACTAATGTCTGAGCCCATAAGTGGGGTTCACCAGATAAAGGAGAAAACCAGGAAATCAGCTGGGAATTTCCTGGAGGGGAGGGCAGGTGTTTGGCTGGGATGTGTGCAGTGTGCCCACTGCAGTGTGACTGTGCTGGAGCTCTGCGTCATCATATCAGCGCAGATGTTCAGAACAAGACAAAATGGCCTCATCTGAGGATCTGCCACAGGACGTTTTGATTGAATATTAGGAAAAGTTTCTTCATGGAAAGGGTGGTCAGGCACTGGTATATGCTGTCCAGGGCAGTGGTGGAGTCCCCATCCCCAGAGCTGCTAAAAAGGCACATGGATATGGCACTTGGGGACAGGGTTTAGTGGTGGACTTTGGCAGTGCTGGGGAAACAGTTGGACTTGGTGATCATAGAGGTCTTTTCCAACCTAAGTGGTTCTGTGAGGCTGTGATCTCAGCTGGAGGGGAGCAGGGAAATGGGAGCAGGTGACTGAGAAAGAATCCTCCACAGATGCCTGCTGTGAGGGCCAGAGCAAGACATTAGTCTCCTGTGCTGCTTGGAATAATTGTGGGCAGAGGAGAGAGAGGAATATCCTGCTGGCGGATGTACTGGGAGGGCACAGGACATCTTTTTTGGATAGAGACATCTAAAGTATTTCCACTGAAGCTGGAGAGTAGAGAGGAGGAAAGGTCAACTAAAACAACTACAGCTGTGGAAAATGGCAGCAGCTGGAATTGCAGCTTTGTTCCCAGGCGGCATTTGGCATCACTCGTGGATGGTGCTACTGCCCTCCCACAGTTTCGTCTCCTGACAGCCAAAGCTCGCTGATGCATTTCCATGTGGTTTAAGGGAATGGTTGGCTTTCGGTTTCAGCCTGTTTTTTCATCCTTCCACCCCCGTCTTGACCTGGCCAGACTGCACCATCGTCATAATCCCGAGCTGGCTGCATTGCCGAGCTTCCCAGCCACTAAATCACCACGCTGGAAATCACTAGATTAGGTCTTAATGGCAGGATCAAGTCAGTGGGAGATGAGTGGGGAGAAAGCTCCTGCTGACACAGGTGGACAGGCAGCCCTCCTTGAGAAAACAGGCTAGAAAGCCTAAAATGTCAGAAAAACATCCTCTTTCCTGGCCTTTCTGGCTTTTCTTTGCTTTTGACACATCTGTTTTTCAAGGGTCAGAAAACTCTGGTCTGAGTTTTGTGAAGACGATATGGAGAGGTCACAGGTGTTCAAACATTTCCTCACAGGGGAAAATGCTGTCTTGAGTGGTGGACGTTCTGTCCCAGATGTTAATTCCCAACACTAAATTCTGCCATTGGAAATCCTGGATGCAGGATGTCACAGTGTGCTGGAGGATGCCAAGGGATTGTGGCTGTCTTTCACACCTGTTCTGGTGGGGCTCCTGGAACACCAGAGAGCCTGGGAAGTGTGGTGGATGTTTTCCAGGGTGGCTTTACCACTGAGCAACTGAGATGCTCCAGGCTGGGGCTTGGGGGGTGGTCCTTTGGGAAGGTGGCACAGCAGAGATTGCACAGACCAGGGCTCTGCCCACCCTGCTCTTTACCTGCATAGGTAATCAAGGGCCCTTGGTCAGCAGGGCTCTGAGGTGTTGGATTTTATCAGCCTGCACTGACCAGGAGAAGCTGTAGCTGTCCCTGGATCCCTGGAAGTGTCCAAGGCCAGGTTGGACATTGGGGCTTGGAGAAACCTGGAAGAGTGGAAGGTGTCCCTGAACATGCCAAGGGGGGGTGGAGTGAGATGAGCATTAAGGTCCCTTCCAACCCAAACCATTTTGTGATTCTGTGATACGGCTGCAAGAAAGAGGGGTTTTCTGGAGGCCCTGTGATGGATGGTGGGGGGGTGATGGAGACTTTCTCCTCTGCATTTGCTTGGTGGTGCCTGTGAACTTTCCACCCAAACCTTTCAGGGAGGGAGAGAGTTATGCCACTGGAGCATCTTTGCAGAGTTGTCCTCTCTGTTTGGTTTTGGGCAGCTTGAACAAAACATTGCTATACCCCCCAAAAATAACTCTAGGAAGCAAAGGCTTAAGATAGGGGGCTCGTGCACCCAGTGAGCCCGAGGAACGCATGGAAGGAGGAAGAGGCGGACAAGGGCTGGCTTCAGCAAGCATAGAGCCAGCAATGTCCTCCAGCCCCTGCTGGGGGAATTTGGGCTCTGCTCAAGCTCAGCTGAGCCCCCTGCCATCAGGGCAGGGCATCCCTGATAGGATATCAGAGGCATGACTCCCTTGATCCCAGCATCTGCTTTTCCAGCTCTTGTATGGAAGCCCAGAGCTCCATTTGCCTCCTCCTGTTCTGCTTCATGTGCCTGTTCCTGTACGGGAGATGATTGTGTTATTAAATTAATTCAATCCACAGTGTTCAGATTTCCCCTAATTGGAAGGGAATTGCTCATATTTTAGGGACGTGTTGGTATTTGTGAGGTATCAGCAAGCATAAACACAAGAGCACTCGCTGAGGCAACTGCTCCAACCTCTGAAAAATGGGAAAAGAGAAAAATTGGAGTGCATATGTTTGCATGTGGGGAAGAGGAGTATTCCTGCTGTTCTGGGCTTTCATTTTCCTTCCTATTCCCCAATCACTGATTCCTGAGTTGCTTTTTCAGACATAGGGGATTCCTGATTCCTGAAATTTCCCAGAATTTAATATATTTGAACTGATTCTGGAAGAACCAGATTGCCCTAAGAACTGACAATGTCTCCTCCAGGCACTCTTGCAAAAGCAGCGGCAATTAACAGGCCTATTTATTGTGGAATGGGATCATCCTTTGGAAGGGCATTGTCCAGCTTTGGGGCAGATCTCCCCTTGATGTGGTGCAAAAGAGGATGCTCCAGTCCTTCACCTGTGGTTGCCCAGGTGTGATGTTTTGCAGACTGGTTTGGCATGCTGCTTCCCTTTTGGGGCCAAGCTTGACACTTCTGTCTCCTAATTCCATGTCTTTGACCTCTGTGGGGCTGCCCCTGATTTGCACTGGGCTGGAGCTGGGCTCTGCCTCTACTCTGTCCATTGGGCTGGATGTGATGGTGGCCTCAGGGCTCTCAAGTGGACAAAGGACCCATTTCAAAGCTGTGGTGAACAAGGCAGGACACGATGGTAAAGAGGAAGGGGCTGAGATGATTCTCTCTTCAGGCAGGGAATGCTCTGAAATGCTCAAAATCTCATTTTAGGGGATAATTTTTCCCAGCCTTTTGTCCATGAAGAATGAGGGCTGCTGGGGGAGGCCTGTGCCCACAGTAAATGCTTCAGCTCTATTGTTGCCATGCCTTCCATTGAGCTTATGAGACCCCTATAAACCACTTACCTTTCACTAGTATGGTTAAGAAAAGGCCAATGTAGCTTTCCCACTCACTGAAGCATGAAGCGTGTTTAATTTAATAATGCTGATAAATCTTAAAGCCAGGAGCATTTGGCTAACACATGACCCACTTTTTCAATCAATTGGAAGCATTTACATAACGGCCTGATGCAGGGTTCCTCCTGCTAAGGATGTGGGGCTGGAGATGGCAAACACCTGCCCTACCACAAGACATGGGGAATGGCTTTAGACTGAAAGGAGGATTAGTTGAGATTTTAGGAAGAAATTCTTCCCTGTGAGGGTGGGCAGGCCCTGGCACAGGGTGCCCAGAGAAACTGTGGCTGCCCCTGAATCCCTGGAAGTGCCCAAGGCCAGGTTGGACACTGGGGCTTGAAGCAGCCTGGGATAGATAGTGGAAGGTGTCCCTGCCCATGGCAGGGAGTAGAATGGGATATCTTAAGTTCCCTGCCAACCCAAAACGTTTTGCGATTCTGTGATATCTCTGGTGTAGGAGTTTGTCTCTTGGCACATCATGAGCACTGGAAATGCTGACCTCCACCTATCAGCTTATTGACCCTTTCTGCACTGCCTCCCATGCACAGGAGTCAGCCTGGGGTTAAACAACATACCCATTTACTCTTTTCCTTCGTTGTTCACTTTACAGTGGGCTCAGCCTTGAAAATTCCTCATCTTGCCTGTTCTGTTACAGTCTTTCAGCCCATTCCCATTACTTTCGTCTCCAATGTTGTCACCTTTTTACTTGGAAATATTATCCTTCTCCCCACCCTTAAAAGCACCTTTTGGCTTGACATAGAACCAGAGAATAACAGTCTGGTTTGGACTGGAAGGGACCTTAAAGCTCATGCCATTCCACTTCTGCCATGGGCAGGGACACCTTCCACTATTCCAGGTTGCTCCAAGCTCTGTCCAGCCTGACCTTGGACACTGTCTGGGATGGGGAGTCCACAACCTCTTTGGGCAACCTGTGCCAGTGAACCTGTTTTGGTGTTCAGAACATTTCATTTCTTATCCTTGTGAGGAATCTACCCTTTTTTTTCATTTGTGACATACAGCAGCCTCGAGCCCTGTGTTTGCACATAGGTCATAAGCAGCCTCATTCTCAGTGAGCCAGTGTCCTTTAGCTTTAGGGAATTCTATCTCCCTGCAAACCACGTGGGTTTATCCATTTTGGGTTTCATAATAACCTCTGGGAAGAGGTTTTGGATCAAACCCATCTCCCATCCATGATCTGTGCATTGCTGCTGTTTATTCATCCCAGCTTACATTAAAGCAGTACTTGAGAATTTGTTTATCTCCCGATTTTTTTTGCTCACGTAAGTCCCTGTCTGAGCAAAGGGAATTGCCAGATGCTTGTGAGCAGAATGGAAAATCTCCCATCTGATTCAGACTGAGGGATTAAATAATATGAGGGAGAATTGCTCTGTATCTCTCAGCACTGCACATAGAAGGATGCTGGCACCTCCTTCTGGGATGGGACTGCTCTCCCCATGCAATGAGCTGCAGGGATATTTCATATGCCACATCCTCATGCAGACATGCTCCTAAAGTTATCAGGAATGAAAAATTAAGGATTTGTTGCCATTCTGTGTTTTTTATTTCTTTTCCCCCACCTTGCCTTCAAAACATCAATGGCATCTCTAGAGGGCAGAGGAGGAAAGAGAGAGAATGGAGAAGGAAAACAGCATGGTTTTGTTAGATATGTGTGACATGAATGGCTGGAAGTGGTGTGGTGCACAGTCTGCCCAGCTGGGGAGCTCTCAGGTCAGGATGTGTGGCAACCAGGATGCCAGTTCTGTCCTTCCCATTCAGTGCTCCTGGGGTCAGATAGACAATTCCTCCCACTGAAAAAGTGCATTGTGGTTTTCTTTATGCTGGAGATGGTGAACTTTCATTTGCTAGATAGGTGTTGCGGGTCTTTTAAAGCACCACTGCCACCACTGGCCCTTGGCCAGGCTGCTTGTCTGCTGCCTTGGTCCAGAGTTGTTTTTTGGCTGCTCTGTGGGGTCCATCCCACTCCAAGGAACCTGTTCTGAGAGCAAACCTTCCCTGCTGTGTCCCCAGGTGATCCAGCCAAGGTGCTGCCCGTGTATAGGCTGCTCTCCCGGCTAACGCACGTCTCCCATCCCCTGGTAGGAAATGGAGTCCAAGGTCTCTGAAGGTGGCCTCAACGTTACCCTCACCATCCGGCTGCTGATGCACGGCAAGGTAAGGGGATCCCACAGCAGGGGTGTCCTCACAGCCCCCTCTCCCACCTGCCCAGACCCACACACAGCTCTGTCCAGCTGTGCCAGCCCTGCGAACAGCTGTCCTGAGGGTGGGGAGGGTAGCATGGTGCTCCTGCTCCCCCTCATTCCTGCCCCTCAACCCTGTCTCTCCGCTGGGGACAGTGTCCACCAGGTCTTTACTTCATTATGAGGTTGGGCTGGATTCTCATTGTGTTTTCTAATGTCAGTTCCTCTGGTTTTGGCTTTTTTCTCCACATAGGAAGTTGGAAGCATCATTGGGAAGGTAAGGATGCATTTAGTGTACCTTTGATGCTGTTCCTGCACCTGTGGTGTGGTAGATGCTGTAGTCACCTCTTCCCTGTGATGTCCTGAAAAGTGTGGGGTGCCTGAGCTGGTTGCTGCATCTGTGAGCCAGAAATTGTGAGAGACCTACAGAGGGCTCAAAGACAATTCCCCTAAAAACCCCACCAACCACCAAACTGTTCCCAGCTGCTTCACTGGGTGATGGCTGGGAGTTTATGGTCATGTTGCTCTGGTGTTTTCATAAAGTAACTTCATTAAGAGATACTAAAAATATCACACAGATACATTTAAATTATATCTAAAGTAATTCTATAGTCCCTGTCTCTGAGGCCAGAGGACTTCATTTACCTTGTGCAAAAAAGTCTCCTGAGTTGCTCTGGTGTTTCCACAGTGGTTTGGGAAGTCCTGGCTATACAGGACTTACGGGGTTTTTTTTGAGGTGGTTCTAAAAGAAGGGTTTATGGTGGCAAAGATTTGCAGCACGGACACGTTTTCCCTGTAGGCTTGTGTCTTATTTTTCCATCAGCACGTCCAACTCTGGGAAGATTCACAGTTGTGAATTTGTGTATATATATATATATATATATATGTATGTATATTTGATGATTTACATGCTCAGCTCTTCAGCTGACTACCACCTGGGGATGCAGGGCCAGGCATCACAGCTCCCATGCTTTTGACTACAAACTGCCGTCTATTAGGGAGATGCATTTTCAGTAGGATGGTTTTAATGGTAGAAGTCTTGAATATTCAGTAATGGCTTGGTTTTCCCTCCTGTTTCAGAAAGGAGAAACTGTGAAGAAGATGCGTGAGGAGGTGAGCAGGCTGCTCTGTGGATGATTTGTCGGAGGAAGGGAGTGCAGAGTGGCCAGAGCTGCACATGTGTGATATGTGCAGGAATTCCCAGGGTCAGGAGAAACAAGCTAGCTGTCCTCAGAGCTCTTTGGACCAGTTTTTTCCCTTCACACTCAAACTCCTATCACATTTTCCAGAGTCAAGTATTTAATGAAACATTGAAATTAAGTCACTTGTAATATGCTTTGAGTTTGTTCAGGGTCTTTGTGCCTGCAGCTCCCAGGGAGTTGTCAGGGCAGTGAGCAAAACTCTTCACAGGCCATTGCCTGTGAAGACCCCATGAGCTGGTCTTGCCTTGATCCCATGGATTCCCTTTTCAGTGAAACACTGGATACCCTTTCTGAGGGTTGGGATAAGTTGGGACTGAAATCACTGCAGAGGAGGGGTGGGAGTTTGGAAGGTTAGACAGAATGCTGTGAGGCTGGCACAGGTATCAGGCTGAGAGAAGACCCAACCTAATTACTTGGCTGTGGCTATTCCAGGACTCCTCTTCTCTTTCCAGAGCGGGGCAAGGATCAACATCTCGGAGGGGAACTGTCCTGAGCGGATTGTGACCATAACTGGCCCCACTGATGCCATCTTCAAGGCTTTTGCCATGATTGCCTACAAATTTGAAGAGGTGAGAAATGTGAGCCAACCAGTGCCTGGTTGGATTTGCCTAACTAGGACATGGCCTCAGCAAAGAACCTTTCAGACATCTCTAACTAGGGTGGGTCTGGAGCACAAGTCTAATGGGGAGTGGCTCAGGGAGCTGGGAGACTCAGCCTGGAGAAAAGGGAGGCTCAGGGGGGACCTTCTCACTCTCTACAACTGCTTGGAAGGGGAGCGTAGCCATTTAGGGGTTGGTCTCTTCTCCCAGGTAACAAGTGACAGGACCAGAGGAAATGACCTCGGGTTTGGGTTGGATATTAGGGAAAATTTCTTCACTGGAAGGTTGGTCAGGCCTTGGAACAGGCTGCCCAGGGCACCTGGTGGTCACTATCCCTGGAAGTGCTCAAAAGGAAACACTTTGGTCACCTGAGCATAATGCATGTGGATGTGGCACCTGGGCACAGTGGGTGGCTCTGGTTGGGTACCAAGGGCTGACATGCTGCACTTTTCCTTTCCAAGGACATAACCAACTCCATGAGCAACAGCACTGCTACCAGCAAACCTCCGGTGACACTGCGGCTGGTGGTGCCAGCAAGTCAGTGTGGCTCCCTCATTGGCAAGGGGGGCTCCAAGATCAAGGAAATCCGAGAGGTAAAGCAGATTCCATTCTATTACTGCATTTCAGCGCGGCTCCTTGGAGCTGAGCCGTGGCCGAGGGGGAGCTGCCTCACGCATCATGTTGTTTCCCAGGGTGGTCTGGCCAATGTGGGAGCAGCCTCCCCCAGGATGCCATGTGCCAGGCCCCTGGGGACACGTGGCGTCAGAACTGGAGCTGGCTCCAGATGAAGGTGTTCAGCTGTAAAATTTCTCCTTCCTCTCTCTTTCTGTCTCCAGTCCACAGGTGCTCAGGTCCAAGTGGCGGGGGACATGCTGCCCAACTCCACGGAGCGGGCAGTGACAATCTCGGGGACACCCGACGCAATTATCCAGTGTGTCAAACAGATCTGTGTGGTGATGCTGGAGGTACAGTCTGTAACAAAGGGGGTAAAGTACATACGGAAAAAATCCCAGCTGGCTCCACCAGAGCGCTGGGAGCTGTGGAGCGTGTCTCTCTCGTCCCCTTCACCACACGTTGTTGGACCACTCTCATTTCTTGGTACCTCCACTGGAAACACACCCTGTGTCTTTTCCCCACCATTGTCCGTAGTTTCTAGAGTCCCACACTGGAAGCTTGTCTGGTCGGGTGCCCCAAAGGAGGTGGTTTATGTCAGAGCAGAGGGTGGCTTCAGGGAAGAGAGGTGCCAGCAAGCTGGGACAGCCTGGCCTGGTGTCCCAGCAGCACCCAGGGTGCTGTGGGAAGGAGATGGGGGCCACAGACACTGCTCCAAGAACCTGGTCTCTGCCTCACAAGGACCACAGCCAGGAGGAGGAAGAGGAGGCCAGAGCTTCCCCTGCACTGGGGGAGATGGAACTAGGAGCAGAAGGCTGTGTTTCAGTGGGGCACAGTGGGAATGGGGGTGAGGAAGGCTGGTGGAGAGCAGGGACTGTAGGGCACATGGATATATGATCAAGGTGCCATTTTCTGGGACAAATGCTGACAAGCAGAGCTGGAAGATCTCTGCTGTGGAGAGATGCTGCAGTACTAGTTGCTGGAGATGACCTCAGCCAAATGCCCCACATCCACACTTGCCACCACAGATAGGAGAAGCTCCAGAAGGAGAGCCTCTGGGACATGGGACAGTGACACATTCCACTCCTGGTGCGTCCCAGAGCCAGACAAAGCTCATGTCTCATGTAAGGACTTATGTAAGGACCCTGTGCCTAGCTACACAGCCCTTTCACAGCAGGAAGGAGCACGTTTCCCACTGGAAAAGCTTCAGATGAGGATGACAAGGCTTGGTGAAGGTAGAGCAAAGCCAAATGGAAGCATCTTCAGCTTGGCAGCAGCACATCTCAGGAAGGATAAACAGGTTCCCCATCCCAGCTGCACTGCTGCCAGAGGAATTTTAGGCACCCGATGACTCCAGGTCACAGATTGCAGCAGAGATGAGCCTGAGGTGATGCTTGTCAGGTGTGTTAAAAAGTCTTTCTTACAAAGCAAGATGTGCTGCTCCTCTGTCCAGCTCAGCCATGGGAAAAACCCATGAGTCTTCTTGTAGTCTGAAATCTGGAAAGTGCCCTGACTTTAGTGGCTTACAGAGATGTTCCATATCACCTTTCAGTCTTAAACAGGTAATCTTGGCTCATCCCCTCCAAGATTTGCAATGCAATAAAAGAACAAGTAGGAGATGTGGATGTGCTGGAGATGTGCTTTGATCAGCTTTCCCAGGAGCAGGACAGGAGCAGGAGGATTTAGATAATGCTGCTTGCCTACAAGTAGACATCCAAAGAACATACAGGAAAAAAAAAAAGAATTTTCCATGAGACAGTGTAATTTCTATTGCCTGTCCTTATATAGCAGTCACTGAGTTGTTTAATTTTGGGTAGAAGCAGGAGGAGAGCTGAAATATCTCCTGATCCCTAGAAACCTCCAGGTTTCCTATGGCCTGTAAGTTGTTCAGGAAAAAAACAGGAGGGAGAACCTGGGTGAGCAGCTCCTGTGCATCACACCAGCAGCTCTGTCACTGCAGCTCTGCTCAGACCTACCCAAGGACCTGACAGAGAGCAGCAAGACCACAGAAACACAGAATCACCAATCACAGAATGGGGTGGGTTGGAAGGGACCTTAAAGGCTATCTAGTTCCAGCCCCCTGCCACATGCAGGGACACTTCTCAGCTGATCTTGCAGCACCCACGACCCAACTCAGACAGAGAGATCGCACCAGGGCCTGAATGTGACCCTCTTCTGGCAGCAAAGAAGATGAGGGAAGCCAAAGAGCTTGACTATGGTGCCAGGTCACTCAGATGGGCTATACCTCCCCATCTTGCTGCTTCAGGCTCTCCTCAGGGCATTCTAAGGAGGGTTCTCAGAGCCTAGAGCAGGCAATGTGGTTTGTGCAGAGCAGAGTGAAGCTGAGGGAGGCAGCAGAGGTCCAGGAGGCCGTTCAGGGGCCTGTTCCTTGGCAGGGGATCTCCTGTGCCCCAGGTTGTCCTTGTTGCCCACAAATCCCCTCTTTCCCCGTGTGCTCCTGTCCAGAAACGCGGTGTTGCCTGGTGCGGGTGTTGCTGTGGCGGCCCCGGGGGCCGTGCTCCATTAGGTGCTTTCTAACGCTCTTTTTGCCGCCGTTTCAGGAAAGCTGTTCTAATGTTCTCTCTCCCTCTCCTTATCCCTTTTCCTAGTCCCCACCAAAAGGTGCCACCATTCCCTACCGCCCAAAGCCCGCCTCCACCCCTGTCATTTTTGCAGGTGGTCAGGTAAGAGCCGACCCGCTTGCAGCCTCCACTGCCAACCTCAGCCTTTTACTGCAGCACCAGCCGCTGCCCGTTAGTGCACTCAGGTTTCTTGCCTTCTGACTTGCATGGTGTCATCCCATCCGTTGTGTGCCACGGCAGCTGGACTGAAAGCTCTGGGCTTAGCTCCTGTCATGGATGCCAGACAGTGAGGAGAAGGGAAGGGCCAGCCTGGGCGTCATCTCCATGTCAGGGTGTCACACAGAGGAAAAGCTGGGATTTGCTTCACTAGACCCAGGTTCAGTGTTTGTCAGTGGTTGAGAAGGAGAGGATTAGAAAAGCGTTGTTGAGCAAGAGGCTGTCCCTGCTCTCTGGCACCTCCAGCCCAGTTAAAAATACCTTTGTGTGGCTGTAATTGATCCAAGGTAGGAAGGGTTTGTCTCAGCTACTCCTCTGCTCAGGGCAGCCCCCACAGAAGGGCCACGTCCCCCTCCCTGGTTGGGGTTGCTGCTTCCCCCTGGGGCAGAGCCTGCACTATGTCACCCCCAGTGACACTGCAGCCCTCAGACACCACGTGCTATTTCCAGTAGCAAGCCTTGGGCTGGTTTTTCCTTTGTGGGATAACCATAGCACAGGTGAGCTGGAGGTTATTCTGCAAGTGAAAATCAGCAGGAACAAGGGCAACTGAGCACATGGCTTTTTCTAAAGAGGGAATTTGCACCTCTGCTTTCTTCACCTCATCTCCTCGCCTCACCTGGTGACCCAGGACCTGCCTGTAGATGCCACCATCCTGTGGTCCATCACATCCAGCAGGGGGTGTACCTTCCCAAGAGATCCTGCAGCCAGGTAGGGCTAGCACCACAAAACCACAGCTTAGGCCACCCAGAGCAGCTCCACAGAGTTATTTCATTTCATTTCTCTCTAACCATAATAAATAAGGACAAACTAAGACCAGGAGCAAAGCCCAGAGCACAGGCTATTTCAGGCTGAATTAGTCATTGCCAAGATAGGGAGTGTGTCATTCCATCTGAGCAGCCGTCCTGGAAAAGAGCTTTGAGTCCAGCTGCCTGGTGAACTGATCTTTTCAAAAGGGAGAGTGAGATGGAGGCAGCAATTCTGCCGTGTATGGTTGGTGTCTTGGACAGAAGTAACATCACTGGAAGAAAGCAACTGTTTCAGAAGTGAGAGCTCTTCCCAAGGCTGGGAGCCCTTTGGCTCTGCCTGAGGGGTAGCATGGGGCAAGGGGACAGAGGACAGCTGGTGACAGGGTGGCAGGAATTTGGGGTGGGATGAGTCTCCAGGAGCTCAGCTGGCTGAGTGATGTAGTGGGCAATGGCAGCTGCCAAAGGGACTAGCCCTCAAAGGTCAGGGTTGAGTTGCCTCTGTCCAAAACACCTTCCTGCCCTTGATTACCTTTTTTGACTCAGTTTTTCTAATCAAAAGCCAATGGCCAAATTAAACCACCAGGACAGGCAACTCTTCAGCCTCTGTCATGACCCCATTGTGCTGGGATGCTGGTGGGCACTGGGACAGCCATCTTCCCTTTTCCTTCTCCATGATTTTGGGGCTTGCCTTCACACAAAGTACCTTGCTCTTTGCAAATTATGTGGCAAATTTGCAGGAGGCTCCAAGGTTTTCTCCTTTCATTTTTCTTGGCAATCTTTACTCTCCCTTTTCAAAGTGTTCTCCATCTCTTTTGCCATTTCTTTCAGAATCATCTGAATAATGTGTCAACCAGTGAAATACATTTTGCTAGCTGGTTAAGTCCTAAATATTGAGCTCTCTAATGTCTGGCTCTTCACCAACACTGGTGCTTATTTTGGGGTTATTTATCAACAAAAAGAGAAAGGGTTGCTACAAAGGATGGGAAAAACACATAAACCCATTTACCTGGAAGATGCTTGCATGGATTTACCAATTACTGCTGGTGAAAGGCATCGCAGTACAGGCAGCCCTCACCTCGATGCCTTTCCAACTCCCCAGCAGAGCACTGGAATATACTGGGTGGATGTAAAGCATCCACTGGGGCTTGTGCACCTGGAAATACAGAGAGCCTCATGGAGCTGGCTTGCTTTTTGGGATTGCACTTGGGCAGTGATGTCACTGTGCACCTGCTACACAGGTAGTTCTGCTTATCAGAGAATCACAGGAGAGCTTGGGTTGGAAAGGACACTAAAGATCATTCACTTCCAACTCACCCCCCCCCATCACTGATCCTTATTTTTTGTACAGCAAAGACCAGCCACAGCCTAATATTCCTGCTCCATGCAATGCTGGCACCTATAAAGAGCTGTTTCTTTCCTCAAAAAAGCCAAACAGAGCCCGAGCCCTTGAAGTCAGGTAGCATGGTCTAGGTTGGATGGGAGATGAAACATCTCCCTCCTGCCCCAAGGATTTGGTGCCCCAAGGAATTTAATGTGGCACAGGGGGTCCCAGCAGAGGGATGGAGTTCACTCCCCACACCCTGCCAGCCCTGGTAACATCTTTGTTTTTCCTTTACAGGCCTATACAATTCAGGGACAATACGCTATTCCACACCCGGATGTGAGTTTTACCCTAATTTTTCTTATACCCTTTTCTGTCACCTGCATGCTACTGTTAATTCACATAATATTAATATTAGCCAATAATATTAATAGCATATTTGCAAAGTGACTGGCCATGTGTAGTATCTGTAATACCTCAAATAGCCTTTTAACCTGTTAGCACTAAACTTTATTACTTCTGAGGACTTGGCCTGATGCTAAATTGTTTGCATTATTCACTGCTATCCCTTCGTTCTGATAGAAACCATACTGTATGCATTTTGTGCCTCAAAATGATCAAAACAAAAAAAAAACAAAACACAAAAACAACCTTCCCTTCTATTTTCTCCTTGTCTTTAAAATGTTGGTGAGCCAAGGGCATATTTAGCTTCTGAGTGCCTTGGTGGGGTGGGAAGAAGCCAGAGCTCCAAGGGTTTTGTGCTTGAAGATGGGGCAGGGATGTGCCTTTCCGAGGGGGTGCTCCTTCAGGTGATGTGGAAATTGAACTAAGCCCCCATCATGTCTCCCAGAGGGATGGGGAAGGTGTGTGCTTCTGTATCTCACCTTGCTGAGGGCCCCCAGAGCAACATGGCCACCCTGGGTTTGGTGGCTGTCTCACTGCTGTGGGTGGCTGTTACCCACAGCAGGGCAGCCCGAGGACAGCCCCCACTTCACCTCGGGCTCCTTGGTGCAGAGGCAGGAGCTTCTCTGAGCTGCTCTGACTGAGGTTTGCTGATGCTGGGATCTCTTGGGCTCCTGTGCCTGTGGGGGGTCAGGGAGCACTTCTGTGGGGGGACCACGTAGGGATCAACAGCTGGAATGTGTGCACCTGAAATTACCAAGGGAAATAGAAAATCAGTCTGTTTGAAGGATTTCTCTGAGGAAAGCAGTGAAGCTCTGCTTCTGAGGTGGTCATGGCTCTTAGAAAAAGCAGGAACTTGCTAAATGTGTTTCCAAGGGGACAAAATACCCATTGAGTCCCACTGCAGAGGGTCCCTCCTGCTGTGAGGCAGGGATCTGCAGTGGGGCTGAGGATGTCGCAGCGGGAGGAAAACATTCTCCAGCCATCTCACCCATGGGAAGGGGTTGATGCAGCTCAGTGTTCCCCTTTCCAGTAAGTGCATTGGGTACTAAATCATAACATTACTTTTTCTGTGGTTGAGAAGGTGGCAAGGCTGTTTGATACTACGAATGCCTGCCCCATATGGGAACATTTGGGAGTTGTAGGCTGGATTTTCATCCTAGGAGAAGTGGTTTCACTGGAATTAGAGGAATCCAGGCTTTGGCTTTCTATGTGTGTACTCTGAACAGCCTGCTGTGATGGTTGATAAGAAATATTCCTAATTATGTACTCTTTGCTTTTACTCCATAAGCAGACTATAACTAAAAAACCTGTGTATTTAGGGTAGATCAATGCAGTCTTTATCCCAGTTTTTCTCTGCAAGTGGTGCCAACAGCTTAGTGTTTTCCTTGTTCCTATATTCCTCTGATTGTCAGGATTAAAATACATTCGATGGCTGCACTCTGCCCCACTCCCTGCAAATTTCCTGAATAAAGCTGTTGGTACAGGGGCTACTCACTCCACCCTTACTCTCAGGGTGTTCTTTCAATGATTGGTCATTTTAAACAATGTTCAATACAGAACCCAGTCTAGAATGTGCTTTTAGGGCATTTTAAACATGTTTTAGGTGTCTGTGTTTAGTGGCTGCCTTTTGCAAAGCAGGCAGAATTTTGAATGCCCAGTGTGTGCTCCTGCCTTGGTTTTGTCCCCTGGAGAAACACCCCAGGACAAGGAAAGCTTTGGCTCATGAGGGGTTTCAGCATTGCCTGGGTGTTTTTGGCTGTTTGGGATGTTATGCATAGGTGCCTGCCTTCCCAAAAGGCAGGATCATAGAGTTACAGAATAGGTTGGGTTGGAAGGTCCCTTAAAACACATCTCACTCCTAACCCCTGCCATGGGCAGGGGCACCTTCACCTGTCCAAGGCTGCTCCAGGTCCCGGTGTCCAGCCTGGCCTTGGGCACTGCCAGGGATCCAGGGGCAGCCACAGCTTCTCTGGGCACCCTGTGCCAGGGCTTGCCCACTCTCACAGGGAAGGATTTTTCTCCAGAATCCCATCTAACCCTGCCCTCTGTCAGTGTGAAGCCATTCTCCCCTGTCCTGTCACTCCTTTGGGCCCTTGTCCAAAGTCCCTCTCCAGCTCTATTGGAGCCCTTTCAGCCCCCTGGAGCATCTCCGTGGCCTCCTCTGGACTCACTCTAACAGATCCATATCCTTGCTGTGCTGGAGACCCCAGAGCTGGATGCAGTACCTCAGGTACAGTCTCACCAGAGCAGAGGGGGCTCTCCCCTCCCTCGACCATGGAAGATGAGCTGGAAGAGATGGATGTGGCAGCTTTTTCTGCGACACCTGGGTTTAGCCATCTTCTCCCGTCCTAGGCTTGTTTATTGCTCTAATTGCAGGGGCTGCATAAATACCACTATGCAAACGGTGTCTGGAAGGTCTAGTAGGTTAGTATTAGAAAGGATTTTGGTCTCCCCCTCTTGGCAAAGCAGGACCCCTGTCCCAGAGCTGAGCCCACTGGGCAAAGAGGTTTCATCTGGAGTCCTGCCAGTGGGACCAGGTGTCACAAGGAATTCCAGAAACAGGGTGCAGCTCCAGAAACAGGGTATTTCTGAAGTTAAGAAGTAGTGGATGCTAATGTCCCTGCTCCCTGCAGGAGCAGTGACATGCCCAGTGTTGTCTGGAGACAGCCATGTTGTGGCAGGAGCCTGGCCTATCACACCTTTGGATAAAATAAGCCAAAGATAGCCAAAATAAGCACAGAGATGTGCAGACAACTCTTTTTGTGGAGTAGTGAGACCTGTCCCCTGAGGCAGTGGAGGCTGGGTGTTCTCCAGACAGGATAGGGATCCCAGAAGTACCTGCCCAGGGATTTGCAGGTGTTTCACTCCTTCCTGCTGCCTCCCTCCAGTCTTCCCCCAGCCAGCACAGCCCTCAGGTCAGCTCTTCCCAGCATCTCAGTGCTGCCAGCCAGACCTCCCCACTCTCCCTCCCCAGCCCCGCTGGAGCAGCAAAGAGGTGTTTGAGTCTTGTTCTCCAAAACACTGAAACTGTAACTCTGGCCTCCCCATTACCAGGGATAAGGGGCAAAACAAGCAGTTTGAGTTTGGGGGGGTGATGCTGTGCTGACAACTCCCTGAGCACCTGTGAAAGTGGGAGGTGATGAAGAGCCTCCCACCTGCTCATTGCCAGACTTCAGCCCAGTTTGGTTTGTTTTCTTTATTTTCCTGTCTTTTTGGTTTTTTGGTTTGTTTGTTTTTTCTTTTTTAATTTGGAGCAGTAAAACCAAGCACAAAATGTATTCCGAACAAACACCTCTCTATAAAACTGCTTCCTGACTGGGCAGCAAAACCTCCCTGGCACAACAAGGGATACAAGGATCTGAAATACCTACTGGTCATGGCTGAAGCCCATAATTCCCTATATTCCCAATGAGCTGGCATTTGGAAACACAGTATATCCATCTCCCTGAGGCACTTCCCATCAGAGGCACAGCACAAGAATGTGTGCTGCGGGGACAAAAGGTGACAGTGTGGCTCTGGTGGCACAGAGGGTCCCTGAGTGCTGGCTGTGACGCCCACCAGCTGGCCCTGCACCAAGGCAGAGTAGAACAGACAGTAAGAATGGGCTTCTTGCTGGTATCGTACTTCAGACCCTGACCAAAGATTGGGGCTTTATTGCACTATACCCAGGCCAAGTCCTTTCTGCTAATGTTTTTGCCATGTCTCACCATGGCTTCCTGGTTTGGTTTTTTCTTTAGTTTTTTTTTTTTTTTTATTTTTCAGTTTGTTTTCCATTCCCCCCCCCCCCACCCCCTTCCGTTATAATTTTGTTCTTGCTTTTCAGTGTGACTTGTTGTACTCTATGACAATAACCTTCTTAGCTCTAATGTCCCTCCTACCCCTCAGCAGTTGACCAAGCTCCACCAGTTGGCTATGCAGCAAACCCCCTTTACTCCCCTTGGACAGACCACCCCCGCTTTCCCTGGTACGTACCCACACACCCTTTCAAGATATCCTTCTCTTACCTGTAGAGTTTCTCTCTCTTTCTAAACTCTTGCTGTTTAATGGAAATGAGCAGGGCAAGTAAAAAGTGGCAGTATCCATGGGGAGAGGTTGAGGAGAGGCTTGACAGATGTTGTGGGGGTTACAGTGTTCAAGGGCGAGCTCTCAGCCTGGGCTTTCCCAGCAGAAGCCGTGAGCACCATCCCTCCCTCCACGGAGGAGGCAGCATCCCCTGCCCCGTGCTGCTCCAGATCCCGGTGGGACATCCGCGCTCTCCTGGCGGGAGTGGCTCGGGTTGGCCGGGGGTGCTGCCTCGGGGAGCAGTGCTGAGCCAGGCAGGACAGCACCCTCACGGTGGGAAGGAGTCATGGCTGAAGGGGGCTGTGCCGACGGGAGGACAGCTGGCCCCGGCGTGGCCCGAGCCTTGTCCTCAAGGCCGGTGTGTTCCCAGTGACCTGGGAAGCAGATTGAACACAGGGGATGGAGGTACTTAAAGTACCGCTTGGAAGTGACTTTTCTGGCAGTATGTTCATCATATTTTGAGCTTCCTAGATGAAGTGACATTGCTTATCTCCTCGAAGGGAAAAGCATTAAACCTGTTTCTTCTTTGCTCTTCAGGAGAAAAGCTGCCCTTACATTCCTCCGAAGAAGCTCAAAATCTGATGGGCCAGTCATCAGGTAAAACACAAAGCTGGAGGGACGTAAGCAGGCTTTGGTTGAAATATATTCCGTAAATAGGACTGTGCCATTGTTGTGCTCTGAGAGGAATCGTGGCTGTCTTGGTGGACACAGAGAGATCGGGCAGTACCCTTCTCCTTGGTGCAGCATGTCAAAGGAAAAGAGCATAGGCTTTATTGCCTGGCTCTGTGACATTTATGTGTAACTCCCACAGAACCACAGAATATCCTGAGTTAGAAGGGACCCACAAAGGATCATCCAGTCCAACTCCTGGACCTGCACAGACGCTCCAACAATCCCAGCCTGTGCATCCCTGGGAGCGGTGTCCAAAAGCTCCTGGAGCTCTGGCAGTCTCGAGGCCATGCCCATTCCTTGGGGAGCCTGGGCAGTGCCAGCACCCTCTGGGGAGAACCTTTTCCTAATCTCTAGCCTGGACTCTGCCCTGGCATAGCTTCATGCTGTTCCCTGGGCACAGGGAGCAGAGATCGGTGCTGCCCCTCAGGTGTGGTGAGGTCTCCCTCAATTCTGTCTGCAGAAAGGGAAGATACCAGAGTCATCACCCTTATTCCTGCATTTAATTTTGCATAAACTTTGCTCAGAAACAACAGAACAGTGCCGGTGGAAACAGCCATGACATGCAGCTCTAGCCATCTCCGAGCCATTCAGGGTGAGTTGCAATTTTAGTGGGACAGGACCCTGAGGAGCCAAAGCGTGGCTGCAGCCTTGGAGAAATTTTGTCATCTGTCAGATGTCCCACATTCATCCGTATGTGAGGAAGAGATGTGTCTTTTGTTTCCTACCATTGCATAGAGGAGCTGTCCCAAGACCTGGAGGCTCACAGGCAGGATGAACCAGACCTGGGGCACACAGCCATCCTCATGCATGCCTCAAAGGTTTGGGAACAGCACCTAACTATTAAAGCAAGCGTAGCCCAAGCAAATAGATCCCACAAGACTGCAGAAATACAGATTTCATGACACTCACCTATGCAGCCATGTTTTCTGCATACCCCCTTTGCCCATTGCAGTCACCCAAGGCATTAATCCTGCCCTGACACCCTTGTTACAGCCTCAAGGACTGCTTGTACATATCAGAGAGGGAGGATCTGGAGTGATAAAATAACCAGTTTCCGGGTCATGGGGAAGGATGTGGCCATTCCTCAAAGGCTCTGTGATGCAGGGATGGTGCAGTGCCATGGCACCAAGTGTCCCAAGGGCCTTCAGCATCATCCATGTCATCTGAGTGTGGGATGGAGGATGTTGCCTATGAGTCTGAGGAGCTTAGCTTATATTCCCTAAGATTCCTGGGTGCCTCTGCTGCTCAGAGCCCTCACTGGTGCTGTGCTCCCTTCAGAAGACATTTTCTGCCACACCTAGGCTGCTGCTGACCTGAGCCTTTTAACACATGGTCAAGGGAGAGGGACACCCTCACCAGAGGGACATGTCTGTGATAGGTGCAGTCCACCTTGCCCCAAACTGTGAGGAGGCTCAGTGTATAGGCTAGTCTACGTGAAGTGTGTGCTGTAAAGTCAGCATTGAGCATTGCCTGTGCTGTAATACCTGGACAGGAGATGTTTTGTGCAGGTTTTGGCATTAGTACCCCTGGCAGAGGGCTGCCTGCTGGAGGATCTGCATCCTCATTCCCTGCACTTCCTCTCCTCTCTGTGTTCCCAAGGGAAAAATCTGGTGAGGAAGCTTCCTGCAGGTAGATGTCAGCCAGGTATGTCTGGGAAGCTGCATTCAGGAAAGCACACTAAGTACAGTGTCACATAATCATGTGAATGATTTGGGTTGGAAGGGCCCTTACAGCCCATCTTTTTCTAACCCGCTGCCATGGGCAAGGACACCTTCTACTATCCCAGGTTGCTCTAAATCTCATCTGCCCTGAACACTTCCAGGGATGGGACAGCCACAGCTTCTCTGGACAACCGATGCCAGGGCCTCCTACCCTCATTTCCTAACATCCTAAGATCATGCATGAGCACATCAGAGACACCCAGAGCTCCTCTTCCTTTGTGCTGAGGCCCTCCATGGAAATATGTGAGGAATTGGGTGCTGCTGCTGTCTTGTTTTGCAGGAGCCCTGTACTTCCAGTCTCCTTGCGCTTCTTCATTCTGCACCTCCTTAACCACCCTCTTTCCATGGATACAGATCTGGCAGTCTCTTCTGTTCTTATAAGCCTTCATCAGTGGTTGATACCATAAGGATAAGGGGTTTTTTTTCCAGTTACTGCAAATTTCTGTCAGGCAACAGACAGCTTCTTTCTTGCAGATTTGACATAGGACGTCCCTGCTTTGGTACTGAGGTGATTTAATATGGGAAACCATGGGAGAGGGAGGCTTTTACCTAGGATCACTACAACATGGTGTCCTCTTACCTCTGGAGCTGCACCCACAGGGTATCCTGCTGGCTCCAGCCATTCCCACCATGGAGGAGAGAGTTCTCCCTGATCTAGGAGAGGGTGGGAGGAAGCTGCCGCCTTTGCTCCTCACTGTGTAGTTTTGGAGGGAAGCAGGATCTAGATCTCCGTACTGTTCATCTTGCTTTCCCTTGGGAATAAGAGGGACAGCTGCTCCCAGGTCCAGCTAGGTTGCGTTTCTTAGCAGTCTGGCTCAGATTCAGCGTGTTGAGTCTGTGGGACTTAACTTGCAGACGAGTTGTGCCGCCGGATCCCGCAGGGACGCTGGTTTTGAGGCACCAAGCTACTGTCACACACCCCAGCAGCTCAGTGCTGCTGCATCCAGAGAGGGCTGGTGGGTGTCCCAGCCAGCATGCTCTCTGCTGCTGTGTGGGAAGGTGTTTCACCCACCTCTCTTTGCTGATGATGGAATCTTGCACCCTCCTCTGAAGCCATTCCCAGTGGGAGGATGGAGGGTGGGAAGTGAAGCACTGGTGGGATGCAGGGAAGGTGACACCCAGCTCCAGCAGAGTCAGGTAGCAACTGTCTTCCTCCTCCTTGTCCCAGAGTGTGTGATCCCCTTCCCCTTCCCAGCCCGGAGCAGGATGCAGCCTTGGCAGTGTTGTGGGAAAACAGCAGAGCTCTGTCGTGTTGCCACTGCCAGCTCTAACCATGTTCCCTTGAATCTGCCCAGGTTTGGATGCCAGTCCCCCGGCCAGTACTCATGAACTCACCATTCCCAATGATGTAAGTAAATCCAAGTGCTTCCTTGGCATGTCTGTGTGTGCGTGTGTGTATACACATATATGTTTGTATATGCATACATAGATCTATGTATAAGCTGCTGCCATTTGACTTTGTTAGAGATTCCACTTCCCCATGATCCCTCATCCATGTGCAGTCTGTGGGGGATCAACCGGCAGCACAAAGCGCCCGCTGGACTTCACCCCATCGGTAGCTTCCCTAGGTACAATCCTTAATGCTCCATTTCCCTTTCCAAGTGGACTCGGTGCTCATGAAACATGCCCAGTTGACAGCACTGGGAGAGAGCTCCCATGACAGCCTTGAGGAAACTCTTAACTGCTTAATCAGGCTGTGGCGGGTCTGAGATGATGTTCCAGCTCAAGGGTAGTGACTGGGTGGAGTGGTGGGGAAGAGGAGGTAAGTAAGTGACATTTCCACTGCCACGAAGTGCCACACGAGTATCTGAAGGACAGTGCGTCTCAGTACTGCTGGCAAGCAGCTGTGGGGTCTGATAGGTGGAAGCTTTGTGGTAACATGGGTGGTGGACTGGGACACTGGCTGGGAGGAGGCGGGAGCCATGCTGTGTGGGGAGGAGGTGGGATGGAGAGCACGACACAGCCAGCACCTGGATCCACATGAACCTCACTTGCTTTTGGACTGGTTTCTATGGATTAAGACCCAATCTGCTTCAGTCAGGATAAGAGCAAGTGGAGGGATGACATCCAGTCTCTATTCCCATCTCCATCACTGACAAGCACCTTCAGCTCACCCTCATCAGGAACCTCTGAATGGGGTCTGTCAGCTGTTGCTCCTTCTCCCTGCTGTTCACCAGCAGCCAGCCGTGCCAGGGAAAGGCAGCGATCCCAGCGGCAACTGCCGGGCACCTCTGCCAAGACCTTCGTCCACCCAAGAGACATGGCAGTGCAAGAGTCTGTGAACACCTGCTGACCGAAACCCTTGGAGATGCTTTGCCAAATGACCACGGGAGGGATCTGCAGAGGAGCCCGTGGGGGCTGATCCCAGATCTGCTTCTGTCCACCCAGCAGGGACTTCTCTCCAGGAGGCTGCAGGGAGCTCTGCAGGCACTCCTGAGGTTCCATCAGCCATGTCTGCTCAGCATGGAGGACTGTAGCAATGAAGGCATCTTCAGGAATATAAAGAGACCCCTTGCAAAAGGACTCATGTAGGAGTAAAGGGTGGCAGGAGACCTCTGAGAACTCAGAAGCACTCGGAGCATTCATTTGCCAGAGACCCAGCTCTCACCAGACCTGGGAGGCATTAGATGTTATCACCTGCATCTTAAAAACTCCTCCTTAGCTCTCCCCATTGTTGTTTCAAAGGCTTTCAAACACCCTCGGCCACCCTCTTATGAAGGAGAGGACAGGTTTGGGTTCCTTTAAGAGTCACCAGGTGTATTATTATTGGTGTAGCTTGGAGTTGTGCTGCAGTGGAAGGAAATCTGATGATACCCATCTTGCTGTTCCTCTGACTGTCAGGAGAAACTTGAAGGCCATTCAACTTGGGTGTAGCTGAGCATCTGCCTAAATAGTTTGGCTCCTCAGGTCTCTCCAGCAGATTTCCATTTGCTGAAGCATCTCGGAGTTATTTCTGTGCTGTGAAGACCAGGATGGGCTGAACATCCCCCCACAGACCCTGGGACAGTGGCTGCCCTTCCAGTGTATATTCAAGTTCATATGGGATAAAAACCACCATGGCCGCCCCATGGTCTGACCAAAGGATCAGGGAATATTTGGAGGAGTAATCATCTCTACTTATACCATGCAGAAATCCAGCAGCTGCCGAGATGAACATCCCATGTATAAAATGCCCTTGGGAAAGAGCTCAAATGGCCAAAAAGGGCACACAGAGCACTTCATGCCTGTGTTGTTAGAGCTGGATATCCCTGTATGTGTTACCAAGCTTTGGAAATGCTTTGAGGGAGATGCACAGATGAGGAAAGACCACTGAAGAAATTTAGGCCACTGAGGACCATTGAGGAAATTCAAGGGATGAACAGTTGAGGAAATTCAAGCCTCCAGCTGGCTCTGATTTTTTCACAAGAGTAGGAAGGATGTGGTTTTTTTTAAGGTCCACCTTTCCTGTGGGTGCCACAGCTGTGTGGTGCTCTCCTGTGCCCGCTGGAACGCCACTGAATTGCACCAAAAGAGCTAGAGGGGGTAGCAGAGGTACTGAGGGTGTCCTACTGGGATAGAAGAAATGTGGGATGGGGTCACTACACCAGCTGAGTGGGCTCCTGGGGTTGGCCTGTTGCCAGGTAAGGCAGCAGGCTTGTTTCTTTGGATTTGTTGTGACTGGCAAGGGGATAAGTACCTGCAAAACACTGCCCATCCATTAAATAATGAAAATTATTATTACTGAAGTGAGCCCTCCTTGAAGCCCTCTGAGGTGCTGGGCACCATGTGCAGATAATGGAGATTCTTGCCCACAAGGAGCAGGCCTCTGGATGTGTCCTTGGAGGACCGTGCTCACGCGCTGGTAGGATTCACCCCGGGCTGTCCCTCTCCTGTTTTCATGAGCATTAAGGTCACTCTTGTCCCAGGTGTACTTGCATCCTGCCGGTGACTGCCAGAGCTGCCGCTTCTCAGACATTCCCTCCGTGCTTTCTTTCCTAGCTAATAGGCTGCATAATCGGACGCCAAGGGACCAAAATCAATGAAATTCGGCAGATGTCGGGAGCGCAGATCAAAATCGCCAACGCCACAGAAGGATCATCGGAGCGCCAAATTACCATCACAGGAACCCCTGCAAACATCAGCCTTGCGCAGTACCTCATCAACGCCAGGTGAGACCACCTCCCACCTCGGCCGATCGCGGCCCACCTCGGCCGATCCCATCTCGCCGGCGCGCTGGGAGCAATCCGTGCTTCCGGTGCCATGGGTCAGCAGGGGCTTCCCAAGGCCGGCTGGGATGGATGATGTCTTGCTGAGACCTCTGAGCAGGGACCAGATATCGCCAGCAGGACATCTCCCCCCAGCCGGCACTTTGGCTGGAGACCGCGAGCCGCCACGCTGCTGGCGGAGTGGCCACTGGTTGCGCCGGGCTCCTGCCCTTCCCGCCGCCTTCGCCAAAGGATTTTGCTCGCGGGTGGGCAAAGTTGCCGCCGTCTTTGCCTCTGGACGAGGCCGGGGATGGGGACAGGAGCAGAGCTGAGCCGGTGGCAGGGAGGCGTCACTTGGGAGCTGCTTGCTGGCGTCCCAGCATCGCTTACTGTTTTCCACGTGCTTCCAGGCCTCCCAAAGGCTTTTCTCCATTCAGTGAAAACAATCAGTCCAATAAACGCAGGACATGAGAACGGCCCGACTGCTTGCTTTCCATCATGAAAAACTTGGCACCGCAGGACTTCACAGGCGCCAAGGGTTCGCAGCACTGCCGCTGGCTGGGGGGAGACGCAGCACATGCCATGGGGGCCAAGGGCCAGCAAGGGCCTGCGAGGGTGGCATGCAGGGGAGGCATAGCTGCAGAGAAGAGCTGGGAATCTGCTTCGTGCAGGCAGCAAGCTGTGTCCAGGCTGCTCGCTCAGACCTGTTTGCCCGTGCCTGCAGACTCATGGAGAGCGAGTTTAAAGGGATACAGGACCTTCCTGGTAGCTTTGCGCCCGCCTGGCAGAGCCACTCAAACGGGCCCATCCGCCTGGGCAGGATTGATGCCGTGCCAACCCGCCGCCAGCCCCGGATGCACGCAGGAGGGAGGCTGCTGGCAGCGCCCTGAGGACGGGGGGCTGCTGGCGGCGACTCTGACACTTGTTGGGGTGTGGGCTGGGAGCACCGGTGAGGTCTGTATGTGCTTTCTCCTCCTTGCACCCAACCCACCCGAGCCCCAACCCGCAGTAGACCCCCGCCATCCCATCCCGCCCCGCTACCCCGCTGCCCATGCCCGTGGCACCTCTCCCCCTGCTTGGGCGAGGGACGGGGGCAGCCCCCCACCCACGGGCATGGCTGTGGCTTCCCCACAGACCCTTGCCAGTCCCCCCCTCCCCCCACTCCCCGAGACGGGAGAGAGAAAGAAAAGAAAAAGAAGCGCCTCTTAGCTGATGGGAAGGGCTAGCTGAGCTGCCCCCTGTGCAGAGGTGACCTGGTGGGGCTCAGCCTCTCCCGCAGTTTCCAAACCGGAGCAAAACAAAGCAGCCAGAGAAGCTGACACAGCTGCCTGTCCCCAGTGGGAGGGCCGCTGCTGGAAGAGAAGCTGTGCTCTGGGATGACTCCTGCCAGCACTTCTGGTGGGTGACACCCCTGCCATGACATGGTGACAGTAAAGGGCACCACCTGGCTGCATCGAGGAGAGGGGGAGGCAGCCAGCCATTACGCTGGCTCTGTGCTCCAGCCCCCTGTACCCTCCATGGGGGACCCTCAGGCCACCCAGCGATGCTCTGCCCACTCCGTCTGCGTGGGGTCTGGGCAAGAGGAGGAGCGCTACCCTGCAGGGTCTTCGTTTTCTTTTCTGCTCCGGTGATTAAGCACTTGTTTTTTGTCTCCCCCCTACCCCTCTCTCTGCCCCTGTCTATTCTAGGCTGACGTCTGAGGTCACTGGAATGGGCGCACTCTAATTTCCACCCACCATCCTCCACTCCGCACCACCTGACCCTCTCCAGCCACCGGCACTCCACCCAGCCTGTACTGCCTGTACATTTACAGTCTTTCCTTTGCCTCCACAGATACTCTTTTCTTTACTAACAAATACATATATATACATATGAACACACGCACGCGTATTCACACACTGGAAGGTTTCTTTACGAGCTCTTTGCTCTGTGCTCCCGAGGCTGCTCCCAAACTCTTTGGTTATGGTCCTTGTTTTCAGCATTACGGTGTTAATTCTTCGTCTGCTTTTTGGGGATGAGGGAGGGGGGAGGGGGGCACTGTTTTTTTTCTCTCACTGGCGAGACTGCAGGAGCTGGTGTGGTCTCTAGTCTAGCATAGCTACCTACACGTTTGAGTTGACATTGGCGGTACTTCCTGTAGCCTAAGGACATACATGATGCCACCCAGAGCTGTGCCTACTTCAGATGACTTAACTTTTCCCACCCTCCTTCCTTTGGTACTCCCCTTTGCTTGTCCTGGCTCACCTTCACCACCTCATGCCCCTGCCCTCAGGGCAAGGGCATATTTTTCACCCGTGTTATTTGGGAAGCAGAAGCCAAGCACGGTTCAACCCGCAGGCTTCTTTCTTGGAACATGGCATGGTCCAGACAAATCCTTTCTCCTGCTAAACTAAGGGAATCTCACACACACACACCCACATATACACACAAATGCTCATTTTTTTAAAACTAATGAGCACCTGAAAGTGGTAAGAACTCAGCTGTACAGGATTCACACCCCCCAGGGGCCTTTGAAAGCACTCTTTTGGCAATCCCCCATGAGCAAAACCATTGGACGATAGCTCAGGAAGCTCTGTGAGCTGGCTGTGTTTGTCACTGTTTGTGTTCAATAAATGTCTGTGCAGCTCTGGTACCGATGGGCTCTGACTGTTCTTCTCCTGGGTTGCCCCAACAATACCAGCCCCATCCTTCCCTCTGCATCCTTCCACACCTTTTTAGCTGCTTGGAGGGAAGGTGGGGGTTGTATGCACGAGTTCTCCATTTTTTATTATTATTATTATTATTATTATTATTATTATTATTATTATTATTATTATTATTATTATTACCGTTATTATTTATCATCAGCGTAATAATTTTTTTTTGTTTCATTTTTTTAGAGAAGGTCCCCATGACCAATGCACTTCCTGAGTGATTCCATGCTTATTGTTTGGTTTTTTTTTTCCAAAGGGAGAGTATTTGGCTTGCATAATCCTTTGGTTTTCCCTGAGATTAATTTATAAGTTGTGATGCGAAAACCATCATCTCTCACTGCCCCCTTGTCTGGATGGATCTGCCATGTCTGTGCCCCACACCCTTCTCTGAGACCCTCTCTGCCCAGCCCTGCTTCTGCTTCCAGACTTTTCTTCTCTCTCTTGCCTCTCTAACAGGGAAATGTACATTTTTCCATCTGTTACTTCCTGACTGTCTCTTTTCCTGGATTGCAAATGAGGGGACCATGACACACCATGTCCCCAGACAGCTGAAGCAGCCACACAGTACATTTTTGCACTGTACCACATGGGAAACACATTGTTTTTCCAGGTGAGCCCCAAGACTTCCTGGCCTTTCCCTCCCTTCAACCCTCAGTACCAGCAGGCACCACAGGCAGCTCCCCACCCTTCTGCCAGGATGCTGGGCCACTTCTCCTGTCTCCAGCACTGCCTGCTCAGCACTCACACAGGCTGTGTCAGCAATCCCTGCTGATGCCACTGCATTGGTGGAGCCAAAGATGGGCAGGGGGCTGTGGGCACCAGCAGGGAGCTGGTAGGAATGAGAGCATGGCCCAGGAGCCCAGAAAGGTGAAGGCAGTGCCACTGAGCATCGGGGTTTGTTCTGCCCAGGTGTCCCAAAACCTGGGCATGCTCAGCTCTCCAGAGCATTCCAAGCTTCTTTGCTTAAAGGTGCTCCCAGATCCCCCAGAAGGTGCTTTGCTGCCTGTCTCCAACCCCTTGCCCTGCTCTCCCTGGAACTTTGGGTTCCGCTGTGCCTTTTTGGTGGCCCAGCAGCCACACACATTCAAGACCATCCCCTGGTTCCCCATCCAGGGGAGTACGGGTGCTGTGGGGAGTGCTCAGGGGCTCAGGTGGAGCCTTTGCTGGCACCTCCCCCGTGTATTTATGCTGATGCTCAGGTTGGAGGGAGGCAGGCACCAAACGGGGCCTACTCCAAGTCACCAACTGGCCAGCAAAGCACAGAACCACCTGCCAAAATGGTGAGTCAGCTGTGGGCAAGGGGCACTCCTCATCTTCTCCTGTTCCTCACTCTGCTTTAGACCAAATGCTTTTCCTGCTGGAAGAATGAGATATCTGTGTGTGAGACCCAGTGAAAATAACCACCCCGGTGCCCTGGGGTGTGAGTCACAGCAAAAGCTCCACATCCCACTGCCACCACCCTCCATGGCAGCCTGGGGTACTGCCCACTCAGAGAGGGATGGTGCACAGAGGAAGCCAGCCCATCCTGCCGTTCTCAGCTCTTCTGTGGGGCTGTAGGACAAGCTGGAGCATGAGGAGAGCTTCTTCACCAGGTGATGGAGGCATAGTAGCAGCAGAATCACGTTGACCAAGACTGAGAAATCCACCCAAGGCCAGCAAGGCTGTGGGATTCAGACACCTGGGGAAGGCCGAGGAGCGTGACAGCATCCTGGACACAGAAATGGCTTTTCACAGTGCCTGCAGATCACAGCTGCCCTGAATTCCTCTGCTCTCTGCGTGCACTCCCCGTGCTGTTCCCCACCTCCACTGAGACAGCCCTGCTCAAAATAGCAGATGCCAGATTGGGTCTTCCAGATGCAGCCAAGCTCAGGGGCTGCTGCAGAGAGGGAGCAGACTGCAGCAATACCTCCGCACCCATCCCCATGCCAGCAAACCCACGGATAACATCCCCCTCTCGGTACCATTCCCACCCCAGCTCCCTGCCAGGCATCCATCACCCAGCCAGGCTGTGGAAAACCACCCCCGGAATAGGTGGTGAGGGAGAAAAGGCTGGATATGAGCATTGTTCTGGCATCAGGCAGGTGTCTGAGATGTATCAAGGCTTGAGCTGCCATAAGGATCTGCGGTAGAAGGAGTGCTCCAGGGAATGCTGGATGCGGCCACAGGGGGACAAGAAAATCCAAGCAGCAGCAATCACCTGGGTCAGCTCACAGGAGCACTGCACAGTCATGGAATCAGAATATCCTCAGATGGAAGGGATCCACAAGGATCATTGAATCCAGTTCCTGATCCTGCAGAAGGCAACCTGAAGCATCCCTCCTTCTGGCATTCACTTTGACTTCACAACTTTTCTTTGGAGGGCACATTGCCAAGGCTGTTTTGCAAATTTAAAAAGAAAAAAAAAATAAATTGTAGTGTGATGTGGGAATCAACTTATTCATCATCATAAGGGCTTGAGCGAGGTTTGGAGAAAGAGGTGTTGAAACCATTGCAGCATCTCCTGGGAGCATGTTGATGACAACAAGGATAACAGCAAAATCACAAGGATTTTGTCAAACTCAGCTTTGATTTCTTTGGGATGACTCAAAAGGAGATTTGCTACTTTCTTTGGAAGGATCCTCAATGTTTTGCTTTGATTTGTGATAGGTCTTGGGTTTCCATTTTGGATGAACTTCAAATACTGTGATGATACATCCACAGCCATGCCACTGGGAAGAATCTCTAATATTGGAGTGAATATTCAGTACAAGGTGAACATCCCAATTAATCAACTTTAATAGCTTTAATACATTGCTTTTCTCTCCCAAAACAATGCAATGTTATCCAGCCGGAACAATTCAACATTTCTGGAAGTGACCAACTCAGCCACGCTGTTTAGGAATGAGTTATTTAGGGGGATATTTTGACTTTGACTGGAAAGTGTTGGTCCAATGCCTCCCCCTACCCCTGGAGTGTGGGGGTCTTGATCAGAGAGGGGCCAGTTGAGGTCTGTGTTCAGCACCTTGGCCTCAGCCAAAGGTCCTCATTCCCCCTGCATATCCTTGTTGTGCTCCCAAAATTGTTTGGAGTATTGTTTTGTGCATTTTTTTTTTTTTTTTTTTCTAGACTGTATTTGCAAATCTAGTACAAAATAAGGCTGAAAAAAATAGACCATTTCCCCTAAGGGAAAGTGACTTTCACTGGGGAGACTCTTTAAATTTCATACTCTCTTTGAGCTGTTATTCCGGTGTTTGCTATTGTATCCATGCTAGTCACTTTTAATTATGCTAATTCCCAGTTTATGCTCCATTAGCAAGGGAAATGTCCTGCCTCCGGTGCGGGCAGAGGTAGAGTTGCTGGGGGATCTCTGCGTGGTGTGGCAGGGATGAATGCTTAACCCCATTTTCTCCTTGGCCACAGGGATGGAAGGCATCTCCCCTAACCCTGCTTGGCTGCAGTCCCCTGCCCCGGGGGGGCAGCCTGTCCCCAGCCCTGGGCTGGTCACTAGATGTCCCCATCGCCCAGCTTTTCATGGATGCATCCACAGCCACGCCAAGATGTGGGCGGCACTGGGATGTCCGCTGCTTCTAGCCACTGCTCCGATGCACGCAGAGGACATCCCGCGCTGTTGGAAAGGGAGTGGGCTTGTGTGTGTGTCCCTGACACTGGTGATGGTCAGTGACATCCTGCCAGCGGGTGGCTGGCACCGTGCCCCTCTGCAGGAATGGTCCCATCAGTGCTGGGACCTTCACGGAGCCAGCCCACATGGGCAAGGATGTGTGGTGAACATCTCCTTGGCCATGGGTGGCACAAAGCCACCTCCTTATGCTGGCCATAGCCCACTTGGTCTGGCAGAAGGATAAGGTTTTGATGGAGAGGTCTCAGGGGTCTCCATCCATGTGGTCCCCAGGGAGGCATTCCCAAGCTGGCTGCTCTGTGCCCTGGCTGGCAGCAGGAGCCTCTGCGGCTGCTGGAATGACTTGCAGAAATGTCAAGGTCTCTGTGCAATCCCCCTGCTCCCATGCTGGATGTTACAGGGAGCTGGGACTTTGCTGAAAGGGATATTTTTGCTTTCCCTTCAAAAGGAATGCAGCTGCAGATCCTGATCTGCTGTGGTGTGCAGCAAGCTGCAGGCCCCTGTCCAAAGGGTAACGTGGCAGTGACTTTTAGGAAGTACTGAATGTACCAGATGTGCAACTTCCTCCACTCCAGATGTGCAGCCCCCCTCCCACTCTGCCCTAGCAACCATTGTCCTGCAAAGGGGAAGATGAGATTCCAGATCGCTCCAAAAGCATCCCGCAGACCAAATACAGCCAAGTGCAAAGCCAGACTGGCTCTGGATTCCCACACTTGTGTTTAGGCAGTTCACCACAGTGATGTCTCTTCCCAGAAATTATGATCACTCTGCACATGGGGAACAAAACCAGCCAGGAGATGGGGATGAGGATGGAGCAACGTGAGGAGTCTTTGGGTGTGAGCCCCACACTGAACTGTGGCCTGTGGCTGATTTAGAGGACACACATGCTGTTTCCAGAATGAACTGCTTTGATCCCGAAAGGATAGGCCGGGATGTGCATGAGGACTTGAATATTTGAAAAACACTTGGAGTGCTGTGTCCTGGTTCCCTGCAGGCAGTGTCACTATTTGTCCCTGGAGAAAGCCTGTGTCTGAGAGCATTTGTGTCTGGATCAAACGGGATGAGAAGCCCTTGGCTCAGGAGCTTCTCCAGGTTTTGTTGTGTCTGATGCGACTGGGTGGCACAGGATGCCCCACAGGAGCGTGGGCATGGTGGGGATGCTCTGTGGAAGTGTGGGCACAGTGGTGATGGGCCAGCAGCCAGCTGGCAGCGTGGCCAGGCACACAGAGCGCCGAGAGATGGGACAGCATTGCTCTGGAGCTCAGGACTGTGTGCACAGCTTGGGAACAAACCACAACAGATACCAAACAGGATTTCCCAGAGCAAAGAGGAGCAGGCCATGATGTGCTCACCCAAAAGCAGTCAGTTAGCAGTGTGGAGGGTTTTTTGCTGGAGAACATTGCAGTGATTTAACTTGAGGCTGCTGCTGCAGCTGCTGCTGTGGTTTTCCCAAGGGATGCTGCCCTGTGCTACCAAACACGCAGCCATGCTCCCAAATCTCTTCCAGGAGTGCTGCAGTAAAAAAAAAGCCAGTTAAAAATGCAAACCCAGAGAAACTGCCATCTCTATGCTTAAAACAAATCTTCACTTGCAGACTAAAATTTATTCTTGCTGCAAGTAGACCTCCCCTCCACATATTTTGTGCTGAAATGTGATTTCCAGAGGCAGAGGAGGGTGCAGTGCAGCACCAGGCAGAGGCTGTAGGGGATGTGTGCCCTTCCCCAGTGCTCTTCTCTCATCTGCCCATTAACCCCAACTCAGCAGTGCCCTTGCCCATCTCCCCCAAATCTTGCTGAAGGCGTCCAGCAGAACCAGCTCTCCACAGTCACCATCCCTGCAGCCATGGGTCTGTAGGGCAGAGAAAGGGCAGATCCTCAGCCTGGCAACAGCCTCAGTGTGTTCAGATGGCTTCTCTGAAGCTCCCAAAAATCCTCTCTCAGCCCTCAGTGAGAGTTCATGAGGCAAATGCAGCACTCTGGGCAACCAGCTAGGCTCACCTGGCAGCCCAGCTCACGCTGGATGTATTTGGTGTGAGCTCTCATGGAAAAAAAGGGAGGTTTGTTGACGTGTAGCAGAGCTCTGTGTGGGTATGGCTCCTCCAGCTTGGCTTTTTGGGGTGTGAGTGATTTCAGCATCACTCTGGAGAGCTGCTTGGGGTGTTGAAGCAGCCTCATGTTTGTGCAGCCCAGGAGGCCAGGAGGCACCAGTACTGGAGCCTTGGCTGAGCACTGACCATCTCCCTCGCTTGCCCCCAGCTCTGCAGACCCTGACCCCCACGGGAGGAACACCTTCCCTGCCTGACTGGAGCGCTGCAGCCGACCCAGTGCCAGTGGCTGATGCTTGAGCCCTCTCCGAAGATGTTGCCGGCTTCCCACCAGCTTCTCCCACTCCTTCATGGCATCCTTGGGACCACTGTCCGAGCCCCCGGCCCACAGCTGCCCAGAGCCCGCTCCCTCGGCCAGGGCACAGGGCAACAGCAGGCTCGGGGGGCTGGGGCAGCAGCTCTCAGGAGGACAGCAGCTTGCAGCCAGCGTGTGGCGGTACCCACTGCGAGCCAGCGCTTCCCACCGCCCCTTCTGCGCTCCCTCATCGCCCCTCACACCCCTGCCGCTTTGCGATGTATTTCGTGGCTTATCCGTGTCATTGCAATAAAGCTTTTGTTGCTTGAGGTGCCCTCCGTGGTGACTGGGACGAGGCTGGCACCCACAGGGAGAGGGGTGGGGTGCTGGGGGTGCCCCCGTAGCACAAAGGCCTCAGTGCCCCTGGAACGGTTAATGGGGAAACTCAGCCCGTGAAGTAGACCGTGGTTTGGAAAATGGGCCTCAGAGCCCTGGCTCCACTCAGCATCAGGAAATGATCCCACATGGGAGCAGGGCTGCCAGGACAGAGGGGGAACGGGACAGGGGGAGCACTGCAAAGAGAATCCAGAGTGTTCCCGAAAGGCAGTGACAACCGGGATTCATTATCCATCAGGAGACGTGTTTATAACAAGTGAGTCACTGCTGGGCCCTGGGAGCAGCCCAGCAATCCGGGCGCTGCCAGCAATCCAGATGGGATACAGGCTCCCCATCCAGCCCCACACAATGGCAGCTCTCTAACATGTCCCACCAGCCTGCCACGTGCCAGCCCTGCTGGACCTTGGAGCAGCCCTGGTGCTATTTTTGGACACACTGGGGCATGGTTTTTCTCTGGGATGCCTCCTTTCTACCCGAGAAGAGAAGCCAGAGCGCTGCCCCAGCTCTGCATGTTGCCCTGGTGCAGTGAGGGTCTCCATCTCCAGCCCATCCAGCCCTGGGCTTGACACACATCCAGGAGAGGCCAGCACTGCCTGCCCAGACCTCTGCCCTATGTGGAAACAAAGGCAAAAAAGCTATATTAAACTTTTTTCTCCATCTGGAATTATATTTTCTGAGTGAACATCACCCCTGCTCACATTTGGCCCTGCAAAGGGGCTGTAGGCAGGCAGGCAGGGCAGTTCACCCTTCTTTACACCCTTGCTCAACCCTAGGGAGCAGCAGCCCTAAATCTCTGTGGAGTCTGAAAGTCATCCTTTCCCTGTTTGTGCCACCTCTGACATGCCCTTGGCTGGGGTGCCCAGCCCTGCTCCTTGACAAGCTCCAGGCCTGTGGCAGTCACTTTTGACTAAAAAACAGGTTTTCTGGTTTTCGCCTGCCCAGGAATTGGTTGTATGCTTTCACTTGGAGAAAAGCCCCTGTTGCTGTTCCCATCCTGTTCCCAGAGCAGCAGCGCCAGACCACCCCAAAACCTGGTCACCAACCAGGAGCAATGCTCTGGGAAACGTGGCTCAGGGGTCCTTTCCCACCTTCCTGCAAGCCCTGGGCCATCCTCAAAGCACCTTCCGTGGCCTTTGCTGAACTGGAAGACTTTCCCTGAGCCAGAGCCAGCCCAGGGTGGGAGCAGCCCCAGGGAAGGAGTCAGTGGGGCTGTGTGTGCAAACACCCCCAAAGGTTGTTTTGCCACCCATCCCAGCAGAGGGCTTGAATACCTGCCAAGGCTGCAGAGGTGGGATGCAGAGGGATATGAACCACCTGCATGCAGTGGCTTACCCTCTGCAGGACTCATCAGCTGCAAGAGGAAGCTTCTGTGCCCCACTGGAGGCGTTTAAGGGTGCAGAGGCCCCACAGTCCCATCCATTTTATCCATCCCTTTGTGCTGGCTGCAGCTCTGTGGCTTCCTGCTGAGAGGGTGAGTGTTTGGAGATTAAAACAGCCTGTTTACCTTTGGCTGTGCCTCTAAAAAATAATAAACTTGCAGGGGGTGGGGAAGGAGATGCTTATCTTTACACCCTGCTGTGATTCCCCTGGCTGCAGCTTGTGCTGGGATCTGCTGCATGGAGCAGAGGAAATAGGCTTGAGGAGAGCAGTCCTAGAACCATGGGGTGGTTTGGGTTAGAAGGGACCTTAAAGACCATCTTATTCCACCCCCCTGCCGTGGACACCTTCCACTATCCCTGCCCAGCCTGGCCTTGGACACTTCCGGGGATCCAGAGGCAGCCACAGCTTCTCTGGGCACCCCGTGCCAGGGCCTCACCACCCCCACAGGGAAGGATTCCTTCTATATATCCAACAAAAACCTACTTTCTGTGTAAAGTCATTCACCATTCTCCATGGTGAGATGGTTTGCCTTTGCTTCTCGTTCTGTAGAAGATCCAAGGAAGATGCTTGGCACTGCTTGGAGTGGGCTGGGAAGGCATTCTTGCCAGGAAGGGTGGCTGCCTTGTTTCATCCTTCTAGGAAAAGGCTGCAGCTGGATCTGGCTCTGGTATGGAGGGAACTGGGCTGCATGCCTTGCTGCATCCTGGGAGCTCTCTGGAAGGGCACAGACACACGCGGAGCCTGGATGGCTGCTGGGGTGGTAAAATTAACAAGTATGAACATGCATGCTTAATAAAAAGGGGAGCAGAAACAACCTGGGAAGGGGCTACTGGAGACCTCTGGGAGTTTGCTAGACACTGCAAGCTCCTGGGCTGGGGTGGATCATCCCCATGGAAAACTATGGAAAGGATCCGGCTGCCTCTGTGCTGCGCTGTGCCAGGAAGCCAGCTGAGATATGCAAAGGGCAGCCAACAAGGAAGATGCTTTCTCCATCCTTCACAAGGCTTTGGGGTCTAATGCCTTCATGCACACGGATGCAGGGTGGGGCTGCAATCCACAGAGGAGGAAAAGCAGGTTTCCAACCCATGCTGCTCATCCCTGGGCAGCTTGGTGCTGCAGGCTGGGCTCTGGTAGCATGGGGCTAGAACCAGCGCTTGCAGTCCCCCTAGCTGGAGGCAGCACCGTGTCTGGCGGCTGCTCAGCTGTTCCTCGAGCATCTGGGGCCTGCCTTCTCCAGGGAACATGTGCCCAGCCTGGCAGGCACTCTCCACTCCCTGGGAATCGCCCACACCCCGCCTTTTAATTGCAGAAGGATGGAAAATATTCCCTGCTCAGCTGCTGGTGGGGTTAGTGCGTTTTTCCACCCGTTTTTCCTGGATGTGCTCCACAAGAGGGGGCTCCTCTGTCCCCTGTCCCTCCAGTGATGACCCCAGGGCTGAAGGTGGCATGTCCCAGGCTGCTGCCTTTTCTCCAAGAACAGGAAGACAGTGCAGGTGTTGCTGATCTTTCCAGTTTGAGCCAGTTTTGTTCCCAAACTATGATGTTCCCAACTCCCCAGACTCCACACTTTGGGCTGTTTCTATTTTCTGAGGAGATGGAGGTGGGGGGGAAGCCCTAGAAGTGAATTTTCCTTCAAGCCTCCACTGTGCAACAGAAGAAGAGAGTGAGACTCTTTGACTGTGGGGTATTCCAAATGTGTGACGTCCTGGCATCCTGTGGCTCCCCCGTGAGTTGAGGATCCCTGCAAGAGCTGGGGAGGCCCAGGAAAAGGATCCTGAAAGCGTTATCTCCTCTCCTCCAGCTCCCACGCCGTATCCGCAACCTCCTCTCTCATTTGACCCTCTCATCTTCCCTAAGAAGCTGAGCCAAGCTTTCCCACAGACCCAGACAGCCATTAGGGGAATATTATTACCAGATGGTTTGTTTTTTTCCATAAGAACAGAGGCCAGAGTGAAGTAATGGGGAAAACATTAACCCAGCACGCACCATCCTGGGTGTGGGGATGTGGATTTGCTGCTGGAGCCATGCTGTGTCCTGGCTGTGCCAGCACGGAAGAGATCTGCAGTGTGGGCTAGAGGGGGATGCTCACACCCTGGATGTGCTGGATGGATGGGAGCTGGAAATCCCTGCTGGAGTGGACGTGACCCCCTGACGTGGCTTGGGAAGGGAAGAGTGTAGCCCCAAACTGTGCTGGAGGGGAGGGAAGGCTCCCCCCAGCCAGCTCAGCCGCAGCTGGCACACAGCACAGCAGGGAAGTTCACACCGGGTCAGCGGCTCGGAGAAGCACCATGGCCCAGCTGGGCCGTGTCTTCCGGCATGGCTTTGAGCCCTTGGCAAGGAAAGGGTGCCAGGGGGACGCTTCGTAGGACTGTCGAGGCATTTGGAAGATGTGTTGTCTCTTCCACTGGGTGTTTTTGCAGGTGGGAGGATGCCAGACCCTCCTCAGGTGCTGCCTAGGCCCACTCTGCCATGGTGAGATTCTCCCAAGGCACCTCTGGGAGAGGTGATGTTATCCTGCTCAGAGGGATTTCTCTGCTGCCTCCTCCTGCAGAGATCCACTGTGGGAAGCTGAATTATTATGTGCAGAAGCACCACAAACCACGTTCTTTCCAGTGGGCTCACAGCATGGCTGCTCCAGTGGTGCAGGACTGAGCATGGAGATAGGGAGGACACTGGGATGGAGGCTGAGACAGACACCTTGAGGTCCTACAGCCAGTCTGGGGAGCTGCTGCAGCCCCTGGTAACCAGACACATGGGAACATCCATCATCTCGAACATTTCTATCACTAGCTCCATCACGTCCCCAGCAGTGGGGGAAGGTGACAAAGATGACTCAGGCAGCTGGCAGGGCACTGGTGTGCTTTGTGTGGTTACAACCAGGAAAATTTCGGTGTTCCCTGACTGGGGCATCTCCCAGCACTATCTGAGGGGACAAAGTAGCCCCAGCTGCAACCTGGTGCTTGGTCCTTCTCTGCTTTCCAAAGCACCCTTTGGTTCTGTATGTACTGATGGGTTCAATCCTGGCTTTTCCAATGGGAATTAATTTCAGCTCCTTTCCATGTTTCCTATGTTAGCACAATTTTCCATTTCCAAGTGGATTTGATTAAAGAGAAGAAAAGGTTACATCAAAGAGTTAATATCAGAAAAACAGAGCAAACTCATTCTGTTCTCAATCTCTGGGAGGAGAAGAAGCAAAAATTCTGTCCTGAGTGCACTTTTTTTTATTTTTTCAGCACCCAGTTTGGTCTGGAATGGGACTGGAAGTTTAGTGCTGTGCTGTGGGGAAGGGGAACACCCATCCCCTGGGGAATATAGGCACTCTGGAGGTGCCTTGCCCATCTTCATAGCACTCCAGAGGGAGGCTGATAGAGGAGGTCCCCTGCCCCTGTCAGGGGAGACAGAGCCATAGGGCTCAATGTCCCTGGCCTTACCTGAAGAGGAAGGGAATGGGGATATCCTCCACAGGCACGTGTTGTTGGATTTTGGGACACGATGGCATGCTGCTAGTCCCAGTGACTTGGGAGCAGATTTTTTCCTGCAAAACTAGCCCACACTCTTCCAAGGAAATGGCAGTTCAATGTCCTGGGGACACTGCTAGCTGTTGGGAAAGCCACAGACCTGGGAAAGACAATGACTTAAAATGCTTTGGAAGGGAGACAACACCCCAGTCCAGCAATCCGGTCAGATGCTCCTGGGACATTGTGCTTGATGACAGCCCTGGAGGGCCAGGCACGGCTCCAGGCAGGGACTGGGGTCCCCAGAGGGGTGGGGGGAGCTCCCTGGGGCACATGGGGTTTGACAGGCTGCAGCTGCTCAGCGCCTTGTATGGTCAGCAGGCGCCTTGCACAGGCCATACCACAATCATTAAGTCTTTGCTGACACGGCCAGCTGGCCTCCAGCTTGCTCCAGCTCTGCAGAGCTGCTCCCAAAAGGGGTTTGCTTTTCCCTGCCCACAGGCAGGGGGAGGTAGGCTCTTCTTCTGCTTGGGATATTCCCCTATGAAGGAAGGGGAGTGAGGAAGGGAGAAAGCTAAGAGGAAATGACTCTGCTGAGCTGATGCATGAAGACAGGTCCCTTCCCAGCAACCCCTTTCTGGCTGGTTTTCAAAATCCCAGCAGAGTTCCCTTATGGTAGCCCGAGGAGGTGTGTTGGTAAAGCCATGAAGTGTCAGGCAGCAGGACTTGTCCCTGGGCACGCTCGTTCTCTGGGACAGCATCTTCAGTAGGTTTGAGATGTTGTGAAAATTTGCCTTGCGGTGCCCTCCTATCCTGGTGCCACCTGTGCAGCCTGGCAAAGCCCACACACCTCAGTGCCTGGGTGGCTGGTTGGATTTGATGATCCTTGATGGTCTCTTCCTACTCAGATTATTCTGTAAATTAGTGTTGGAGCTAAAATAAAGGTGCCTGAAGTTTTTTGGGTTCATGAGGCTTCAGTTCAGCACAGTCTGCAGATTATTTTCTGCTGGATTTGGATGCTGTTTATCCAAAGAGTCGTTATTTGATGTGTCTGCCTGTGTAGAGTGGACAAGCTCCTTCACTGTTTTAACTTGTAATCAGTGGAGCTTCTGGGTTCTTCTGAGTTGTCACAACTTGGGGTGCCAACAGGCAAACCTCCAACATTTCCTCCTGACCATCCCCACAAAGATGCTGTCAGATGACAGGCAGGGTGACAGAGGTGGCAGTAGCCCTGCAGGGTCCCCCAGTGGGACAGGTCTCCTGCTGCCTTCCTGCCAACAGCCTGGGAACAAACAGTTTGTGCCTGCTGGGCTTGTGTTGTTGACTCTTTGCTCTTTGGAGCCATCAATGTTTTATTTAATGACAGCTTTTGGTGCCCTCCTGTGCTTTTGGGAGCAAGTTACAGCTGTAGCTGTACTGGAGTCAGCCCTAAGGTATTTCACCTCTTCCCCCAACCCTCCATAGCAAATAATGTTCCCACTGTGATGGGGGGTTTGACAGGACCTGGGACTTCTCCAGCACTGTCTCCAGCTCTGGCCATAAAGAGTAGATAGTAGATACCACCTTGGGGTGCCTTGCCGTAGAGGTCCTCAGGCTCTCCTGCCATCTTACAGAGTGGGAAGATGCTCATCTCCAGATATCCCTAAGGAGTTGTGCTCCTGCATCTACCTCCTGGCCTTGACAGCTTTGATGCGTTCCTAACTCCCTGCTCTGAGCGTGGCCCTGGGGAGAAGGGCTGTTCCTACTCTGGGGTGCCCCTGGGGGTTCCTCCTCAGGAATAAGCCTCTCCTGCTCCTGACTGGCTTGAGCAGAAAGCCCTGAAAGTCAGGGAAGAAAGCGTTTCTCCAAAAATGCTGTGCCTCCATGGTGCCCCCATGCCTGGGCCAGGTTCAGCTGTGCCGCACAGTGGGGACTCCCCTGGCAGAACTCAGGCCAGCTCTTGTACAGGTTGGGATGTGATGGGAATGTCTGTCCCCCTGTTGCAGCTTTCTTGGCCCAGGAGCTGAGAGAAAAGTGCTGGCAGGAGCCCCAAGCCCCGCTGTTGAGCAGGCTGAGCCCCAAGGCTGGACGCTGCCTGATCCAGGGCTCCCTGAGAGGCTTGTGGAGGTCCTGGCCACTGGTGGCCAGGCTGCCATTGCAGGTACAGTGACATACATAAAAAGGGTAAGGAGAAATGCTTCCTAAGTTTGACTCACAGCTGACACCCCCTGATCCCTCCCTCCGTCAGGCTGGAGAAGTCTCCTCCTCACCCTTAAGTCTTCCTCCCACAGAAACCAAGGGGAAAGCGGTAAAAAAAAAATCTTCAGCGACTCCTGCCTCCGGACCGTGGCCTCGCTCAGCTGCTGGGTTCTCCTTCTCTGCTTTTTTCCTTGGATTCAGCTCGATGGTAATCTGAACCAAGAAATATGAGGCTGCGAGACTTTCTGCTCACTCTGCTGCTCCCAGCCGGCTTCCTGTGGGGGGGCTCATGTGCTCAGCGCCCAGAAATCATCACCCAAGTCTCAAGTGCAGAAGGTAAGGCTGGAATGCTTTCCAGGGTGCTTTTCCTTCCCGGGATCAGCAGAGAAGCCCGACTGCTGTTTTCCTCCGGGATGCATGCCTCTGCTGCTGACACACCGCAGAGTTGTCAGGACGTTTGGGCTTGCTGAGGAGTGCAGTGAAGGATTAGAGAGGATCTGCAAGAAGTACCCACTTTTGTGGTTTTCGGCTCTTTTTCCTTGGCTCTGTCGGGTCAAGAGTTACCAGTAGCAATGGAATGCAGGAGAGGGGGATAACAGCGCCTACCAGTCCAGCTTTCTGAACTATTTTGAGTGGGATGCTGGCTCTTAAGGGAAGTTTATGTTAGTACTCTTTCTTAAAATTATATTTTTGTCAGGAAGTGTCAGAAAATTTTTACTTTCTTATTGCATTGATTGCTAAAATGGTTTCTTTTTTTTTTTTTTTTTTTTTTTTTTTGAGTGGTTCCTGCAGCTGCATGTTATTTGGTATAGTAAGTAGTATAGGTCTTGCAAAGATATCCTTTGAATGGAAACAAGGAAGAAAGTACAGGAAAGTGTTAGATGCCACAAAATTATGTTTTGAGAAAAAGTGATCTTGCTTACTCTTGATGCCAGGGGCTTAGGATGTGAAAACATTCCCCTTAGCCCCGAACCCAGAAGCCTGCTAGGAGGAAAATGGGGCGGGCAGTGCGGGAAGCCTGGGAGGGGGAGGTGATGCAGCAGGACCGCATGCCAATTCCTGCCTCTCCACTTCTTCCCAGACTGCCCTGTGGACCTGTTCTTCGTCCTGGACACCTCAGAGAGTGTTGCCCTGAGGGTGAAGCCCTTTGGGGACCTGGTTACCCAAGTGAAAGATTTCACCAACCGGTTCATTGATAAACTGACCCAGAGGTATATCCCCCGAGGGTTTATCTGGGCTGCTTTGGGGATGAAACCTGCTGCTGGGCAGGATACTGAGTTCCCCTGGCGTGTCTGTCCACAGAAAGAAAGAAGGAAAGCAGGGATGCTGGGGAGGGGAGCCTCTCCTCCCTCTCCAGGTTCTTGGCTGGTCTGTTTTGGCTCTGTCTGTGCTGACAGCAGTCGCTCTACCAGGGCTGCTTGCACCCACCTTCGGGAAAGACAGGAATTGCTGGAGTGGCTGACATGGTAGCCCGACCCCACCACCTCCGGGTGGCTGTGTGGTTACTGTGCAGTGCCAAGGCAGTACTTGGTACTCTGTACTCGGGCCTAGAACCAGCCAGCTGCATGGCTGGCAGCAGGACACCTCTGGGATTAAACCCAGCACTCACAGGCACCCTGCAGAGCAAACCCTCTGTTGCCACTGGTGCACCCCAGCTTTGCGTGCCCCTTACCCACCCCATTCCCCAGGTCTTTATCTGCCTTCTCCTCACCCACCTCCGCAGCCACCAACCCCAGTCTAACCCTGGCTTTCCTAATGGGAGGCCACCCAGGGATGCCCAGGAGGACCAAAACTTCAGGATCCCAGAGGGGGTGGTGATGGGCTTGATTTCAGGCAGGAGATCCAGGGATGCACAGGAGCACCACAAGTCCTGGAGGTACGTGGGTCTCACTGAGATCCTCAGGGCAATGAGAAATGTGTTCTGGTGGCACTGTGGGGATGTCCTAGTGCTGCACCAGCTGGAAGGGCAATGTCCTATCTCAGGATGGGCAGGAGGGGGTTAACAGCTCACCTGTCCATTGCCCAGGAAGGAGAGTTGTCTCACGGGGCCTTGAGCGACCAGGAGCCTTGTGCTTGGGAACAACATGCCAGGCCTCCATCAGTGCAGCGTCTCTCTCCCCTTTGCAAGGCCCTGGGCTCAGTCCTGCAGTGGGATGGAGGGAACAGCAGTGGACAAGGCTCAGGTGGCTTTGGGACAGCTCCTGCTGGGCAGGGAGAAGATGTGCAACACCACTCCTTTGGGACTGGCCCCCGCTTACTGAGAAAATAAATCATATTCCTTTGGGATTGGTCCCCATATCCTGAAAACACTTTTTTTTGGGGGCAGTGGCCAAAGCATAGGTGATGCCTCTGTCCCAGGAAGTCACAGGTGCTGGGTGTATGAGTGCACAGGACAGGGCTGCAACACACACACTCATCCTTCCCCAGGTCAGAGCATCCTTCCAAGAGAGGCATCCCTCTCTGATTTTAACACTGGCAATGGAAAACCTCTTTGCAGAGCATTTCAGTGGTTACCTGCCTTGCACACATGCGCGCACACACACACACCTGGCTGTCTGGCTCAGCCCTTCCTGCCCCGCTCCAGTCCCTGGCACCTCTTTCAGAAGCCTCTTTGCCAAGCTATTTGATCCCTACAGATGCCCACCCACTGCATCACTTTGCTCTTCCACCCATGGGACAAGCTGCCCTGGGGTCCCATGCTGTGCTTTGCATGGGAAGCATATCCCAGCTTTGCAGGAGAGCAGGGAGCCCTGGCAAATCCCTGTTCTGCAGAGGATTTGCATTTCCTGTGCTGGTGTGAGCAAAGCAAACCCCATGTCCTGGTGTGTCCATGCAGGTACTACCGCTGCGACCGCAACCTGGTGTGGAACGCGGGAGCGCTGCACTACAGTGATGAGGTGGTGCTCATCAAGAGCCTCACGCCAATGCCCAGCGGGCAGACCGAGCTGAAGAACCGCGTGTCGACCATCAACTACATCGGGAAGGGCACCTACACCGACTGTGCCATAAAGCGCGGCATTGAGGAGCTGCTCATTGGGTCAGGCAGCGAGGCCGCGGTGGGGTGGGGGTGGTGTGGCTCTGGTGGGTGTAGGGTGGAAGCTTCTGGGTTGGGACGTCCCTGTGCATTGTGCAGAGCTGTCTGCAGACTGAAAAGAGAGGTCACAGCGTGAAGACAGGGGTGGCAAGTTGCTCCAGCTCTGCTGGGATGAGGCATAACCTGACCACAGGCTGGGGCACTGTCTGGGACACGTGTCCCCAGGTGTCCAAACCACTCCTCTCTGGCTAATGCCTTTCAACATTAAATCCTGTGTTTAAACCCTTCCAGTGGGTCCCATCACAAGGAGAATAAATACCTGATCGTGGTGACTGATGGACATCCCTTGGAAGGTTACAAGGAGCCCTGTGGAGGCCTGGATGATGCTGCCAACGAAGCCAAACTCCTGGGGATCAAAGTGTTTTCTGTTGCCATCTCCCCCAACCACTTGGTAGGAACCACACAGGAGGGATGCTCCTAGCAGGGGTCCTCAGTGGGACCATGAGAGCCTCAGTGTGATAAAGGAGGGGCACTCAGAGCCTGCACAGGTGCCCGCAGGTCTCATTCTGCCCTTCCCACCCCCAGGACCAGCGGCTGAACATCATCGCCACAGACCACGCCTACCGCCGCAACTTCACTGCCACCAGCCTGAAGCCCACCCGGGAGATCGATGTGGAGGAGACCATCAACACCATCATAGACATGATTGTGAGCACTGCTCATCCCCTCCCCAGGCTGCCCCTTCCCCAGGCCCCCCTGTCCCTCTCAAACCCCTTCCCTTTGCTTTCTTGTCTTGCAGAAACTCAACACAGAGCAATCGGTGAGTGTCCCCCTGAGACCGAGCCTGTCACCTGTGGGTGAGTGGGGCTTGGTGGAACAGCCCTGCCCTGCAGCAACCCCTGTCAGCCTGGGAAGCCCTCCCCAAGCAGGATGCAGCATGCCCCTGCTGCTGCCCCCTCCTCTAATGCTGTTTCCTCCTTCCCTCTGTGCAGTGCTGTTCCTTTGAGTGCCAGGTGAGTCAGGCTTTTGAGAGCCCTGTCCCCTTTTGTCTTATCTCTGTGGTCCCAGGCTGTGTCTCAGGCTGGTCTAACCCAAATCTCTCTCCTACAGCCTCCCCGAGGGCCCCTCGGACCTCCTGGTGACCGTGGCCATGAGGTGAGGGAGTGGTTGTGGCTATGCTGTGGGACTGGGGCAGTGGGATGGGCTCGCTGGGGATGCTCAGAGATCTGGAATCATTATCATAGAACCATGAAGGTTGCAAAAGGCCTCCAAGGTCACCTGTGGGGTGTGCACCCACACCATGCTCCCATGTGGCCAGCACCATCTGCTCCCTGTATCCATGGAGCATTTCTGCTCCCATCCTCCCTGCTCTTCTTTCAACAGGTCATCGTTCTGTTCCTGGGGATGATGAACTAACTGTGTTTCTGTCCTGTATTGCAGGGAGAACGAGGCAAGCCAGGTCTTCCCGGCCAGAAAGGAGAGGCTGGAGACCCAGTAAGTGAAGGACCAGCCCTCGTGACTGTACTGGGGCTGTTTTTTGGCTGCTTCTGGCCAGACCTCTCAGGCACATCTTCACCAGCATCACCCTGTTTCCATGGGCTGTGCAGTCATGCTGTGCAGTGGGGTGGCTCCTCCTCTTGCTACAAGGCTTCCTTGTTCCTCACCCAAAATAGCTGTCCCTCCTGCAGGACACATCTCTGACTCATGTGTGCCAGCCCAGGGGTGGACTCTGGGCTCCCTCCCGCATCCTTTGACACAACAAGCACAGCAGTGTTACATGGAAACCTTTGGTAAATAACCTGAGAGCATGAGGAAACTATTTCCCTCCTCCTCCTCCTCCTTCTCCTCTCTCTTTTATTTTACTAGACACTTATTTTTGGGAGGCACATTTCTCCCACACACATGAGTGTGCAGTTACCCATCTTGTGTATTCCTAAATTGGAAACCCCATGCCGTGCATTTTTCCTTCCCAAGGGTTTTCTGCCCTTGCCTTACATCCCCAATGACATGTCCCCAAGCACCCAGTTTCCCTCACCTCCCTGAAGAGCTGAAGATGGTGGAGTTGAAGGCAGATCCTCTTGGCCCTCCACAACAACCTCGCGCTCCCAGACCAGGAAAACAGGGAGCAGAGTTGTGGGAGAGACTCCTGTGTGAGAGAATGGCAGCTGAGCCCTGTATCAAGAGTCTGGGGGGATGCTGTCCCATGGTGGCGACTGTATCTGCTGCTGTAAGACTGTGCTTCTGTCCCCTAGGGCAGGCCAGGAGACATGGGACCTGTTGGCTACCAAGGAATGAAGGTATGTGGGGCTACAGGCCTAAAGATGTGGTTCAGAGGTAGGCCACAGGCTTTGTGCAGCAAGTGTTCTCATTCTGCCATTTCCCTTTCTCCTTTCCTCTCTAGGGTGACAAAGGAAGCCGAGGAGAAAAGGTGAGGACAGCAAGGATGTTTGGGGGAGATCCCTGTGTCCCTATGCATGGACTGGCCCTGCAGCTCCATGGTCTTGGGGTCTGCTCTGTGCCCCCACATCCACCCCTCCTGCTGGCACTGCCTGATCCAGGAGTGGGGATCCAGCAGTGTGCAAAGGAGTGGTGAATGCCTGCACCCTCAGACTGAGCTGGTGTGGGGACTGTACTGAGGTGGGGGAATGGATCTGGTCTCAGTGGACATCTGACACCTCTCTCCTTCCCTCTGCAGGGCTCAAGAGGTGCCAAAGGAGCCAAGGTCAGACTCTGCTTTTGCACCATTTTTCTTTGATGTTTGGGAGGTGTTGGGAATTTGGGAATCACTTCATGGTCCTTGTACTCTGTTTCAGGGTGAGAAAGGCAGACGTGGAATCGATGGCATTGATGGCATGAAGGTAAATCTCTGCTCCGGGGCACTTTGCTAGGCTTTTGCCCCTCCAAAACCATTGTGGGGTCTGGGGATGAAGCCTGTGGGGCAGTGGAATTCCCTTCCTGCAGGGCCATCCATCTGCCAGCCAGGGATGGGGCTGGAATGTCTCTTCCAGGGCTCTGGGATGATGGATGGGGTCTTCCCATGAGTGTCACTCATTGGAGACCCCTGCTTTGGCTGCCTGACAGGGTGAAGCTGGATACCCCGGATTACCTGGCTGCAAGGGATCACCTGGATTCGATGTAGGTACCCTGTGGGTGCCCCTTGCATGCAAGTGAACAGCTCTGCCATGATGGTGTGTGGAAATAGGGAATTGCTTGGAAATCTGTGATGTTTATCCCAAGCATGGCACCTTGGGGCTGACCTTGAGGCAGTCCACCTAGTCCTTGCGTGGAAGCTGTCCCCAGTTGCCCTGGGGCTGCCTGGGATGCAGCTCTGGAAAACGTTATCCTGACACTGCATTTCCCCAGTTTCCCTGTTTTTTCCATGCTCCCGGGATGACACACTAGTGGTGGCATGGGTGTCACTGCAGCTACAGCACAGCTACAGCAGCCCAAAAGCACCTTTTCTGCCATTTTCCTCTGAGCTTCGGAAGTGTTTCAGCAATGTGGGTGCAGCATTGCTTGCATGGCTCCATGGTGTAGGAGTCCCTTCTGGCCATGTCCCTCCTGTCCATCCCAACGGCCACCTGCCAGGCTGCTGGGATGCTCAGTCCATGTCCAGTTTCCTGCAGATGGTGTCACCAGTTCAGGTTTCACTGATGCTGCCTTTAATTTCAACAGGGAGCTCAAGGCCCACCTGGACCGAAGGGAGATCCTGGTGCTTTTGGACCCAAGGGAGCAAAGGTGAGCTGCTGTGCCCATCCTCACACAGAGGAGGGATGCTGGGACCCCTCTTCTGCAGGAGGAAGAGGTGGAAATTCCTTGCACTGTTTGGGGAAAGCATATCACAGAATCAGAATGGTTTGGATGAGAAGGGACCTTAAAGTCCACCTCATACCACCCCCTGCCACGGGCAGGGACACCTTCCACTAGACCAGGTTGCTCCAAGCCCTGTCCAACCTGGCTTCTTCACTAGAGGATGGCTCCCATAACCCACAGTGTGCCTAAGGTTTGTGGGTGCCCACAAGCCTGGTACAAAGGATCCCTGAGATATCAGGGGAGTGCTGTGAAAAGGTGGCTTTCACTGGGAGTGGAGTAGGGAGGGAACTGCTAGGATGGGGAGACACCACAACCCAGAAAGAAGCTTGGGGTGGACTGGGGCTCCTAACAGCCTCTGTGGTGTGGGAGCTGAAATCCACTGCTGGATGCAGTCTTGATGGTGCCTTGTGTTCTTGTGCAGGGGGAGCCCGGGAATGACGGAAAGCCTGGCCGACAGGGGATTCCTGGCAACCCTGGAGAGAAGGTGGGTGAAGAAGCACCCTTGTGTGAACATCCTCTGCTCTCTGTGAGAGGACTCCTGCTCCAGCCTGGGCTTTGAAGCAGAGCTTGCCCAAAGCTCTTCAAGTGTGCAGGGCTTTGCTCCCAAACTGTCTGACTTCTCATTTGCATCCCTGTGCCTTGCAGGGTGCTCCTGGGAACCAGGGTGAGCCTGGACCAGCAGGAGAGACTGGTGATGAGGTGAGTTGTCCACCTGTGGTACCCCTGTGTGCGCTTACTGGCCATCCCCAGCCCCTGACCACCCTTCTCATTTCTCCACAGGGTGCTCTAGGTGAGGATGGTCCTCCTGGAGAACGGGTAAGTGGGAATGCCTCTGCCCAGGGCAGGGGCTAGTACCCTCTGGCAGAGGAGAATGGGGCCTGGGGCTGAGCCTACTCAGAGGTGGGCAGTGAGGGAGGGGCTTGCCCTGCAGGGAGCAGGCCCTGACTTTGTGATGCTACCCTCTCTTTGCAGGGCAGCAATGGAGAGAGAGGACCCCCAGGCTCACCGGGTGATCGCGGGCCAAGAGGAGAGCTGGTAACTGCACCCACAGGGCAGCCTTCAGCATCTGCTTGCAAGTGGGGTGATGCTTGGAAGCCAGGGGCTGGGAATAGGTGTCCAGTGGCTAACTCCACCAGCCTGTGGGCTAGCAGGCAAGCTCAGTGCCTTGACTTGCCAGTTTGGGAGGGACCTGCTGTTGTTCCCCAGAAATTGCCCCTTTATGCTGGCAGGTAATCACCAAACAGCCAAAATCCAGAGGAGAGCATGCCCAGCAAGCCAAGAGCAGGTGAACAGCTGTCAGTTCCTTCTTCACAGCTGGAAAACTAGTTAATGGAGAAGAAAGAATCAAGGTGTCCTCCTCTGGGTGCTTAGGGGCTGCGTGGGCTACCAGTGGCTCGGGCAGGAGGGCACAGGTACAGTCAACAACAGGGCAGCATGAGTGGATGAAGTGGGAACACTCTTCCCTCCCCTTTTGAGTGGGAGTCACTAGGAAAGTATGTTTCCAGCCTGCTGGGGTGAGTCATCAAGCATGAGCATGGGAGGGACAGGCAGGAACTCTTAGCAGATCAGGACAAACGTGGCAAGCGACAGCCATGCCGCACATCACAGGGAGGGGCAATGAGTGCTCTGTGCGGGGTGGGGGTGGTGGGAGCCAGGGCATTCCAGAGCAGCATCCCATATCCCCATCCACTGTTGCACCACTCATCCCCTGTCCCTGCAGTGAGAACAGCCAGAGCCCAGCACCAGCTTGGAGGGGGGCAGAGGTTTGCACTGAGGAGGGGGCAGCTCTGGCAGGGGGCTTCTGGCAGCCTCCCATTTCCTGTTTACTGCTCAGGGAGTGTCAGAGCTGCCACATGGGGTGTGTGGGGCAGATGTGCGGGAGATGGAAGCATGCCAGTATCGTGAAGTTAAATTGTTCAGCAGACAGTGGGCTACTTCCTTCCAAAGAGTCCAAGCACGAGGCTGTGTAATCTCGCCAGGAACATCTCGGGGCCATTTGGAAGTTGTGCTTTATATCTGCTGTTTGGCTTATGCATCTGGACGCTTCTAGGTTGCAAACAACAGCTTTAGGTCACCAACCTCTCATCCACTTCCCTCAAATTCCCCTCTTCTCTGCCTCCCTGACTTGCTCATTCCTGGCCATGGGTCTGGATGGGGAGGGTGCTGCAGAGCAAGCCTGAGTTTGGCAGGCACACTGCCCTGTTGGGATGCAAATGCTGGATTGGTAGAAGGCTGTTCAGTGAAAGGGAATTGAGCCATGTCTGTGGGATATTTCCTTCTACTGGAACTCTTGGGGTGCAAAACTACTGAGACTTAGGTTTGTTTTCTGTACCCTCCTGGGCTGCCAGTTCTCTGCAAACAGCCCTGGTTCAGGGTTAGCAAAGTATTAGCAAAGGAGAGGGGAGAACATTGGCAGTGAGAGGTGAGGGTGTCTCTCTCTTCATTTGTGGCTCATTCCCATGGAAATCCCCTTAGCTCCATAAGGATGGCAGGCTGGAGGAAGGATGCAGCTATCCAGGAAGTGGTGCTCCTCTCCATGCAGACTTCCCAGGGCAGGAGCTGCTCTAGAAGAGCAGCCATGGGTGCAGTGTGACTGGTTTGGCTCCTGGGCCAGGTCTGCGTATCTGCAGATGAATCTCTCCACACTTTTGCTTTTCTGGCACAAAATGGGCTGGAAAATGTCACCTGGATGCAAGCTTCACAAGACCTGCCTTTTAGGGCTGTCTTGGATTAAAGGTGGCCACACTAGCCTGTCTTTATCTCCCTCCACCTCTGACAGTTCCCTACTCAATTCCTGAATCTGCCTCAAACCCCTGCCTGTTTGGATGACTACATTTCCATCCCACTGTGGGTGCTGTACCACTGCTCCCCACTGCTCACAGGTCCCTTTGCACTTACACCTGCTCCTCTTTGTGCTTCTCATGCCCTCTGTGTGTGATTTCAGGGAGAGCCCGGACCACCTGGTGACCAAGGGCGGGAAGGACCCCTTGGACCACCTGGCGACCAGGTAAGAGCTTGGTTTAACTTTCTGGATCCCAGATGGAAGTGGTTGAGACACCACAGAGAGTGGGATAGGGGGTTTAACTGATGCCACAGCATCTTGGGCTGACTTCGCAGCATCTTCCAGTAAGTAAAGCTGGTGAAGAAAGGCGGGGATTTCTATGAGAACCCAGGGTATGAACAGGGCCAAAATAATGGAGACTTGGCTGCTGGGCTATGGCAGAATGACCTGCACACCATTTCCCAGTCCCATGGAAACATGTCAACACATCTGACAAAACTGGAAACTGGCAAGTGCAAGCTGCAGCCATGCACAAAATGTTCAGGCCTGGGTCCAGAAGCTGCTCACCTCAGTCAGGGGTGTCAGTGAGACATCTTGTGTTGGTGAGGATATCCTGACATGGCCTCCAGCAGTGTCCCTAACACCTTTGGCATCCTGCAGAGACAGCCTCTCCCAGAGACAGTGTTCCTCAAGTCTGCTGACTGCAAGGCATGGCCCTCCTGCTCTGGGGTCTGCCTGTGCCTTGTGTGCCTCAAGGAACAGATCTCGGACCGCATGGACTTGCTGGGGAGCAGGGTTGGCCACCTCCTGTCACTAAAGGACACGAAATGATTCACACGAACACTCTCAGTGTCAGAACAAAAACCTGTGCCTTCATTCTCTGACTCCAGTATTTATAGATTCTCGACAATGACCAGGGATTGGATAATTAAGTTGCCACCTTCCCAAGCACACTGGTCATGAGAAATGTCCATCAAAGTGTGTTTCTTAGAAGAAATGTGAAAAACAACTTATGTTTATAAGACTTTCATGGGAAAGTAACTAAAACTATGAAAACATTATCAGAAGGTTTAATTTTTAGGGCGACAACCTCCAGCCTGAAGAAGGCTTCTGTTGCCTGCACAGCTGAAGGCTCCTTCTTCCCAGCTGATAACTTGGGGTCTGGAGGTGTTGCTGGGTCAATCCCTCATGGCCATGGCACTAATTGTAATGGCCAACAGGATCTTTGCACCTGAGCAATCACACTTTGACATCACCTTTGGATTGGGCTCTGTAGAACAACTCCCCCTCTACCTACACCATCGGAGTTTTGGTGGATCCCAAGATAAAGGAACATATCAAGATAAACACTCCCACACTGGCACAGCAGGACTCCCGTAAGAGGTGAAGCATGGGGGCCAGCGTGCAGACAAATACAAGACAGTTTTTAAACTCCTTTCTGCTTGGCCAGGTGTTGAAGAGCCCTTGGAGAAGAACTGGAGTGCAGAACAGCCATGAAGGGGTGGCTGTTGCATTCATATTGTCCCCAGCATGGGTGACTCCCACATGAGACCTGCACTGTGCCACAGCCTGGAGAGAGGCCATGCTTATGCTTGCCTGGAGCTGGGTTTCCCTTGAACCTGCCTTAGGCTAGTGAAGAGCACCAAATCCCCACAGGAGGATTGTCTAGGTCCTACTGCTCTGATATTGCCCAGATCCTGAAGTGGAGCTGAGATCCTGCTGCAACCAAAGAGAGTGTGGCAGCATCCAGCTTGCTCAGGTGTCTTTTTAGGAGGTGGCCCTGGTGGGAAGGCAGCTCTTTGGATGTGCGCATGTAATGATCCACTGATCAGTGCTGCAGGCTGGTGCCAGCAAAGAGGCTGGGGATGGAGCTGCTCTCTGTGTGACAGAGGCACATTCCAGGTTCAAAGGAGGAAAAAGACCATGCAGAAGACAGAAATTTGATGCAAGCATGGTGGGGAGCCAGCCTGGGATAGACCCTGCTTCCAGCCAGCTATTCCTGTTGGGGAGAAAGGAAAAGAATGGTCTCTCCCTGCTGTCACTGAGCCTGTGGGGCATGAGTTTTCCCTCCCCACCACTAAACTTGAGTCAAACCTCTGTCAGAGAGGGAAGCATTACAAAAGCAGCTCCGGTGCCTCCCTAGGCCAGAGGCTGTCCCAGCACTTCCACCATTCCAGGGAGATTTGAAAAGCAGTTGCAAAGTGAGTATGATTTTTCCATGAGCTGAAGAAGAATGCTTGTGTTAGGCTGAATTAAAAATAAATGCATAATTAGGTTTGGGTAAGAGTGGGACCTTGGCAAACACAAGTATTTTTCAAGCCGTATTATCTGCAAGCTCTGGACCTTGGAGTGCGCTTCGTCTTGGCAAGGGGAAAGTGCCCCCACTAATCTGTGACTCCCTTTCATCCTGCTTCTATCTGAGAGAAGCTAAAGGCCAGCCCGCTCTTTCCCTGAGCCTCGTGGACAGGTCTGGTAGCCCTTCTCTATTCCTGGCTATAGTGCCTATCCCTTCTGTTAGGTCCTTGTTGCACCCAGAGAAGTACTGGACAAGATATCCTCACCTAAAATCCTGTGTCATCCATCATGAACTACTCTGAGGCCATGAGGGATTTCCACTGTGCTGCTGCAGTGAAGATGAGAGTGAGCCAAGTGTGAGCCAAGGGTGCCGTGGCTCCAGCTTTGGCTGGCGTGAAGGATCACAAGTTCCTGTCCTTCCTTCCAAGATTTCTCTCTTTTGGGCTTTTGTGCAGAAATAAGGTCACATGCCTCAGAGCTGTTTGGAGCTCTGCACTGTGTGATTTTAAGATTTCTGGACCCACAAGGACACCTTTCCTTGGAAGAAGGGTGCGTACAGCATATACGGGGGACTGGCTGCACACCTAATTGCACGCGAAATGATGCCTGAACATTTGATGTGATGCCAGAGCATCACTACCCAGTCATTGTCCAACACCATATCCCACCTTCCAGAAAGCAAACCCTGCAAAGGGCTGTGGGCACTGAGCAGAAGGTGGAGGGGCTCCCTTGGGTGTCTGTGGAGCTATCAGAGAAAAGAACCCTTCTGCTGTCCCCTCTCCTGTTTCATGCTGTCTCTGGCCAGCCCCACAGCTGGCGGAGTGAGCAGCTGTTGCCCAGATGAGATGTGGAAGCATGACAGCTTTGGTCTGTTCCAGCACACGCTGACAGGGCTCTGCAGCCTCTTGAGGACAGAAACTCCCCAGAGCCACCCTGGCTGTGACCCAGATGTGTCCAAGCTGTGAGGCACGGGAGGTTTGTGTCACCTTCAGGGTGATGTGCTTGCACCAAGAACCGTCCTCCAGGGGCACCTCTGTCACAGCCGATGAGGTGCCACTGTGCCACACAGCTTGTGCTTTGATGCTGGAAAGCATCAGCCCATCCTCCCTGGTCCTCTTCCCACTAGGTCCTCTGTTACTGAGAGGAGCTCTGAATGAGAGGGATTGCTTTGGGGGTCTTGGCTGCCACTGAAAGCACATGATACTCAGTCCATACCTGCGGCGTCACACCTTGGCCCAGAAAACTTTTGGGTTTGGTTATGTTCAGACGGGATCTACCTCTCAGTGGGCTTTGCAGAGAAAATGGCACCAGGGTGGAAGGAGGAAAAGGAGGAGCCAGGCACAGCTTCTGAAGCACGTCCCCTAGTCATCTATAGATGAGTATTAACCCTCATCTATAGGTCCTTTCTGGGGCTGTTCAAGGTGGAGCTGACTCACCAATGGGTGGCTCTACCCATCGAATCACGAAACAAAGTGACCAGTCCCTCAGGGCAGCAGCGGCAGCAAGAGAAAACCCCTTTGAGAGAGCTCTCTGTGTTTCTCTAGGGTGAGCCCGGACCCCCAGGACCCAAAGGCTACAGGGGAGATGACGGCCCCCCCGGCAGTGAGGTCAGTGCTGCTTCATCATCGCCTTCTGCAGGGAGGGGATGCAGGGACAAGCAGCAGGTGCTGCCCCTTAGGGCATTCCCCAAATCCTGTGGATACTGGAACCCTATTGAACCTATCGCTACAGACTCCAGTACTGGCTTCCTGGCAGACACATCCAGGTGTTTCCATGGGTCCTTTTCCCCCACCCCCCACAGGTCATTTCTCAGAGAAGTTATAGCCACATGACAAACCACACAACTTCTGTCATGGGGAAGATGCTCTCTGAGGGCAGCCACCTGAATCTGCCAGCAGATTTGATTCGCAGGAAAGGGAGCAAATGGAAGCCAAGCACAGCTGTTGGCTTTCATAGAAATCCTAGAACAGTTTGGATTTGGACAGACATTAAAGCTCATCCTTTTCCTGTCCCAGATTGCTCCAAGCCCTGTCCAACCTGGCCCAACCTGGCCTGGAACACTTCTAGAGATGGGGCAGCCATAGCCTGTCTGGGCAACCTGTGCCATGCCCTCCCCAGCCTCTGAGTAAAGAAATTATTTCTGCCATTTAATCTAAATCCTCACATTGCTCTTGTATAAGCAGAACACCTCCATGGTGGGCTCATGTTGCTCAGAAGTAATTGTTTTCCCAGCTCAGATGATGTTGTGCAATGCTTGACTCCTTCTTCTACCCCTTCCAGGGCCCAAAGGGATTGCCTGGAGCACCTGGGTTGCCTGGGGACACTGGGCTGATGGGAGAAAGGGTGAGTGGTGCTGCTGGGGAGATACACTGAGAAGACCAGCATCCTGCTGCCATGCTATCTGAGGGGTCTTCATTTCTTTATCTCATCTATGTCTGCCTTCTTTTGCAGGGGGAGGATGGTCCTCCTGGGAATGGCACAATTGGATTCACAGGTGCCCCAGTAAGTTTTCTGTGCTGCCTTCAAACTATAATACCATTACGTCTACTTGTCCAACCTAACACACTTCCTTTTCTCCATCCCCAGGGGCAGCCAGGAGACAGAGGCAACCCTGGCATTAACGTGAGTTAATTATTAACGTAATAATAAGTGAGTCAAATAATTAGCGTAAGTGTGCTGCTTCCTCTTCCACACAGGATTTGCCCTTGGTGGTGGTTTGGCACTTGGAGCTTCTCCACCAGCTGCATGGTGGAATGGGCTCCCTGAAGCAGCCTGGTCCTCCAAAATCCTCTTTTCTCTCTTCTCCCCTCTCCCTGCAGTGGATGCTTCTAGTGCTGTGGCTGTAGCACCTAAGGGCAGCAGCTTGGGCTGGGTGCTCTCTGAAGCAGTCCTAGAGCCAGAGATTGGGGTTGGGAGTGTCACCAAGGGGAGCTGGATGACTCTGTGCTAGGGGCTTGATTTAGTGCTGGGTTAATGGTTGGATTCAATCTTAGATGTTTTTTCCAACCTAAACAATTCTGTGATTCTGTAGCAGTGAAAGCCACCTAAGAAGTTCTCTTCACCAAGAGCACTGAAATCTGCTGCTGGGGAGCTTGTGTGCTATTCTCCACCCCTGTCCCAAGCCAGCTTTCCCAGGGTCACCACACACCAGCACCAACTTCACCGCACTAACAACAGCCAGTCACACAGCAGTCTCATCCATACTGTTTTTCAGGGAACAAAAGGCTATGTTGGACCTAAAGGTGATGAAGGGGAAGCTGGTGACCCTGGCAACGATGTGAGTAACCCGTGCAATGCTGGATCCTCTTTTCCTCTGAGCACAGTGCAGGAGCCTTGGGCAATGATGGGCCAGAGCCTATCAGACTTTATCTTTTGCCTTTTGCCTCTGAGCAGTGACTGATGGATAGCAAGAGGAGCTCCCTCCAGGTGTTCATTTTGTGTCTGACAGCTGGCAAACCTCCACATTTGTTCAGATGAGATGGGCATCACCTCTGCAAGGCTGTGTATGCTTCCAGGTGGCACTGATGATGATGGCACTTGTGATCTGAGCTTTATTACTGCCCCATGGAGGGAGATTTCCCCAGTGTCCCTTCCAAGTCCTCATACAGCAACCTCAGATTACACTTTAGTGGTGAAGCAGGGCTCATCAGACATCTGGAGGGAAAGGTGCCGCCCCGACTCACACAGATTTATGAGTTTTGGTTTAATTTTCATTCCAGAACCTGACCCCTGGGCCCAGTGGCATCAAAGGAGCAAAGGGCCACAGGGGACGTGAAGGTCCCCCGGTAAGTAAGGACCTGGGTTGGCCCCAGTGGCATACATCCCTTCATCCGTCCCTCCATCCCTTCATGCTCTGGGTGCTCTGGGAGCAACACCCAGCCATGCACACACATTGTGTGTGCTTGCCACCTTCCCACCTGGGTGTACATGGCACATGTGGAAGTGGATCTCCTCCTTCCACCTCCGTGCAGCACCAGGCCATCATGCAAACAAGCAGATGTCCCTGCTCCAAGCCTAGTGCAGGGGCCAGCAACTGTGAAAGCCAAGAGGCTTTTCACAACTCTGCATTGCTTGGCAAGGTATCATTAGAGTACGCCACAGACAGAACTGACTGTTCCTGTAATTCCTCTGTGCTTCTATCTGACAGGGACCACCAGGACCCACAGGGCCTCCAGGACCAGATGTAAGTGGGACAGGATTGGGTTGCTGCTTGCTGGCCTGCTCTGTGCATTGCTTTTGCTGTTAATCAGACATTTATTTTCCTCTGTTTTCAGGAATGTGAAATCTTGGACATCATCATGAAGATGTGCTGTGAGTATTCCTGTAGCTCTCCTCCCACCCTGCTCAGTGCCTTGCTAAGCAAGAGACAGCTGACTTTTCCCTGTCCCCAGGCAGGGGAATGCCATCCATGGGCATCTCTCCTCTTTCATGAGCCACAATTAAGTCCCCTTGATCCAGGGACCTCCAGCTCCATCTCTAGAGTAGCTCATACAACTGCATCTCATTTGTACATGATGCAGACTGGTTTGTCTGTGGTTCTGTACAGGAAAAACATGAGCAAAGTTGTGTAAAATCCTTGAGTGGCCATTTTGCAATATTTTTTTTTTTTACTAAGTGTCATGGTCTAATATTACCTCCTGGGCCTGTTTTGGGGTGTCCTGCCATGGAGAGAAGCAGCACATATGTTTTACAGAGGATTTCTGGCCCACGGCCAGTAATGAAGTGATGGAAGGACACAGGGTACTTGGGGAACTGACTTTGAGCTCTATACTCTGGTGATTTACTTAGCTTTGATTTTGATTTAAGAACACATCAGCATGTGCAGAAACAGATCTCTGCTTTGTGTGGTGCTCCAGTTCAGGGCATCACAACCTGAAATGGGAGAAAATCTGGGTATTTCAAGTGGGAGAGAAGCCTCCATGAGCTTGGATTGTCCAGACAAGGTGTCTGTTTGTAGAGACACAAACCTGCAGTCTACATTAGGGTGTGAAAAGCCCTTTTGTCAAGCATTTTAATATTCTCTCTTTCTCTCCTTTTTCCTCTAGCTTGCTGTGGTGAGTATTACTTGGCAAAGTTGCTCTGCAAACATTTGCTAGTCCTTCTCCTTCTTTGCACCCCTCCCTTTCCCTGCTCATTGCCTTCTGCTATGGAGATGTAGTGAGAGCCTGTAAGGGAGAACCAGGCATGAGCCAGGCAGAGGAGGGCAGGAAGCAATCCCTGAGGGTGCCACAGATTAGAAGCTGATGTGGCTGAGTCCTGCAATTTGAAAACAGTTGTTGGGGTGCCCTGTGCTAGCAGGGTGAATTTTTTCCACCCTTTTTGCAGTTGGATGTTGCAGTTGGGATGTCTGTTCTGGACACACTGTGGATTTAGCTCTCCTCTTCCTTCCAAATCCTGTGCTGGTCAGCAGAGGAATGTGCTGGGTTTTATTCCCTGATGCTGCTGTGATAGGTTGGGTTTGCAGTCCAGAAAGGGAACGGCAAAGTTGAAGGGAGAGCCAAGGGCACATGATGTTCTCCAGCTATGAGAAAGAAGAGAGCAAGCTGAGTCAGCCTCTTCCAGCCCACCAGTGTCACCTCTGTCCTGCTGGGCTGGGTAAATGGAAGAAGTGAGAAGGCTTATGAGGAAATGGGTTATGGAATAATTACTGGGTGGTTTAAGGGTACTCACAGCCTGAAAATGCCCATGTCTTATTAGGGAGCAAATGCACCTGGAAAAATTTGTAAACTGGCTATCAAGTCTCCTATGCGGCTATTTTTCTGCATTGACTTACACTGCGCTTTGGGGGTGGATGGGGCATAGGCATCCAGCTGGGCAGGGCTGCAGCAGGCATCAGCTGCTCCCTTTGGAAATGCCTCCCTGCAAAACATGTCCCTCCTTTCCTGTGCCTTGCTCCAGAGTGCACCTGTGGCCCCGTCGACCTCCTGTTTGTTTTGGACAGCTCGGAGAGCATTGGCCTGCAGAACTTCCAGATTGCCAAGGACTTTATCATCAAAGTCATCGACCGCCTGAGCAAGGATGAGCGAGTCAAGGTGACATTTCCACTGAGTCCTGTGATATCCTTGTATGCACTCACTTATTTTTCACTGCAAGCAAGAGGAGAGGACCCTCCACTCCAAAAAGCCTCCACCAGGCTTGGCTTCAAGCTGGGGGTGGGTCTTCCCAAATTCATAAAGTGACGGAGGTTAGACAGCAGTTTGTTGTCAAGAAATAGACGTTTCACTCTTCTGGGGCAAAGAGACTGTTTCCTTCACATCCCAGAGCAGATGGCTCTTCGAGCATTCAGTGTCTCAGTCTCTCCCTTGTCCTGATGAGCATTTCAGGTGTCTGGAGTGTCTTGGAGGTTTCTGATGTCCAGCCCCCGAACTTGGATTTAGGTCGCCAGTTAAGCACTCTACTAAAAATGACCCTTGCAACCCAAACCCAGCAATCTTGTCCCCTGTAAGTCTTTCAGTCTGAAGAGGGACACAAATGCTTGCTCTCCTGCCTCACTCCTCTGTTGTAGCCTGATGTATATCTTATTTGCCTCTGTGATTTGAAGGGCTGTTGGGAATCCAGACTTTCCTGAAGGTATAACCAACTACATCTAAAGCACATAATCTGTTGTTGAATACTTGTGTGGGGGGCATACATAGGGCTTTTTGGATGGCAAAGAACCAGTAATAAGCAGAAGGGGTAGAGCTGGGTAGCAAAATCACTGTGTTGGAAGAAAACCAGAGGTCTTGAAAACAGATCTTCTCATGGAACCATAGAATCCCCTGAGTTGGAAGGAACGCAAGGATCAAGTCCAGCTCCTGACTCTGCCCACAGGACAATCCCAAGAACTATACCATGTACCTGAGAGTCCAGTGGCTGCTGTTGAGACCAGTGAGCTGTGAGATCTAGGTTTGGGTCTCCTTTCACTTACTGTCTTGCCTAATTGGTCCCAATGTGCTTCCATTCCTGGCAAGGCTCTGCCTGCCTAGAATAAGACAGAAGAGAAATATCAGAAGGCATTCAGGAAAAACCGTTAACAGGATTCTGAGCCTCTGGGCTCCCCTGAAGTATCTGCCCCTAATTGGTTTCTGTTCTGTCCCACAGTTTGAAGCTGGGGAGTCCCGTGTGGGCGTTGTGCAGTACAGCCATGACAACACACAAGAACTGGTGGCCATGGGGGATGCCAACATTGACAACATCGGGGCGCTCAAGCAGTGAGTCTGTGGGGTCTGACACAGGGACACCTACTCACTCCCCATCCTCTATCTCCAGGCCAGCAGCTCCTGCAGCTGTAATGATCTAAATGTCCTTTAGTGGAAGGTAGCGGCTGGTGGCATCATAAATGGTGCTGAAGCTAAACTAAGGAGCTCACCAGTTTTCCACCCAAATCCCCATGCAGGGGTGTCTCCCTGGTCACAAGCCATGTTCTGGCTCCTCCAGTAGCCATGGGCAGGGCTGGCAGGCTCACTGGTGTCTGTCCTTGCAGGGCAGTCAAGAACTTGCAGTGGATTGCTGGGGGCACCTACACTGGGGAGGCTCTGCAGTTCACCAAGGACAACCTGCTGCAGAGGTTCACATCCGACAAGCGCGTAGCCATCGTCATCACAGACGGGCGCTCTGACACCCTGCGGGACCCCACCCCGCTCAACTCCCTGTGCGATGTCACCCCGGTAAGGGCACAGGGGACCTGCCATGCAGAAGCTGTGCAGCACAGTGCAGGCTCTCAGGGTATCTCCATGTCCTTGCTATACAAGGCTAGGGCAGAGGACATGGGTGTCGCTAGAAGCACCTTCACAAAGTGGCAGGCATGTGCAGTTATAAATGCATTAGATAATTAATGCATCCAGTGATGGACTTGAACTTCCCCACAGGTGGTTTCCCTTGGGATTGGTGACATTTTCCGGAACCCTCCAAATCCAGATCACTTGAATGACATCGCATGTTTAAGCAGACCAACCAGGCCGGGACTGTCCATTCAAAGGGACAACTATGCTGAGCTCCTGGATGACACCTTCTTGCAGAACATCACCTCGTACGTCTGCCAAGGTGGGTGAAAGGTGGTGGCTGGAGGCAATAGAAAAGGTGGCAAGGAATGCAGAATACCCTCCCTTGTGTCCCCCCAGTCACACTCTTAAGCAGGTGTGAGGGAAGAGAATAGAGATGAAATTTAGTTAAGTAAGGGACAAGGGCATCTCATATCTCAGAATACTTTGTGGTCTGGTCCCCATCCTCACCTGTTGCAGGATGTGTCTGTCCACACCATTTTTCATGCACATTTATAGCATTTGCACAGGTGGCAAAGGTGAGTGTTCACCTTTTGCAGGTGAACTTCTGTCCCTTCTTGTGGTTCTCTGGGACAATTGTTTTTCCTGGGCGAGCTGGTGACATTAATCTCTCTTGTTTTCTTAACAGAGAAAAAGTGTCCCGACTACACCTGCCCAAGTGAGTATTGACTCCTCATGCCACACTGAGGGGCTGTGGGTGCTGTGATGGGGGAAGTGGGAGTTTGTGTTTGTGGGGATGCACAGCTTGGGCACCTCTTGCAATGGGGAGGTTCCTGGGCTGGAGAGGTAAGCAAAATCTGTCAGACACTCTCAGGGTCTCTCACACACACCAGCCCAAAGCAGCTGGGGAAAAGCTCAGGTGGTTTTTTCTCTGGCATCTCAAACCTAGAGAGGACACTGTGAAAGAATGTGACCCTCCCAGGTTTAGGAACTGACCTCATTACATACTTCCACTATCTAGCAGCAGAAGCACAAGCAAAATCAGCTCCACGGCAGGGATATTGGAGAAAGGTGCTTGAGAAGTGAGTACAGGGAGAGTTTTAATGGAGTACACCTCCAAGTCAGAGGCAAATTCAGTCCTCAGAATTTCCATGGAAAGAAGGGAGGTGAGGAGGATGAAGTGATTCCCCAGACATGCAAGGAGAGACACTGTATTTAAACAAGCGTCACTAGATTATCTCAGCCAAATAAACACCTACAGCCTATCCTAAACTAAATAAAAGAAGGAATGAATGGGTGAGAGGACAAGTGTAAGACAGCACTGGGACAGGGAAAAGAAAGCTAGTATGAGTGGAGATTTCCCGAGTCTGACAAGGCAGGAAGCCTGTGAGACAGCCAGTGACTTCATCGGCTTTCCATGGAAGAGCCGAAGTGTAACAAGCTCTGGACCTTTCCCCTTGCAGTCACCTTCACTGGGCCAGCAGACATCACACTGCTGGTGGACAGCTCCACCAGTGTGGGGAGCAAAAACTTTGAGACCACCAAGAAGTTTGTGAAGCGGCTGGCAGAGCGGTTCCTGGAGGCCAGCAAGCCCACCGACGACTCTGTGCGCATCTCGGTGGTGCAGTACAGCGGCCGGAATCAGCAGAAAGTGGAAGCTCAGTTCCAGTACAACTACACAGTCATTGCCAAGGCCATCGACAACATGGAGTTCATGAACGATGCCACAGACGTGAACTCTGCTCTGCAGTTCATCACAGAGCTGTACCGGCGCTCCGCCCGCGCTGCAGCCAAGAAGAGGGTACTGGTGTTTTCTGATGGACACTCTCAAGGGATCACTGCCAGGGCCATTGAGAGGGCTGTGCAGGATGCACAGAAGGCTGATATTGAGATATATGTGCTGGCAGTGGGCAGCCAAGCCAACGAGCCAAACATCCGTGTCCTGGTCACAGGGAAGAGCACAGATTACGACGTGGCTTACGGGGAGCGGCACCTTTTCCGTGTGCCTGACTACACCTCTCTGCTGCGTGGTGTCTTCTACCAAACTGTCTCCAGGAAGATAGCTGTTGACTGAGCGTCTGGGTGGGTTTCTGCCAAAGTCATAGCTGCTTCTGTCTCACCTAAAAAGGAAAACCAACAAAGCAAAAAAAAAAAAATTAATGGTATTCTTGATCAACCTGAGGAATTTACATCTACGCAGATAACTAAGTGCCACAGCCTGGCTGTCCCCTCCCTTCTCCTTCTGCTTTGTCATCTCTGTCTCTGTTGTTAGTCTCAAGTTCCCTCACTGCCCACGACTGCCCTCCCTCCCCACAACAGGAAAACACAAGCACACTTATCAATAAGCCATCAGAATACAAATACCAGCCTCATCCTACTGTGTTATTGCCAGGAAGGAATCAGGATGAGGACTTTTGTACCACTAAGATCTAGCCTGGTCTCTTAAGGCTGATTATGCTCTTTTTAGCTATTTTTTTTTTATGTTGTTCATTTCCTTCTCTCTTTCACACAGAGATGTGCAGTTGCCCAGCTTACAATGATCCTAACTTAATGCTGTGCTTCAAGTGAAATATTCACACTTCAGCAAGCTTTAAGAGGGGATCGTTGTCACAGTGGTCAAGTTTGGTTCATATGTCCCATGCCTGGGGAGGAGGGAGGGCTAGACTGCACTATCCAAGCTGTGTGCAAGCATCTCTGGCCTCCAGGGCCAGGGGATGGGACACTCATTTCCCAGGGCTGGGGTAGAGTTGGGTGGTGGAGCATCCCTTGGCACTGACACTCCCATTCAGGGCAGGGAGGCTGGACACCGACCAAAGGAAAGATGAGCAGCAGCCTTTGGGTAGGGTGGAAACCCTAAAAGAAGCTACATAACTGCACTCCACTTACTGATCTCATGGTCCTACAGTGAAACCAGGAACCTCATTAATAACCTGATAACTTGTTTTATGGTTCAAGCTCCATTCTGGAAAATCTCTCTGAGCCCAGTTAGTGGGATTTTTTTTATTTTCTATTTTTATTTTAATTTTAAAAAAGCTGAGCTGACTTATTCCCAACAAGCTCTCTTGGAGTATTGTTTCTATAGGACCACCTAGGAGTTAGGCACCTGGGCTCTAGGGAAACCCACTAACTGCACTATGTATTGAATTAAGGCCTCATCCTCAGCCCAGTGAAGTCAAGGGAAAGGCTTCCATCATCTCCCAGGGTCTGTGACTCACAGTCTACAGATACATTGACAAAGGTGCTATCACTTATGAGGGTGATGTGGGCCCTTGGTGTTTACACAGTTGTTTCCAGGACCACACAGAAAATGTGGTGAGATTTTGTTTCAGTGCTTCCATTGGTGCTCTTGCTATGAATTCATGCACTTCAGAGAAACCAACAGCGACTGCCAGGTATCGGCACCCCAAACTCTTTATTTTGTATCCAAAACTCCATTGTACCAGTTAGTTTTATTTTATGCCTGTGTTTTACTAAAATTGTCCACTTTGGAATTTTGTCAAATAAATTGTTTTCCACAGTCTCCTTGGGTGTTTGTCCAACTTGACTTCTTCCCAGATCTCAGTTTTACATCCTAAGAGTGCTCTAGAAGGTTCTCAGGGAACCTCCTAGGCCCCACACCTCTGTGACAATCCTGGAGCTTGTCGCAGCTTTTCACTGTGGATTCATGAAAAGTCACTTGTTCCCCAGACAGTGGGGGCATTCAACAGGACATTGTCCTCCTCTTAGTCATGCTGCCTGCATCTCTGTGGAGATACTTGTTGGGGTCCCTGCGGCGCTGGGGGCACCTCATTCACAGCTGGAAAGTCTGAGGAGCAGCTCTGGTACAGCTCTTTGGGTGGCAGCTGTTTGTGTCAGATCTTCTGCTCTCGTCTCCATGGAAAGTCAGGAAAAAATGCCTTCACATTTGCCCTAAGAAAGGTGCTTTTTGTTACAGCAGAAGAAGTACTTATTAATGGCTTGCCACAATCCTTGGCATGAGTCAATCATGGAGGAACATGATAGGGACAAGCCCTTGGGCAACACATTTGTGGCTAGGGATGCCCAGCCCATAGGATGGGCTTCTGCCAGCAGAAAGGGGTGGGAAAAAGGGGCTTCTGCCCACCCCCTGCTGTATGTTCCCCCTCACATCCCACCTGGGCCATATCCAATGCAGGGATGCAAAAAACACCCGGGGAAAGACCTCCCTATCTTGGCTCTGGTTTAGAGCTTTTTACTAAAAAGGGTAGGTAGAAAGAGGGATCTTTCCTGCTTCTGTTCATTTCCCCCTCCACTCTTAACCATGCCTTAGCATTTTCCCTCTGCAGAAAGCAAAAGATCACAATCCAGCAAAAAATGTCAGATTCTGAGCCTCAGTTCTGGAGTGTTTGTCAGATTTGCCCATCATTTCCCATGTCATTTAGAGAAAAAAAATTAAATTCTCCTTTTAAATTGCAATTTGTCCAGAAGAAACACAATTTTAACCAGAACTGGGTGGCAAGCGGCTTTCCCAGGAAAAGCAGGAATTTTTCAGAAGTGCCCAGCACCTTGTGTTTAGCACTGTTTCCTTGTCTTTCCCCACTCTTGTGCACTGCTGAGGTAGGACTGTGGAATCCCTGTCAGGTGTCTGGGACAAAGCTGGCCCCAATATGCTGGGCTTACTTTGTGTTCCATTTCTGGTAATATTACTCCTCTCTTTTTAGGCACAATTTTTGTGCTTCCATTACAGGGAAGGTCAAAAATGCCTCTGCCTGCGGGCCTGCTTTGTTAAACTTCAGATGTTCTCCAGATGTTTGCTGAGGGGGTTTATGTAACAGCAACAGAATCTGGGCCACATTTCTCTGTTTTCTTCTGACTAAATGCTCCTCATTTGAGGCAGCACTGATTCACAGCCCTTCATGGGAAGGTGATGGCTGAGGAAGGATTGCTGAGACCGTTTTACTGGCGTGGTTGGACTCCTAAAAGACATACCCAGCTGCTCTGGGATGATTTTGAACTGCGTATTTATGGGCCTTTCCTGTGCCTACGGCTTTCCCAAGGAGCAGAGATCCATTGCCTTGCCTCTCCTAGCTGTGACAGCCAAATCACTGAGTGTTCAAATGCCTTCTGCTCCTCTGTGTTTTGGGGCTTGCTTTAGCTCATATTCCCAAGCATGCTTTAGTTTAAGGTATGCATTATTTGGTTCAACTTCATGGTTTTTCCCGAGAAAGAATCGTGGACAAACAGTAGAGGAAAGGCTGTAACCTATTACGAAATGCGGAAATATGGGGTTGACACACAGAATTAATTCTCAGCAAACTCAAGGCCATAGAGGAAGATCATTCCCTCTCTGCCCGCAGCACACAAATCATCATCATCCTCTCTCTATAGGTAAAGGATTTAGGGAGCTGATGGCCTCCCATAATATTGCATGGGATGAAGGAGTATCACCAAAGCATGGTGCACCTCTGGGAGACTGGTGGGGGAAAAATTTTAGTTTTTGCAAATTCCCATCCAATATTAGGTCACTTAGATTTTAGGGATCTATGTAATAATGGGACTAAATAGGTTGTTATGGTCTGGTGAGGCTGAGAAGACTTTAATTTGACAATTTTTTATATACTTGACAGTGCCTTTCCTGGTTGTCCATAGCTAAGCCTACAGGCAAACATAGATGCTCTACCAGGGTCTTGCCCCTCATAAATTTCTTCTCATTGTTTATAGGGAGTTCAGGCTGGATCCACAGTGTCTGTTTTCTATGATTTTCCGTGGAAAGTGTATTTTTGTCCAGCAGAGATGATGAAGGATGTATGGCAGGAGGGGGACTGCAGGCAGGTGGGCCTCACCAGGAAGGTGAGATGTACTTCTGAGCACAGTAAGGGACACTGCTTAATTTGTATTTCCTTTTATTTTTTGTTTCTTTTAGTTTCTTACATGTGTGGGCATCCCTGTCACACATGGAAACTGCAGAGGTGCTCCCAGGAGCACGCTGTGGCAGTAACACAGCCCTTCTGCTGAGGGCTGGGAATGCATGGAATAACTTATTCCCCCCCAAAGTATTGCTGCAGTCCTTCTACCTGCTCAAAGCTTCAGCACAGCAGCACTCCTGCTCCCATCCATCTCTGCAGACACCAGCAGGAAACATTTCTCATCTTTGTCATTCCTGTGAAAACGTTGGCGTTCAACATCCAAGCTTCTGAACCAGACAAGAATGCAGCTGGGGTGTCTTTTCTTGATGGCAATATATTAAAAAGGGAAAATGGAAAGAAATAGCAGAAGCTGGAGGTAAAGCAGACCCTTCCTACCCTTTACCACGTACATCTGGAGAGTTGGGTTTTTTTTCCCCTTCACTTTTGGTTAAGGCACTTTACAGAATCACAGAATCATAGGATAGTTTGGGTTGGAAAGGATCCTAGAAATTATTTTGTTCCAAACCCCTGCTGTGGGCAAGGACACCTCCTACTCGACCAGGTTGCTCCAAGCCCGATCCAGCCTTTTAACACTTCAAGGGATGGGGTGTAAATAACTCTTCTTTTTTCTGGATGCTTCTAAAGGTCTTGGGAGATAAACTGTTTCTTGAGATGAGTTTCCTAGAGGGGAAAAACCATGCAAGAAACTTTGAGGGCCATCTACCATTACATTGTCATCTGATTTGACTGCACAAAGCTGTAGCAGTCTTGGTAAAGCCACAGAATTCAGCCTCTGCCTAAGAACATTTTTTTTTCTCCATAATCTAGTGGCCACATAAAAGATGCTGCCTCATCAAACTCAGATTTCTTTTGTCACCAAGACTAAGGCATGAGGAGGTCATTAAGCCCATTTTCTACTTTTATGGTATGTTTTACCCCACACAGAGATCATGTTTCTCCTTTTCTTGTGGAGTTATTTATCAGCTGATGTGTCTTACTTGTGTTTTCTTTTTTCTCTTATGATCTGACACTCAATTCTTGTTTTAGGTGTCAGAGGCCTGCAGGAGCACAACAAGGCCAGGCTATGGTAGAAAGTCCAAAGGCTTGCTCCTTAGTATTGAGACCTCTACCTGTCATAAAGGTGGTATTGGGATATGGCAAAGCCATTCCATGGAGCAGATAAAAAACCCAAACTAGACTTCTGACAAGAAAACCCTCAAGACAAATTGTTTTGCACAGTTGTCCTGGAGACCGGGAAGGGATTAAGTCACAAATTGTCTGTGCACAGGCAGCTTTGAAACAACCTTTGAGGAAGGCAACCTCTGTTTTACATGTGGATCAGTAGAATGCAGCTGGAATTATCCTCAAACTTCCACCAGCCAGCAGCAAATAATTTTTGAAGCTGAAATCTGACCCGCTATCCTGGAAAATATGAGCATTAGAGAGCTCTCAGTCACAGAAGCAAGCCTGGAAGAGGCTTGATGAGGGGAAATAAATAGCATCCTTTTGCAGAATCAAGCTGAGGAGGAGAGACAGCCTACCAGACCTCGTGGTGCCCACATCCCTCAGATGTGCCCTTCCTGGAACAGGTTGGATGGGGCTTGGAGCAACCTGGTCCAGTGGAAGGTGTCCCTGTTTATGTCACGAGGGGTTGGAACAAGATGAGCTTTAAGGTGCCTTCCAATCAAAACCTTGGAGCTAGTCCTTTCTCAGGATCATCCCTGAATCTGCTTCATTTTTTCCTTTTGTTGAGGATGCTCACTGCTGTCTGCCAGGCCAAAAATCACTAGAAGTTGGTAGTTTCATTGCTAATCTCTCCTTGCCCTTTGCATGAGGGATGATGCTCTTTGATGTCCTTCCTGCTTTCCAGAAACAAGCTTTTCTAGTGTTAGGAGTGAGAGGATTAATTCCTGGCACATTACTCTCAGGTGCTGGTGCACACCAGAAGGGGAATTCTGCCATGTCAGAAATGCCTCTCCTGCAGTCAGGCCGAACCAAACCAGCCCACCTGCATGACTCATGCTGCAATCCAGGCATCTCAAGGCCAGCCCTGGCAGCCAGAGCCTTTGCTAGGGAGGGCAGCCAAGATTTCAAGACATGTCTGGCATGTAAAAATACATTTACATTCTATAGAAGCTCCCTTGTCCTCTGCTGCCGCTGCCCCGGGCCTGGCCTTAGGCAGTGTCAGGACAGGCCACAGACAGTATGGGCCTGAGCACGCCATTTTGGAAGCAGGCTTTCCCTCATGGCACAGACCTGGTGTAATGAGACCCTGCAGATCCTTAAATGTGATTCTAAGGTTGCTCCCTTCAGTTTTTCTCTTTCTTTCCTTCTGTCCTCACAACCAAATACCATTCCCCTCAACTAGCATTTTACTTGGCTTAAGAGAGAGCAAGCAGGGCAGGAATCAGCAAGAATAACCTAGGTCCCCAGTTTTCACTGCTCCAAAAGCAGGGGGGAAGGTGTATGTGCCAGAGCCTGGTTGCTGTTTAATTCCTGCCTTGGCTTTAGAAAGCAGTTCAAACCTTCGTAAACATGGAAGTGCTTGTCTATAACTTCTGAAATCCCTGCAAATTCCTCTCTTACTCCTAAAGGGTCCAAACCCTCAGGAGCCACATGTTTGCTCTTTCATCTGAGTCGTGCTTACTTCAGCATAAATGGGAAATTTGGCCTGGATTATTTCTTTGGATTTCTAATAGCACCACTGGTGGTAAAATTATACCTGCACACAACATTATGTTTTGGTTAATGTGAGAGCTGAACACAGTTACATACAGTATTTTCCATGGGGCTTGAAGTCCTTGAGATTTTTCAAGGCAGCTTATAAACCCAGCTTTTCTGAAGCAAGCCTCCCAGATAAATCCTGGGCCATGAGCTGCACATAGCAGTTTTTCCTGGCTCCAAGAGCCAGAAGCACTGGGCACGTACTGAACAGGACATAGCCGAGGGTGGCTGGATGAGCCCCATCTGGAGCTCCACAGCTCCTTTGAAAAGTGTGTCAAAAGGGGTCTGGCATGCAGGGGAAATGAGAACATGTGGAAGATTTCTGTGCTTGAAACCAGCCATCCCCACAGCAGCCTGGGATGTGCCTCAAGGCACAACAGGGTCCTGCTGAAGTGCCATTTACTGCTAGGCAGGAACAGGCTGGCCTTGCACAGGTTACCCTCTGCAGCAGCCCTGGGCCTCACAGCTGCTGGGGAATATTCAAAGAAGAGACTAACATGGGGAAAGGGAAGCTGACTGAGGAGCACCTGAGGTCACTTGGTTTGTTCAGCTGGAGAAGAGGAGACTGAGGGGACACCTTGCTGGGATCTGCAGCTTCCTCATGAGGGGCAGTGGAGGGGCAACACCCATCTCTGTGATCAGTAACAGGACTGAGGGGACAGTTAGAGCTGAGGTTTAAGTTGCAGAGGTTTAAGTTGAATATCAGGAAAAGGTTCTTCCCTCAGAGGGGGCTGGGGCACTGCCCAGGCTCCCCAGGGAATGGTCATAGCCCCAAGGCTGACAGACCCCAGGAAGTGTTTGGACAACACTCTCAGGTACATGGTGGGATTGCTGGGGTGTCTGTGCAGGGCCAGGCAGTGAACCCAATGATCCTTGATTCAGGATATTCTGTGGTTCTGTGACTCTGTGATTCTATCAAACACAAATTGAGCGATTCCTCTCCTGATTGTCACAAGGGGATTTGGGATTCCCTGTGAATTCAGGGTTCCTTCATTTCACATTGTATGTTTTTTTGAAGGGCCTGGGAAGCCCCTTATTAATGTGGCAAGACATGACCAATAACCACTCTGATGGTAAATGCTCCATGACTGAATGGTGTGTCAGCCATGGCATAATCCAGGCATTGACACATCCCAGGACCTGTCTCACATACTTTAAATGAGGTAGTTGACAAAGATATTTAAATAATAATTACAAAGAGTAATACTTTTTGCTTGTGATGTCTGGTAGGTTGTTAGGTAAAGACAAGAGCTGGAAAAATATTTTTGGGAGATATTTTGTTGGTGGGGTGCTGCAAAACAAAGAAATTAGCAGTTTGCCCAAGACCAAGACTGCAGGGAACATGGGAAGAGAACCTATCTCCTTTGATTCCTTTATGCAACAGATTCTGTAAAAGCAGAGACAAGAAGTAAACATGTCTGGAGTGAAATTGTCCAACTCTATCAGACAGGTCAGAGGGTGACAAACTGGTCCACACAAGTCGCTAGTTGTAAAGGGGGCCCTGGTGGCTGTTTCAGAAGTGAATAGTTGCTTAGGATCCAAGAGTTCACACCACCCTTCTGCTCTTGCAGAGTGTTATGTATTAGGAAGAAATATTAGGAAAAGGATCTTTACTCAGAGGATGGGGAGGCCCTGACACAGGGTGCCTGGAGAAGCTGTGGCTGCCCCTGGATCCCTGGAGGTGTTCAGGGCTAGATGGAGCTTGGAGCAATCTGGGTTAGTAGATAAGGTGTCCCTGCCCATGGGAGTGGGAATGGGATGGGCTTTAAAGTCCCTCCCAACCCAAACCATTCTGAGATTCTCTATGATTTTTATGCTATTTTTCATAAGCTTGCATAGTTGAATCAAACTGTGACCATTTTGTCCTGCTTGTTTTCAGTCCTATGACTTTGACAGCCAGATTAGAAGCACATGTTCACTGTGCAGTTGTGAAATTGAAACTGAAGTGCTCAGTTGACCCCCCAAACACTGTTTTTGTTGCATTAAAGTTAATGCCTGCTTGTTCAACACTGGGTAGGACACATGTGCTGCATCAGTAAAAATAGATTTATTGCAGTGCACATTTTTTCCAGGAATTTTGCATCAGAATCCTCCAAAAAGACCCTTGAGTTCTATTAAAATGTTTGAAACGTAGTCTTAAATGTTAATCATTCAATGAATCAGAGCCTGATAGCTTTTACTGATACCTTAAGAAAAATAATCAAGTGATTTTAACAGGACCAGAGGTAACAGGTGTTAACTGAAACAAGGAAATTCCACCTGAACACTAGGAAACACTGTTGTTTTTTTTTAAGAGTAAGGGTGCTCAGACACTGGACCTGGTTGCTCAGAGATGTTATGTGCTCTCCATCTGTGGAGATGCTCAAAACCCTGGACACTGTTCTGAACATCCTGCTCTGGCTGACCCTGCTCAAGCCAGGGCTTTGGACTGGATGGTGCCTCCCAGCCTTGACCATTTAGCTGTGACCCTGGTGGACCCCATGTCACCAGATGTAACAGAATCCCTGCAGAGTCCTGGCTTTGTCAGGGTTTCAGAGGGTTTCTCACTCTGCAGTCCCAAGGCACTACACAAGGCAAAAGAATATTATAGAGGGATCTTCTCCCCTCTTGAGTGCATCACTTTGACTCAGAAAGGACTTGGAAAGTGTGGATTAATCTTTATAAGTTTATAAATGGTTCCCAGCTTCTTATCTCAAGGTAATCCTGCTGGATTTGGGACCACCCCTGCTTCAGAGCACCCACAACTAGGAGCTTCAGGAGCTAGGTACCCCCTTGCTTATGATCTCCTGGTGTCTTTGTGTCTCTGGTCACCAAGCTGTATCTGGGATAGTGGGGGAGTGGCAGGATGCATCTGCATAGTTTTTGTCTGTGTGAAAGAGCAGCAGTTACTGAAAGTGCAGGATCTTGTGCCGACTTTGCTGCTTAGTCATCCTGCAATAACTGTGACTTGGCAGCTGGTCTGACCCCGTCCCTTACAAACGTTTCCATTTATGGCTGGGATTTTTCATTTCCCTTTGCCTCCAATGGCCACACAGCTGGAAAGCCTCCAAAAGGGAGAAGCCATGGGTTTACATCAGGAGAAGCCAGCTGTGTATACTCATACCTTACATTTGAAGCCTCTCTCACAGGAACACGCCACCCAGGATGCTCCAGGGATTCCTTAAGAGATCGTTTTGGCCAGAAGCAGGTGCTGTGCCTGTCTGGTGACAGGAGCACAGATGTCATTGTGGTTGTCAATATTTTCCTTGCCCGGAGCTCAGATAAACTGGAAGGAGAAAGCTGCAGCCATGTGACCTGGTTGTCCCTGCACATAGCTGGGTGTTGTGCCTGGTCCTGCCAGGGACCCAGGAGAAGAGGTGGCCATGAGACCAGATGCTGAAGACCTGAGGGCCTCTGCCCATCCTGAATAGCTCCTGAGTGCTCCTTGCTGGCCTCTGGGAAGAGAGGATCTGGTCACAGGGACTCAACATGTGGGATCCAGGTACCCCCCAGGCATTACAGATGTGCAAGTTTACGCTACAGTCTGCTCCACCAAGGCAATGGAAAAAAGCATTCCTGGCTTATGAAGACCTTTAGGGCAGATAAAGCAGATTCATGACCCGAGCTGGAAAAGGGATGTGCCTGCTGTGAGCTTACTGCTGTGCCTAGAGTTGCAGCCTATGGGGGAATGGCACTGGGATGCTGCACCCCATCTTGTGACTTGTCTTGTGCCAATTCCCCATGTCCTGCCCACACGGAGAACATGGATCAGTGGCCTGATAACAACTGAGAAAAAAACCCTAAATAATTTTCCTCACCCAGGGCACCAGATTGGAAAAATAATTTATCATTCATTTAAGGCCAGATTCCAGGAAGGCACTGAAAATCCTGTACTTGTTGCTCCTGCTCCATGTATTTTTGTGGAAATTTAGTGTATGAAAGAGGTGGATGCAGGTGGGGTGGGACCCCCCTCCCAGCCCTTCTTTTTTTACAAAAAAGGTGCTAAGATGGGAGCACTGACCTGACATGCTCCTTCAGGTAACCTCACCGTGTCTGAATTGTTTCCTTTCAAACCTTTGGCTGGGTTCTGGATATTCTGTAGAAATGCAGGAATTCTGGAGAAACCTTCTGCAAACAGAGCATCAATTTTTCCAGCCAAAAAGGCCTAATCTCTGCCAGAGCTGATTCCTCCACAATCAAAGCATTCAGCTCTTCTGAACAGGGAGTCACCGTGGGAAGAACAAACGTGGTGTTATTGCCGGGACCTGCTGTGGGAAATACTGTCTACACCTCTTGTTATGACAAGGAATACAAGAAAAGAAGATCAAAGCCACTTAAAACCATCCCGTCACAGTGTAGAATCCCTCACCCTCATCCCTAATCACCAAGTTATCCCTTTCCCAGAATCTTGAGTCCTACCCAGTCCTTTCTCCACCCAAACAGAGAGAAGAACAGGAGAGAAGCTCAGGAAGGACTGAGACCCCAAAGCACTCTCCCCAGATCAGAAGCGTCACTGGGGTGGGTCCTCTGCTGAGTGCTTTCCTGGCCTGGATATGGGACCTTCACCTGGCAGGGATGGAAAGTCCAACTGGAGATTTAGGGGGTCCAAGGAGCTGTTTATGGGCAGCAATGGGGAATCCCGGTTGAGAGGCAGCACTGAAACTGCCCCGGGGAGAAGAGAGTGACCCCACCACCACCTAGAGGGGAACCCCAACACTTAGTACAGGGAAATGGGGAGCTACGATGGAGATGGGATGTTGGACTGGGCAGGATGCAGCCAATGGCTCATGAGAATAGGCTGCTGGGATGCAGAGTGTCTTGTGCAGGGCAGAAAATCTTTTGGAGGGACAAGTGGAGGGATATGTGGAGCTGTAAGTCAATCCTACTGTTCTGAGGGCCAGCCCCATGGAGTGACAGGCCATGGAGGCTGCAATAGGTGAATATTCAAGGGGTGGATATGTTTTGGGATGTCTGTTCTGGACAAGGAGAGCATGGAGGATAGTATAGGACCTCCACAGGGACACAAAGTGGAGATTGTCTCCTATGTGTGCTTAAACTTGTAATGCCTTCTTAATTTTTGGTGTTTTGTAGGGTGAGGGAGTTATGTAGGGCGAGGGAGTCTGATTCCAACTCAAACTGTCCATGAGGAAAGGTAGCACCTGTGGATCGTGTCTCTTAAGGGTATGATGATGACTTTGTCATGAAGGAATGATACAAACATATCCGAATGGCAGCTCTTAAACACATTTTCTCCTGAAATGTGGCTTTAGGCTGCATGAAAGCAACTCCCAGTTCTGGCAAACTTAAGTCACATAATGCTGTTGAAATTGGGGCTGTGGCTGCTCATGGTTCATGTAGCTGCTCATGGCAGCTCTGAGGCAGCAAACCCAGGCTATAATCTTTTTCTGGTGTGCTACAGCCATGGATTTTCTTGGTGGCTGCAGCATATACCCCCAAAACTGCTGAGGGGCAAAGACCTAGCACCTTCTGTGCTCCCACACCTCTTCCAAAAGATTTCAAGAGCAAAACCCTGTGCTGAAGGCAAGCTTGCTGTTAGTTCCCAGAGGCAAAGTGGGACAGAGGCTTTGCCAAACCCAGCTGCTGTGTCCTGCTGCCCGTCCTCGATCCTCTTCCAAGGAGGTGTCTGTCCTCTGTGGTCTCTCAATGGGATCCATGTGTTCTTGATGAGAAGCTTGGAGAGCTTAATCATCCCTGGTCTGGGGTTTTCTATTAAGTATTCCTACAGCATTCAATTATCTGGATTCCCCAGACAGGATGTGGGAAGCTGATTTCCCCACAGGGCTTCCAGTGGCTCCTGCAAGTCCTTCCTTCCCCCATTCCCTGCTCCAGCATCCTTTCTCACTGTGCTTGTCCTCATGCTTCCTGAGGGTGGGGTCTGCTGGATGGTATCTCAGTCACAGACTCACCTTTTCTCTCTTAGTGTCTGACAGAGGTGCTGAGCAGACAGGCTGTGGGCTCTGGAGGCAGTGAGGTGTGCAGAGGCAAACCTGGGCTGCTCTTGGGGATACTCACATTGGCCTGAGCTCATACAAATTCAGTTGTTAAACCTTGAAGCATCTCCTGTGAGCAGGTGAACTTGCCACAACCACTACCACAGTTTTAGGAGAGGCACAAATTATGTACTTCATGACTTCATGGCAGAGCATATTTTTAATTCATTGACTGTGGTTTTGCTGCTGTCTGAAGAGGCACTCAAGGTGGGTAATGTCCATCATGCTTAGAGTGATGCAGGGGAAATCTCAATGTAAAATGAAACTCTGGCTTCTATGCCCAGGAAGACAATTATTTAAAAAATGAGTAATGTATTATTTCTTGCTCATTTCTGTGTCTTTCTTTGCATTTTTATCTTTGTAGATAGAGGCTGCCAGAGCCTGGATGGAGAAGGGACAGAAGGGAGGGTGAAGAAACATCCATAGAAGAACTGCAGGTAAAAAGAAGAAATCCAGGTAAAAGAAGAACAGTAGGTAAAAGAAGGAATGTTTGTAAAAAAATTTATGTAAAGGAAGTGTATGTAGAAGCCAGTGAGTACATGCCTGCACTTCCCCCTCCTCACTCTTCATTTTGTTTATCACACACTGAAGCTGGAAAATCTCAGGCCTCTTTGGATTGCAGATAAGCATTCCACTGGCAGCCTTAAGGAAAATGAGTATAAACATAAGATATTATTTATTGTGTGAGTGATCAAAATTATTTCATTTGACGTTGGAGATTGAGCTCGCATTAATGCTCCTATTAAGTGCACAGACTTTCAGTTACCCTGGTAAAAGGGGATGTTGCGTCTCTGACAAAAGTAGTTTAACTTCCTTGTCTCCCTGATCTCTTGGCTTGATTTAAGGTACCATCAGAAAGGAATCCAAGGAAGGATGGAATATAGCTCTCCTAACTCACTCTGAAGAGTACTTGTTTTGTCTCAGGGGAATACCAATTTAATAATGAACCTTTTCTGGTTTGTTTTGGGGTTTTTGTTGGGGGTTTTCTTTGTTGGGTTTCTTTTGGTCTTACTTTGTAGTAACACCTTTGAAACCAGCTCAGATAAGAATCTTTGTCTTAACACTGGTTACAAATCTAATTATATTACATTTCTAACATGCCTGAAGCTCCTGTTCAAACTTCTATTACATTTGGTGCAAATACTGTTTTCCTTCCCAGCTCGCATGATGGGAGAGGGAATTTTTTTATTGCTGTGTTATATTTGGCCAGGAGGACAATTCATTATGGAATTCTAAATTTCTTTAACATAAAGAAAGCCACAAATGGGACGAGGGCCTTGTTTTTTGTTAGAGCAAGAATTCTAGCGTGTGTGTAAGGGAAAAGGAGATGTTAAGTGTTGTGCCAAAAGCACAAGCAACACCCTGCTGTACGTGACCCGGGAGCTGAGCCAGAGGGCTGCACAGGATTCCCTGGATCCATATCAAATACGTGAGGAACAGCAGCCATGGAGCAGTGGAAAAGCTCAGCAACCCCAGGAACAGCAGCTGGGAGGCTGCCCACCACCCTCCCCAAAAAGGGATGTCTGGAGAGTGGGCAGCTTCCTGAAGCCTCCACCTGAGTGGATAGAAGCAAGTCCTGAAGGGCTCAGCACATAAAGCCAGGCCAAGGAAGGAGACAAGCTGGGATTTTGCTTCCTGAGTGGATGGTTGAGGTGGACACAGATTTCAGGGGGTGTCACTCTAGTTCTGAGGCACCGCTGTGTGTGTGCCTGTGGCATATGCATCTTGTTAGCAAGATGCAAATCAGCTGCAAAATTTTGGGGTTTCAAATATTTTGCAAATTATTATGATTGCAAATTTAACCTTGAAAACTTTGTCCCCATACTGAGGTCATGAAAGTTGTAACAATGGAATCCATTGCTCCAGGACTGCACTGGTCTTCCAGAGAGTTTGGGGGAATGGAAGTGAGTACCAAACACAGCTCCCTACCACTGCAGGAGCTCATTCCTGAGCCTCCCCCACCTTCTGAGGGGAGTGAGGATTAGGGGTTTTCAAGAATCTCAGTTTAATGCTGTCTCTTGATGAACATCTTTAGTAGCAAGTTGCAATCGTGAAGTCACAGATTTTCTTTTAGGACCTGAATAACAGGCCCCTAAAGCCAGCAAAACTTCTCTCATTGATTTCAGTGTTAGGGTTTTTTCACATTTCCTTTCTAATTCCTCTTTACAAGTCACATTGAAATGGGAATTAGACATAATCTACCTCAAGGATTCAGCTCCATACAAGGGCTAATGCTGGAAACATTCATTTAAGACCTGAGGGCAGAATATCATGATTGCAGAGTCAGTGCTGGGATTAAAGACACTATTAAGCATTTTGAATAAACCAGCTCAGTTACTGACTCCCAAGAAGGCCTTACCAGGTGCCTCCTGAAGGAAGTCACTGAAACCAGGGCCACCCCCTCCCAGTGCAGCAGCCCACACCAATATACCCTCAGATTCAGAAAAAAGCACGTTTTTTTCCCTATCTGCTTCATTTCAGCCCCCTCTTTTCCCAGGATAAGGCAATAATTAATTCCTTTCCTTTCTATTTATACCCATTAGTCATTGCAAAAGTGTCCCCCATAGATTTATGGTTCAGTATAATGAGGATGTATTGAGGGAATATTATTCATGCAGTTAGTTGAAATCTAAAAGAGAAAGTCTATTTTATTTGTAACCTTAGCCAGAGTAGTCATTTCATGGGGGGGGGGGGGGGCGTTGTAGACTGCACCTCCAGGCTCCAGCAAATGTTTAGATAGGAAGAAAAATGAAATTTCTTTCATAGGTCTGTACACGGTGTTAAGGACCATGGGTGGGGTGGAATGGGATGTGACTAAGTTTAAAAAATGTACTTTTTTTTTGAACCATCACCAGTAAAAGCCTAGGGAGGAGGATGAGGTTTCCTCTATAAACTATGTGGGTTTTCTTTCCCTTAATTTCACAGAAACACCACTGCAAGTTTTTCCTTCTCGTTTCTCTGGTGACAAGAAAACAAAACAAATGCAGCTGGGTTGTTCTGCTCACTGTGTGTTTTAACTCTTTTCCCTCCCTACCCAGTGCTGCAAAACTGCAGATGGCCAGAAATCTCCACAGACATATCTTGGAATTATCCAGCATGTGCTCCAGACCACAGAAGCATCAGCCATCTCTCTGAGGTCCTGCCCTGCCAGGGAGCTGGAATGCAGTTGCTTCACTATGCAAAGGTTCTTCTCCATGAGTCAACAAGTTTTGGGATTCAACCATCCTATCTGGCTGCCTGGAAAAAAATGTGCTGCAAGAGAGAAAAGCATCAAAAAGCACATATTGGGAAACTGGTAAAAGGGCAACTATTCTGGGAGAAAGGGATTCAGGTTGTCCTTTCCCCAGTCTGTCTCTGTTCCCTGTCTTCCAATTTTTCATGTAGAAAGAATCCCCTGAGCAGGAAGGGACCCACAGGGATTATCCAGTTCAGCTCCTGGCCCCACACAGGACACCCCAACAATCCCACCCTGTGCATCCCTGAGAGTGTTGTCCAAATGCTTCTGAAGCTCTGGCAGCCTTTTGGTTGCTTCCCTGGGGAGCCTGGTGCCCCAGCACACTCTGGGGGAAGAACCTTTTCCTGATATCTAGCCTAAACCTAAATAATTTGCTTGTTGTGTTCATATAATGATCTTGTGTTGGTGCTGCCCTGGCACTTCTGGGAGAACTCTGGGCACTCTCCCTTTCCCTGGCATTGAAATGCCTGAGATGGCTCTGCCACCCCCTCCATGATAGTGAGCAGATCCAGAAACGCTCTGGGACTTTGCCCTTCCAGAAGGGATCAGCTCCAGAAGATGCTGAATCACCATGGAAAAGCTGACTCTAGACAATAAGCTTGGGCTGAGGAACTAAAAGTACAGTATTTTGCAAGTTCATCTTTATGGCCATAATTACTCCAAAGATCCAAAGAAATAGTGCACCTAGTGCACAGGAGCGTCCCTGCTGTTTCTTCAAGCTGCTGTCCTTAAACCCATTCTGAGAAGGGAAATCTTGAGCAGACAAGAGATAAATATTGGAGCAAAAGTCTACACACTAGTGGGGTCTAACCAACCATTTCAGGAAGATTGTTAGAACTCATGAAGCATCAGGCTTTCTCAACACTGTATCTGCACCTGGGACATCTTCATCCCCTAAGGATCTTGAGCTCTAGTGAAAAAACACAAGGCTACAGATATAGGCCTGTGCCTGGCAGAGCTTCAAAAGTGCTGTAGGCTGGGAAAACCTTGGGGCTGTTGAAAATTAAATTCTAGAAACTCCAAACAGTCCTTCCTTATGTATTAGCAAGCAACAATTTGCAAGCACACAAAAGCTGTGTATAAAAACTTGGTGCTAAGTAAATAAGAGCTTCAAGAGCGCAGGAGACTGAAAAGTTAACACTGGGATATTAAAATAGGGAAAAGTATGCAAAGCCTCAGGTTGTATTTGTGTGTTCATAAGTACTCCCTAAACATCCTGGAGCAGTTGGCTTTACTGGCCTAAATACCAGGAAATGCTGCTAAAATATGGTATCAAATGAATATTTGCTTTTTTCTTCAGAAAGATTCCCCTTTGTGCCTCATCTTGCCACAACTTGAGAATGTCAGGCTCAGTGGGAGCTGTTGTTCCCATGCATAAACTGGTTAATCCAGAAAAATAAGTTTATGTTCTTTTCTTACATATATATATATATACATATATATATATATATGCACATGTGTATGTGTGTGTGTGTGTGTGTGTGTGTGTGTGTGTATGTATATATATATACACACACACATATATATATATATATGTTCCTCTAATAGATGTCTTCTCCTGAACAAGATCTGCCAGAGATGCCTTGGAGTCAGCCAAGTCTGTTTTGGCAGGATGGTCCAGCACAGGGGATGTTATAGTAGGATTCTGCTGAAGATGACCTGATGAAGAAGAAGACATGGATGAAGTGTACTTCAGGCTCTTGGAGAAATCCTTAGAGCCACAGGGTGGGAATAAGCACCACAAGAGGTTTGTGAAATGGTTTGAAGGCAAGTTCTTGATGGAGCTGCTGAATGAATCAACCAGGAGAGATGATCTTTTGGACGCACTACACAAATACAGGGAAGAACTGGCTGAAAATGAAAGGGTTGGAGGCAGCCCTGTCTGCAGGGACTGGAGCACTTCAGGGGGTGAGAGAAGTCAGCAAGGAAGAGCAGAATTACAGCCCTGAGCCTCAGAAGAGCAGAGATTTGACTGTTGGGGTGCAGGAATTCAAACACATTGTACGAATTGAGCTTGGAAGTCACAACCTTGAATTGTCCAAGGCCAGGCTGGACAAGGCTTGGAGTGACCTGATCTAATGGAAAGTGTCCCTGGCCAAGGCCAGGGTGGAACTGGGTGGGCTTTAAAGTCCCTTCCAACCCAAAGCATTGACTGGTTCTGTGAATAGGAAGCAAGAATTTCCAAAAATGGCAACTATAAAAGAGTGTAAAATCCATCCTTCTGTTTGTCATCAGTGAAAATACTGAGAATATCAACTGCATGCTTACAAAGAATTGAAAACCGGCATCCATTGTTGTCAGTAAGCATTTAACAATCTTGGCCTCATTTTTGGTTCTCTGCTTACAGTTAGAAAACAAGACCCTTGGAGTCTGCTGCATAACATCAGAATGGCATGAAGGGCGGTTGCTATCACAGACAAACACAAAGGCACTACAGTAGCTGCTTTCCAGAGAAGCTCTAAAGCTGTTTCACATGTACACACATGGTTTAAAACCAAGAGTTCACATTTTATTGAGGGTTACAAGTCAGATGTTAAAAAAAAAAAAAAAAAAAAAATTAAAAAAAAAATAAAAATAGCAGATACACAGTTTATAAAGGAACGACTAAACAAACCATAAAACACATTTCAGTTTACAAGGGATGTAAATGAAATAGTAGCCATCTGTGCCTTACTTCCAATTCTATAGAGTTGTAGAGGAGAGCAGATAAACAAGTCTTGTCTTTCTTTCTACCCTTCATCTTCCTACATTTCCTCTCCCTCCATTTTAAATGTAATGGAATACTCAGTATCTATTCAGTACAAAGTGTTCTGTGAGCTGCAATAATAATTTGCAGGTCAGATAGAATCACAGAATCATTAAGACTGGAAAAGAACTCCAAGATCACCAAGTCAAACATAGACAGTGAGTAACTAATCCATATCTATGTACATTCTCTGCAAAATATCTTTCCATGAAATCTCCAGTTCCTCTGAAAGGAGAAAGAAAGAAATGAAATTTATTTTAGGATTAGGAAAAGGAGCTAAAGATTTGCCTTCAGAGCTTCCTATGTCCTCAGCCCATTCTTAAGGAAAAAACCCTCAATGACAGTAAACTAGCTCAGGCCTTTAACACCAGTTCTAAAAGAAGATGTAAAAAAACCCCAAACAACCAAAACAACAAAACAAAAAACCAACCAAACTAACAAAAACCCACAAAAAAAAAAAAAAAAAAAAAAAAAAAGGCAGCAGGATGTTTTGAAGTTATTTTGTTCCATTTTCTACCACTTCAGTGTGCGTGTGTGTCAGACTGCCCCAACACACGACAGGAACTTGCCAGGTGTACCCATCTGTGACAGTGGTGTGAAGATGACAATATTCCTACAAATGTCATGCAAATACATATCTAGGCAGGGAGAAACACCAAGGTTGCTTTTTTATGAAGGGAAAGTGTACAGCAAGGAGCCGTGCTGTAAAATATATAAGAATCCTTTCAGGAACAAGACATTTTGTCATGTTTTCTGTGAGGAAAAGTTTTGATTTAACATGAGAAAGTTCAAGAAGCACACACAGAAAGTTAAATGTAGGTCCTTTGCTCAAGAAACTGCAGAGAAAAGACAAGACAGTCTGGGAAGAGGGAGAGGGAGATGTGAAGGTGTACATTTGTGCTCTGCTCCTTTCCACTCACCAGCACTGCAAGGGACAGATGTGTTGTCCAGTTGTTTATGGTAAGGTTTCTTGCTGGAGAAACAGTTTCTACAGGGGCAGGTTCACCTAGAAACAGCTGCATTGAATGGATTAGAAGTATCATGGATGGGTACCCATGGACATTACAGAGCTTAGACACAGCAGCAAAGCAGGCAAAACAAATGGCTGGGATTGTGACATGTTCATTGGATTACTGGCAGGTGGATGGTTTGCATCTCAGATGCTATCTGGTAAATCACTGTCAGCAAAATCTGGACCCCTCCTCTCCACTAAAGATATTCCAGAGTATCCCAACCCATTCAGAGCTGCAGGAGAGTTCCTGGAAAGCAATAGCCTCACAAAATCCTTCTTTCGCTCTTCAAAACAAAATTATAGCTCAAGGATCAACAGACAGTGTTCCTGAAAGTAACTGCTGTTCTCCATATTTTTTGTTGGGACATTTGCCCCTATTTTTCATTTAGCAGAGCTAAAAATAGCTCATGAATTTAAAAATAATTTAAAAAATACTACAGTAACAAAGCACTTGAGCTCAAGGAGAGTTTGGATAATGCTTTCAGGCATGTGGTGTGATTTTTGATGCTGTTCTGTGCAGGGCCAGGAGCTGGACTCCATGATCCTTGAGACGCCCTTCCAATTCAGGATACTCCATGATTCCATGATTCTATAAACCCAAAACCAGAAATTAATTAATAGAAACGACTTGGCTGATTCTGAGCAAGACTTGGATATTTGCAAGGGCAATGATTCCACGATTCTGTGCAAGCTGCTCTTTATTGAAATGTTCTTGTTTTCATTTGTTCCTCTCAGGACACGTTACTAGGATGGAAAGAGGAGTAGGATGGCAGGGGGGAAGGAGAAAGATTATTTGATGGTGTAAATAAAGATGTGGGGCAGCAATGCCAACCCTGAAAAGGGGCCTCTCATCATGGAAAAATGAGGCTTCTTCCAGCTCGCGTCAAACAAAGATGCCTTCAGCTCCAGAGGGGACAACTTCGCCCCAGCCCAGTCCGAGCCGCGTCGGAGCGGAGGGGAGGGGACCCTGCCAGGACTCGGTAGACCCACAGTGACTCTGCGTGGATGTTCGGAGCTACTGCAAACGCGACTCTGCCCGATTTTGGAGGAGGAGGAGGAACTCAGAGGGCAGTTCCAGACGGCTGGGGAATAGCGGGACTGGGCTGGAGACGCCTCCGCTGCTCCTCCCGCTCCCTCATCTCGCACATCCCAGCACCCAGAGCCCGGAGCCACCCTCCAGCCGGGGATGCGGGAGCCTTCCTGACACCGGCCACTCCATAAAGTCCTGTCTCCTCACGCTGCAGACGGATCTGGGGAAAAAGTTTTGATGACCTTATTTTCCAGGTAGGCAGACTTTTTCACTCCAAGTACAAGGGGTTCTGTGGCTACTTACTGACGCGGCTCCAGCTAGGAAGAACAGAAATCCCTCTGAAATTTCAGCCTGTGTATGCTCCTGCTTACCGGCTTTACAGCACAGTGTCTATTTCACATTTAGACAGTACCTGCTATAAGAGAATATGAATTTTTCCTTTACTTTCAGCTCTTGGCTAGTTTGGGCGTTTTCCCAAAGTTTTGTGTTCTTCCAGGTGTAAGTAGTGTGGGGCACAAACTTCCAGGGCCACAGGTCTAGAAAATTCCTCAGTGGAGAGGATGGATTTGTTGAACCAGTCTTCCCTGAGGTAACTGAGCTGAGTTCAGCAGCTACAGTGAAATGGTAGCAGCAGGGCAAAGAACTGCTCTGCCACATGATTCCCCCTTGATTCCTGGGATTTCAGAAGATACAATTTAGACTCACCTGTGGTCCTTGTCTCCTATTTATGCTAAATTACATCAGCACAAGCTCCTCTATTTTGGGAGGTGGCAGGTCATTTAGGAATGCCTGTGAATTTGTTGCACTTGGTGGCAAGGGTTTGCTCCCCCTAGCCTTCCTGCAGCCTGGGCTTTCCCTAGCTGAAATCCCAGGATAATTACATTGGGAGTCCTGGAGAAGATCTGGAATCCCTGTAGGTGAAACCTCTCCCCTGGGTGCTCTGCCCAGGGATTAATATTACAAGGCACGTTTGGGTAGTGGCTGCAACCACCACTGAAATTCCCTCCTCATGCAGTGTGCAATCCATAGGCACACAAACGGGAAGGAAGAGGAGGTGCATTTATAAGAGTTTTGTTCCAAATGGGACATATTTTTCTTTTCTTGTTTCATTTATCAAACGTTTGAATAGACAAAATGCTGCATGCACAAGTGACTGACACCACAGGCACTGCCTTCTGGGCATGGCCATGGAAAATGCTGGGGCTGAGCAGCAGGGAAGCTTCAAACTTTATTCTGCATATTTTAGCACAGCCAGCATAACTCTCCTTTCTTGAGAGTAATGCAATTTGTGTGCCTTTAGTTTTATGTGGCTTTAGATAAGTTCCTTGAAATCAGTGTTAGCTTAGAGAGCAGAGCATCTCAATCTTTGCAAATTTGGGAAACAGTTTGCTCAATTACAATGGGTGTTCTGGTGTTGGAGGAGACATACACAGTGCACCAGGGGGAATTACAGGAATATCAATGTACGGGATAAGGCAGACCATGACTCTATCTGTCCAGGTGCATGAGCTGACATTTCTACGGCATTGAGATCTGCTCTAAGTGATAATCAGATGTGAGAGCACAAATAACCAGATAGAATTTGCACATTTGAACAACTGCAATTAAATTGTTTGCCGTAATATCACTTTTTGTTCAGTTGCTTGTGCTGGGAAGAGAAGCAAGGAGAGAACTTAGGTCCTCCTGCAAGGCCACTCTTTTTGCAGGGGTCTCTCTAGGTAAGTCCATATATTTTTTGGTTATGTGTGTAATAGCCAGATTACCTGAGATCTCCGTGTGGGAGCAGCAAAGACCATGTATTTTTCTGCACAGACCCTCATTCAGGGAGAATAGTGCAAAATAGTGCCCCCCAAAAATTCCCGGTTGTTTTTCCCTTGTGTGCATCTCATGGGGAAAGAGGTGATACACTCTAAAATACAAATACTGAGAGAAGGCCTCACAGGAACAAAGGTCTTTCTCTGGCAGAGACGTAAGTGTCGAGGAAGAGCAGGATGGGCAGACCCAAGTGTTCAGGCATTATGAGTCAGCTCCCAGTTTGCTCTTTGCATTAGTTTTTTGAACTGTTTGAACTGTTTGTGTTCAAAAATTTCCTACAACATGCAAAAAACAGTTAAATCTGAAGTACTGGTGAAATCTGAGGCTTCCAGTGCTGTATCTTGCAGCGGCAGGTGGGACTTTAAGTCAAATGTTATGGGGTTTGCAACATCATCACAACAGCTGGTGGTGCTCTGAGGATGACAAAATGGGCAGCATTGCCCACCCTAACCTTGGAGGCCCCTGAGGTGGGGACTGGAGCTCCCAGAAGCCCCCCCACCATGTGTCCAGGGGTCAATACCAGGTGGGATGCTGGGAGAGCGGGAGACTGACATTGCTCAGGGTACAGAGTGGGATAGAGGAGACAGTGCAAGAGGACCCCAGGGAAGTGAGTTGAGTCTTGTGTTTTCAGGAATCGCTTTCCTGCCTTGCTGTTCTGCCGATGGAGTATCCAAGGCCGTGGTGCTTCACTGACCCAGTCCCAGGCCCCAAGAGCTGTGGGCAGGAGCCATCCTGTGCCAGAGCTGGTCCGGGTTGCCCATGCAGGCCAACTGCTATGCTTTACAGTGCCTTCCCACCCACACACACAGAGGGAAAGAAGGAGGGAGAGAGGGAGGTGGTTAAACTCAGGATGCAATGATGAGTCAGACACTTGGCCAAAGCCCTGAGTGCTCCCAGCGTCTCCAAAAGTTAATGTCTCCGTCTTCCTCAGCTAAAGGCGTGCTCTAAAATGGTGCTGAAGGCTCAAAGCTGTTGTGTCCTAGAAAAGATCAGGATCTCCTGCAGCCGTGTTTTATGAAGGGCAAACAAAACAAGGAAAGCCTGCAGTAGACTTAGCGGGATGAAATCTTGATCTTAACTAAAGCACCCCTTTAGTATTAAAGTGTTTTATCCTGACCATACCACTTTTATTCTCTGCAGCACAATGGATATTGAGCCACACTGACTTGTGCAGGGACTTCATAGAATCATAGAATGGTTGGGGTCAGAAGGGACCTGAAAGACCATTCCATCCCACTCCCTGCCATGAGCAGGAGCACCTTACACTAGACCAGATTTCCCCAAGCCCCAGAACAGTTTCCTCCCAATTCACTACATAACCCTGCCCTCTGGCAATGGGAAGCCATTTGTTCTATCACTGTGTCCATCCTTGTCCTATCACTCCAGGCTCTTGTCCAAAGTCCCTCTTCAGCTCTTCTGTTGCCCTTTTTGGTACCGGCAGGTGCTGTAAAGTCACCCCAGACTCTTTTCTAGGCTAAGTAATCTCAATTCTTTCATAAGCACAAGCTGTCACTGTTGTAGGGTCTCAGCAGCACTGACACCAACCTTTCCAGCACAGAGCAGTTTGCAGAAGCCTGTGGTACACTGCAGCTGGCACTGTGAACTGGGACAGGGTATTTCCTACCAGGCAAGAGCTGGGGCACCACATGGAGAGAGATCTCAAGGGATGCCAAGGAGGACTGAGTTGTGTGTATTCTTCAGTAGTGCTGTTCCTGCAGCAGCAACCCAGCTGCACTGCTCACTTGCCCTCCCCCTGCATTGCCAGTGACACCAAAGGCATGCTCAGTGTCCCTTCAAGCCTTGGACTCTTCCAAAAGTTACCCCAAAAAAAACATTGAAGAAAGAAGCTCTCTTTTTGGACTGGATTCAGGTCTTGTTTTCGTAACAGACATCCCATATGCCCTTTTTTTGTTAGTGGTGAGTTGGGCACCATGCAGAGAAGCATCTCTGGGCTACCACAAGGCTATGTTGGTTGGTTCTGGGGTCCTCTAGACACAAAGGTTCATCTCCCCTTCCTCCACATTCCATGCTGCTGACAAGTGTTGCTTGAGTGTTGCCTGAGAATATCTTTTCAAATCCTGTGTTCCTTTGAACACTTCTATACATTGCTAAGAACTATGCAGACTAGATTTCTAACTCTTCTGCTGCTTTAAGTTGTCATAACACTACATGAAATAAACTCCCACATGCACCTGGAGGCCTGGTGATGGGTTGAGCACTGAAGGTGTGCATTTCTTCAAGAGGTTTTCTATTTGTCCTTTCACTCCATGGGTATACAAGGAGCATTGGCTGGCATTATGTCATACCAACAGAGTCAGGTGATTGTGTATCATGTTTAACATGTAACTTGTGTTTTTCCACAGACATCTGATTATTCTGAGGGGCTGCTGAGATGTTCCAACAAGCCTTGTTTCCCACTCTTCTTTGTGTGGCTCTAGTTCCTCTCCATGCTGCTCAGCTTGATGTGGATGTTGGAGATGTCAGTCCTACCTCTTGTGCAGGTATTAACCAAATAATTTGGGTCACCTTTGTGGGCAGCAATTTTAACAAAAACATTGCTGTTGTAGAACCTGCTTGTCAGGGACTGACAGTGGGACATTCCACCTCCCCAGGCCCTTTGCACTCCTGTGGTAACAACCCATCTGTGGGGAGCACCATCCTCCACCCAAACTCACATTTCCAGGTTTGCTTTGGTGTGCAGAGAGATAGAGATGGAAGAGCTGGGGTCTGCCAGTGGTGGTCTCTTCCAGCAGGTGCAGTAACAAACACCAGTCAGTCTCTAGCACTCAGCTCTCTAACTGATGCCAGAAAATTGTTCACTTTAAATCTGTTGATTTCCTCACTTTTCAATTACAATGCAGAGGTGATTCATGGTTCCAGCCTGACTCTTATCAAAAAAAGCAAGGTTTTCAAGATAGATTCAGTACAAAGCAGTGCTGGATTAATGGCTGGACACAATGATCTTAGAGATCTTTTCCAACCTTAATTATTCGGTAATTCTATAGCAGATCTTAGGAGTTCGATGTCCTGGTCACTGGGGAACCATCTGACCCAAACAAAAGTGTCACTTCTAGAGCTAGGTGGGACTTGTGCTTCTTCTGGCAACACACTTGGTCTGGGTGTCTGGGGGACAGCGAAGGTGGTGCATGAAGTGCTCTGATATTGTCTGAATAAATGTCCCCATGCAGAAAAAAGGAACTGCCCCATCAATGTCTACTTCATCATTGACACCTCGGAGAGCGTGGCTCTGCAGACTGTGCCCATCCAGAGCCTTGTGGACCAAATAAAGCGATTCATCCCCATGTTCATTGATAAACTGGAGAGTGAGCTCTACCAGAACCGAGTCTACATCACCTGGCAGTTTGGTGGGCTCCATTACTCAGACGTGGTAGAAATTTACAGCCCTTTGACAAGCAGCAAAGACATTTACCTGCCCAGGCTGTCCGCCATCAAGTACCTGGGCCGGGGCACCTTCACGGACTGTGCGATTTCCAACATGACCCAGCAGATCCAGACCCAGATGGCTAACGGTGTGAACTTCGCAGTGGTCATCACTGATGGCCACGTGACAGGCAGCCCCTGTGGGGGGATGAAGATGCAGGCTGAGAGGGCACGAGACATGGGCATCAAGCTGTTTGCGGTGGCCCCCAGCGAGAAGGTGTACGAGCAGGGCCTGCGGGAGATCGCCAACCTGCCGCATGAGCTCTACCGCAACAACTACGCGATCACCCAGAGAGATACCCTGGAGATCGACATCAACACCATTGACAGGATCATTCAGGCTATGGTAGGTGCAGGGAGGGGAGTGGGGGGCATAAGAGGAACAGGTGCTTTCCCGTCTGTTGGGTTTGGGATATAACCTCTAGTAGGGAAGGTGGAGCCTTTTTCTGGTATTTAGCTAGGGCCCTTTGGTTTGTACCTCCATTTCCCAGCATGTCTGGGCAGGCTGCCACCCTAGTCCTGGCTCTTGTTGAAGACCAAGCCATACCCCAGCCTGCTCCCTGGGGAATGTGGAAGAGTGTGCCACACTGAGACAGTGCTCACCATCAGTGTGGTCTTTCAGACCCCAGCTGTGAGATGCTGTTAATCAGGGGCTCTCCCGAGGGCATCTTTACAGCCAGGGGACCTTTACCACCTCCTCTCCCTTACCATCACACACCCCTCCAAGGGCGGGCTCCTGTCTCCCCCATGGGACTGAGCACCTTAACTGATCTTCTTCCTCCTGTTCTCTCATTTGCAGAAACACGAAGCCTACGGGGAGGTGAGTGAGCAGCATCTTCATGCCTTTGCCACACGACACAGGTTTAAGTTGCCCCAGTTAGAGCAGACCAGCTCACACCCCAGAACAGCATGGACCTGCGTGGGATGGGCCCCTTCCCACCTATGGATCAGGGCAGAATCTGGGGACACATTCCTTTATCCAAGGGTTATAATGGCACCCTGGACTCACTCCCTGCCTCCCCCTCACCTGCATGGGTTCTGGTTTATGGAATAGACTCATTTCATCACTTTGGAGGGACATTCCCTAAGTGCTGCCCCAGCTGAAGCTTCTGCCCTGCTGGTACCACAGGGGCAGGGCTTGGCACACAGAGGGAGGATTATGCAGGGGATGCACCAAAGAACATGCCAGTCGCATGATGACCACAGATGCCCACAAGCCCCCACCACTTCTGACACTTGGCAGTTTCGTTCTTTCATTCTGGGCCCAGAGCCAAGCTATAATGAACATGCTCATGGCAGCTTTCCACTCTTAATTTATGGGCAGCACTTCTCTGTGTGCTTGTTGCTGCCTCAGCCCTGACCCAATAGATTTTAGCCCTGAGTTCATGGGGAGAGGCACGTGCAGAGCCATGGGTGCAGAGCTGAGCTGAGTTGAGGATACACACTGTCAGTACCTCAGTTTAATTTCTTGTATTTCAGTGCTACAAGATGAGTTGCCTGGAGATTGCAGGTCCACCTGGTCCCAAGGGATACCGAGGGCAGAAGGTAAGTTACTCTAAGCTGTGAGAAAAACAATAATGCTTCTGCCTGCCACTACCACTGCAGGATGCCCTAGACCTCACCTCAGCTGCCTTCTCAGGTAGCACCCAGGTGGGACATACCCCCCAACATCTGTCTTGGCCCTGGGAGACACAGCCAGCACTGGTTTGCCCATGTCTGTGCCAAGGCTGATGCACTGCCTGCAGTGCAGAGAGGCACCTGAGAACCTGAGGACACCAGGACTGAGACAGCAGTTGTTGCTGAGTTTTGCACTCCCAGAGCAGAGCTCACACATGCACAGGGTGTCCCACTCTACTGCTCCAGCTGTGTGCTCTGATCTCCCAGAAACTGCCACTTTCTCAGTCAGCACCAAGCCTGGACTTATGCTGGGTTTTTCCTTTCCTTAGGGTGCAAAGGGGAACATGGGTGAGCCAGGTTCCCCTGGGCTGAAGGGACGACAGGTGAGTTGTGGAAAATCTTTCCCTCTGTTTGCTACATCTCTGATGACCTCAAGCTGACTCTCCCTGCCTTCCTCCCTGAAGGGCGACCCAGGTATTGAAGGTCCAATCGGATACCCTGGTCCCAAGGTAAGAATCCCATAGCCGATGGCTGAGCTCTTTGCATTCCCTGATTTTTGGTAAAGCAAGGGGAGCTTTGCTTCTCCCTGTCACCTGCCCATTTCCCACCCCAGACCTCTACCCTCAACTCCAGCTGATTGCCCAGACACTAACACAGTGATTTTGTTTTTTGTTTGTTTGTATTTTTATTCCTTTGTCCAGGGTGTCCCAGGGCTGAAAGGAGAGAAGGTGAGAAAGAAGAGATGGAATGGCTGGCTGAGCACTTGGCAGGGGCCACACTCCTTTCTGATGTGAAGAGGAGAGATTAGCTGTGATAGGGAAGGATAACAACCCTATTAACGTGTAATTGTGGACCTGGGGAGGAATTTCCAAGGGCTTTGCAAAGCCTGTCTCCTCCTTCAGGCTTTGATCACGGTCTGGTGAAGAGAGAATGGGTTCAGGATGTAAATGAAGGGCAAGAGGGAGGCAAGAGTGAGGTGGGATTGAGATGCAGGCAGTGTCTGACTTACTGTCCTTTTCTTCTCCCAGGGAGAAATTGGATCTGATGGACGGAGGGTAAGAAAGAATATTCTCTAACTTGAACGTTGTTTCAGCTCCCAAACCCTTGGACTGTGTGTTAATATATCCTTCTTCTTTTTCCACCCTCCCCCTCCCCCCCATGATCCAAGGGTGCCCCTGGCTTGGCAGGAAGGAACGGCACAGACGGACAGAAGGTAACTGGGAGCACCCCATAATGTCAGTGCTGGTTTTCCATTTCTTTACCCTCTCTCATCCCCACAGGTTGTTTAGTTTCTACTGTCCCACATGCTGGTTTTCTGTTCCAACTGAGGTTCCTGTGAACTTATCTGTACATTATTCTGCAAGTCCCATAGAAATGCATGAAGTAATTCATGTCGCAGGAATGAATCTCAGAATATGCTGAGTTGGAAGGGACCCAAAAAAATCAAGTCCAACTCACACAGGATACCCCAACAACTCCACCCTGTGCCTGAGAGCGTTATCCAAACTCTCCTTGAGCTGTAGTGGGACTGGGGCTGTGACCACTCCCTGGCAGCCTGTCCAGTGCCCCACCACCCCCTGGGGGAAGAACCTTTTCCTAATATCCAGACTAAATCCCACACACAGCTCCATGCCATTTAGTGCTGTCCCTCTGTCAGCAAGCTCTCTCCAGTGATCCGGTCTGTGCTCCTCTGAGAAGGTGATAAGGCCAGATAATCTGATACCTTATCCTGAGTGTTAGTGAGCCCTACAGGACATGGACACAGAAAGCTTCACAGAAATTTGGGTTTCAGGGCAGTTTGTCACTTCATCTGTAAGCCACAGCTTGTACTTAGTATTAAAGCCCTAAAGCCAAATTCAAAGGCCTCACCGCAAAGTCCTTGGCTTTGTCCATTGGCCAGCACACCCTGGCTTTGCACAGTTTCCTATACCCAGCCCAGTGTATCTGAATAATTACAGTTCTTCCCACTCCTCAAGTGCTGCTGAAGCTCTAAAACATCCTTCAGTCCCCTCCACTCTCTAAAACACTAAAGCCCTTCTCAGGGCTGTCTCTCAGCTGTCTCAGCACTGGTGACAGAGCTGTTTCAGGACACAGAGCAAGGCAGTCCCTTCTCTCACAGCATCTGTTAGGCAGAGTGGTTGCTGCACACCTGACCTGCTCTGACAGGAGAGGCATGAGAGAGGACTAGCACAACCCTGAGCGTGAGTGACTGCCAAATCCAGCCTCAAGGGACTTTCCCATCTCTCAGGGATGAGCCTGCCTGATTTCCTTTAGTCTGCTTTCCTCTCCACTTCTGTCCCTATTGTAAGGAGTATGCTTGCTATTTATTCTTTAGCTGGTGGCAGATTAGGTCAGTGGATGATGATATTATTAGCTGTCAGCAAGAAAAGCTGTGTTTTCCCTTCAGCCACCTATCATTTCTCAGTTTTTTTCCTTTGAATGTAATCTCTCCAGGGCCGGCTGGGGAGAATTGGACCACCAGGATGCAAAGGTGACCCTGGTGACAAGGTAGGAACACTTTACTCTTTCACCAGGACATCAGTTGTGTAGCTGTTGAGTGAGGTACGTATGTAGAAAGATGACCAACAAGAGGTTACTTACCCATTTTCCTACTAGGGGTATAATCTGATCCCAGACCTGGGATCCATGGAATGGGGACCACAGTTTGATTTTTCTGTGCCTCCTTTTCATGGACAAGGAAGCTGGGAGCCCCCAGTGTTCCTCCCCTCCACATAGAGAATAGGAATTGCCCCTTTCATCAACATTAGTGTTGTGGTTTTAAACCAGTAATTAACAAAAGGGGAAAAAAAATTACTTATTTCTTGCTGTGAGATATGGATTAAAACAAGAGCAAACCAGGCATAAAATTTAAAAGGAATAAAGAAAGTTTATTGACAATCTACAATAATAAGAACACCAGAATAAACTTCCAGAAAAAAACTTTTCATTTCTTACTGCTCACTATTCTTTTGTTCACATGACAACAGAGACAAAAACTTTAGAATTTTGATGGTTTAAACAGTCTCAATTCTTTCTACAGTCTTTTCATCAGTCTCTGTAGAGAAACAGAAGTTTCCTTCTGTTAATTTATGGAGTTTCTCACAAGAAAACTATTTTTGTTATAGTTTTCCGTTTCCCTGATATCAGCTGCCTAGAGCTGCTGTTATCAGAGCCCACTCCTCCCATCTCACATCACCCTGAGGTGTGTTATGGGTCATGAGTTTAGGGATAGAATTTTTAAGGATAAGTTATTCAAAGGCAAAAAGTATTCTTCATCTGTTTCTGTGAGCTTCACTAGAAAACAGTTTTCTCATTGCCTCTCAAGGCTTTAAATCTCCCAGCACTTCACTATACCATAATTACTCTACTTTTTACTCAAATTTACACTTTGAACACCCTATTCCTCCCCATACTCCGTCATGAATTAAAGGAGTTCTTTTCAGGACTTCATTGTCCACCCCCATAGTTTTAACAGAAAGATATTTCAGCTTAATTAAAGCATCTTCTTAATTCTCTACCTTTCTTGAAGCTTCTTTTCTTTCTTGTCACTAATAGTTTATAAAGTCTCTTTTCATGTTAATCACTCTCCTTTTCTCTCTCTGGATAAAAAGATTAATCCACAAGTCTCATCTGGATAAGAAAGAGTTAAAATCTTGCCCAGGCTTTTGTAGATGGTTCGGTGATCTCTGCTGAACAGGAGCTGGAGCTGTCTGTGATGGAAAGTTCTTCATAGCTGCTCTGGAGAGCGTGGTCACTGTCTCTGCTTGCTGCAGGCCCAGAGCCCCTCTCCTTCTTTACTCGGCAGTTTCTGGTGAATTCCATCACAGCAAAACCTGCAGCCAAGCCAGGAACCGGCCTGGCCCGGCTTGGCTTGGAGCAAGCTCCCGCAGGCCCCATCTCCCGGCCGGGAGAAGGGCAGGCCCAGCCCAGCCGCCGCCCAGCCGCATGGCCTGGGCAGGGAACCGGAGGCCAGCTGGAGGTCTGCTACCTTTCACAGCCAAGAAACAAAGAGCACAAGGGAGTTCTGGTTTTACACTTTAAGGTGGGGTTCACAAGTTGATCCCACTTTTCAATGGCTAAAACTGCTGTCAGTTCTCAGCAATGACCGATAATTGGTCAGGAGAAAAGACTCCAGGCAGTCCCCAGCAACTCCAACTTTCCTTAAAGGTAAAGTAACTCCATGACAATTAGCAACAACCAAAAACTACTTTAGCCTCTAGAGCACTAGCTTAGAAATGTTATTTGATAAGAAAGTTTAATTTTATTTATTCTGCATGGAAAGCGTTCGCAGTGTGAAGTATGTGGTTCTTTGTTGTTTCCCTCCCCAGGGCCCTGATGGCTACCCAGGAGATGCAGGAGACCAAGGAGAAAGGGGAGATGCAGGCATAAAGGTACAAGTGCTCTGCACAGGCAGCGGGATGTGGGCAGAGCGTGCCAGTGGGGACAGCTCAACACCATTCCCCATATTTTTATATATATATATATATATATATATATATATATATATATTCTAAATTGTTAGCTGCTTATGGAGCTGTCGTGGTTTTAAAGGGTGGTGTTCACAGGTTGATCTCACTTTTCAATAGTCAAAACTACTGTCAATTCTCAGAAATGGCCAGTTATTGGCAAGAAGAACAAACTCCCATCAGCCTCCAGCAGCCTTAACTTCCTTAGCTGTTTCCCTTTTTTTTTTAAATGCCAGTCTATCACAGGAGCCCATAGGCTTTGGGGTCTGGAGCCCATGACCAGGCACAGGAGCTGAGGGCAGGACCTTGCTGGCCTTGCTGCTTGGGCTAATCATGGTGCAATGTGCTGGTGAGGCAGGCACTGACCATTGGTTCTCTGGCTGTTTCAGGGGGATCCTGGACGGCCTGGTCGCAGTGGACCCCTGGGGCCCCCAGGGGAAAAAGGAAGCCTGGTAGGTTCATGCGGCATTCAAATGTCTCCGGTGTTTTACAGTGGTCTGCTCATAAAATCACAAAATGGTTTGGGCTGCAAGAGACCTTAAAGTTCATCCAGTCCCACCCTCTGCCATGGACAAGCACACCTTCCACTATCTCAGGTTGCTCCAAGCCCTGTCCACCCTAGTCTGGGACAATTCCAGGGATCCGGGGGCAGCCACAGCCCCTCTGGCTTTGGACAGGACTGGCCAGATGCTGTAAGGGACAGTTGATAAACCTGTTGTCAGCTGATGGAGGGAAGGCGACACAGGATCACTCTGCTCCAAGGCTGGAGCCCCTGCTCATGCCAGTGCCATGTGGGCATGCCGGGTGCGTGGAAGTGGAACCTGGGTGCTCATACACACTTCTGCTCGAGGGGCACTGCTTGACACAGGATAAAAAGGGGGGGGATGTGCACACCCTCTTCCCTCTCTTCCCACAAACTGTATTTCTTTTTTGTCTCCAAGGGACTTCCAGGCAACCCTGGACCTCAAGGGCCTGCTGGAACCAAGGGAAGGAAAGGTGAAGTGGGACCTCCTGGACCCAAAGGAGAGGCTGTAAGTGGCTGAATAGATCCCGGGACACTGGGCACACCACAGGAACCTGAAGCAGTTTCATGGATGAGTGCTGAGAAACTCCCCAGTTCTGCTTTGTGCATCCCAAAAGATGTGCAGATGCTGATCTCCTTGTGTCTCCCATCCTCACAGAGCAGAACTCCCATAATCCTAAGCCTGATGTAAACCATTCACCTTAGAGAAGCGTCCTGTGTTCCCACATAACCACACAGGCCTGTCCTCTCTGGATGCCCAGGGACACTTTGGTTGTACTCTGGCAAGTTCCCCAAACCGCTGGCTCCTTGCAGGAGCTCAGTCAGGATCTGGTGGCCATCATGGCAGAGCTCTGTGAAACGGGCAGTGTCACATATCAGTGGTGCCACAGACACTCAGGTTAATATGATGGGGCACTGCAAATTTTGGGGATGGGTTGGAGACGATGATCCCTGGCACAGCTCCACCAGCACCATGGGGCCAGAATCCAGCCAGCCTGTATCCTTGTGCAAGACCCAGTGGAGAAACAACACTGGATGCGCTGGAAGTAAATCATAGTCTTTAACCCTGAGGGAATGAACCAGGCATGCTTGTGGTCACTGTGGTGGAACAACAGTCTGGCTGTGGCTTCCCAAAAGGAAGTATGGGCATCCCTGCTCTCCTGCTGCTGGGAACACACTTGCTTAGGGGGCAGGTGTACATCTCTTGGGCCCAGAGGGATGAGGGAGGACAGCCAGGAGCCACTGCCCAGGTGACATCCATCCTCTCACCCCATTTATGTGACTTCTGTGTCTGCTAAGGGGCGACGTGGAGATCCAGGGACAAAAGGCAGCAGAGGCTCTCCTGGAGGCATAGGAGAAAGGGTGAGTAAAGCAACTACACAGATTATTGCAAATGAGCCCAAAATGTACAGGACTGGGGTGTGTGTGATGTGCTAAGGCCCAGCCATGCAGTGTCCATGCAGCACCAGAGCTGAGAACGCAGATTCCACTGTGCTGTGCTCCCACTGTCCCACTGGCACCAGGTACAGCCTCCTTCTCCAGGGTTTGGTCCAGGGAGGGGACGAAGGGCAGTAAAGCTCAAGGCTGAGAGACACATTCAGAGGGCACACTGCCCTGACACTGTTTCAAACCAAGAAACACCAGGTTTGAGAAGGGCATCATGGAGCACTGCCATGCACACAGATAACACTGGAGACATCCCTGACCAGGAATATCTTTCCCTTCTTACAGGGAGATCCTGGTCCAGAGGGTATTCGTGGTCTGCCTGGTGAGGTTGGAAACAAAGGAGCTAGGGTAAGCATGGAGCAAGGTTTGGTGACAGCCAGGAGAAAGGGAAAGGGAGTGCCCTGGTGTAATCCAGGGCAGCTTGCCCAGCTTTCCTCATGTACTGTGTTCTTGTGTCTTTCTTTGCTGTGCAGGGAGAACAAGGACTGCCAGGACCTCGAGGCCCTTCTGGTGCTGTGGGAGAGCCAGGCAGGATAGTAAGTCACACTTGGGCATGTGTGTGACCATGCCCTCCTTCTGTGGTGAGAGCTTGCCCTGCTGGCACAGGCAAGCTGCCTGCACTGTCCCTCCCAAGGAGAACCTGCACAACCTTCTCTCAGTGAGGCTCAAAAATTGTGTATTCTCATGATGATGTGGAAGGGATCTCTGGAGAAGGTGGGTCACTGGGGAGAGGGAAGATGGGACTCCACAAGCACCCAAGCACCTATTTGTCCTGAATCTGTGGTTAGTCCATCAACGCCACTATGGCAGTAGTGCTGTGACATCCAGGTGGCTCCATGGGACATGGGAACCCCACTGCTTAGACACAGGGAACTCACCAGGAAAGGAGATGATCCTGCAGCACCATCTCAAGAGCTGGTTTCTCCAGCACAGTCCCATGTGGGCAGCAGGGAACATCCTCACTCGCTCCCTGCCTTCTCTCCAAATCTGTCCTGCAGGGATCACGTGGGGACCCTGGTGACTTGGGCCCAAGAGGTGATGCTGGACCACCAGGACCAAAGGTAAAGTTCATGAATAAACCTCTACATTTGAAAAGGTGGATTTGTGTTCCTATTCACTTATTTATTAAAAAAAACCCAAAAAAACAATGAAAAAAGCAGCTTTCACAGCAGAAACTTGTGTGCCTCAAAAACAGAATCAGACCTGTCCCTATGGGGCAGAAATGTAGGTCTTGCTCTGGCCAAGGCAGCTCTGATTACACTCTTCACCCTGAGCAAACTCAGGGGCATCCCTGGCACATGACATCCCCAAGACCCTGCAAATCCTTGCTCTGCAAAGTGGTTCCCAGTGCTTCAGGGCCAGCTGCAGAAGCCTTGGCTCCTGGTAGTGTCTCACCGCCAGAGAAGACGAAAATGGCCGTAACTGTCACAGACAGGAACAGGTCAGAAGGGCCAGGTTCGGTATCTCACAGGTCTTTTTTTCCTACCAAAGGGCGACAGAGGCAGGCCTGGTTTTAGCTACCCTGGACCCAGAGGACCTCAGGTATGTATTCCTCATCCAGCATGTGAGGAAATCTGTTTGAGTGGAGGTTTCTCAGATCTGAGCAGACTGAGAAAACAGGTAAGGAGGAAGAAAAATGCAGATGTGTGGAGCCTGTGAAGGATAAGGGGGGTTGAACACCAGGAGTGAACCTGGCCACAGTCCATCAGGTGCTGGGGATCCCAGCTCCAATCATGGTGATGGTCCCTCAAGCATCAGCCTGAAGCTACAGCTGCTCTTCAGCTTCATGCTCCTCACTGCAGTCTTTGGGTGTATGGGTGCACAGTGTGAGGCCAGTCCTGGACAGCTGCTGACCTCTCCCTCCTCTCCTTTTGCAGGGTGACAAGGGTGAGAAGGGGCAGCCAGGACCCAAGGTGAGTGTGCTTGTCTCCATCACCTGTTTTTTTTGTACTGACTGAATGCCAAGGAGTTGTGTCCCAGCCCTGTGGGTTAATGGCTGAAGAGCCAGCTGTGCCAGCAGCTGCCCTGGATACTCCCTGCAGCTGGAGCCTGGTTATATCTCTCAAGCCCATCTCCTTTTGAAATCATATGAAAAATATGTTGCAGAACTTCCGGGGTATTTTTTGGGTAATGCCTGTATAAACACTGTTTTCTGTGCTCTGAGCTGCTGGCTTAGAGGATGCTCTCCCAGGTCAGGCAGGCATGTGTGTGTGATGCAGCACATCCAGATGTGCTCCATGCTGGATCTGTTTCTCCTTCCATTGAACAGGGAGGACGGGGTGAGCTTGGACCAAAAGGAGTACAAGGGACCAAAGGAGAGAAGGGGGAGCCGGTAAGCAGACTCCCTGTACTGCCCCAGGGTCAGTGTCTCCCTCCCACATCCCTGCCATGTGCACTGGGCATGACACTGCTGCTCTTTGCCTGGTCACTGTCCCCAGGCTCATCTGTGGCAGCCTGGTGACTGTGCTTAGCAGGGCTGGGGCTGATTAGGGGGTTAGGAGGGGCCCTGAACTCCTGGGGTTGCATTACCAACATTGCCCAGGAAGTATTTAACCTTTCTTTACATCTTCCCCAGGGTGATCCTGGCCCAGGAGGAGAGCCTGGACAGCGTGGTCCACCTGGTGAAGCAGGCCCAGAGGTACAGTCCCACAGTGTCTGAGGAGATGCTGTTGGAGGGGACACAGCTGCCAGATTCAGAAAGCCACATTTTTGATGGCTCTGACATCTAGTTCCCAGAAAAAGAATTCTTGGGAAAACTATGCCTGAAATCCCTGTATTCTTTTTACAGGGAACCCCTGGCCCACCAGGAGACCCCGGTCTGACTGTAAGTAACCCCTGCTACTCATCCTCCTGGGGCAATCATGGCTTTTCTGTGCACAGCCCAAGAACGAAACAGGACATCAGGTCCTGCTGCTGCCTGGCAGAGGTGGCCTGTGGCTTCCCACAGGAGCCAGGGAAATAAGGGAGAGGGCAGGCTGGGCAGGAAGGGAAAGAGGAGTCTTTAGCTTATAGAGAAGCACTGACCCTGCAACCCTGTCCTGGCAGGACTGTGACGTGATGACCTACGTGCGAGAGACGTGCGGATGCTGTGGTGAGCTGACATCACCTCTCCCCGGGGAAGGAGAACAACGGCTTGAGGGATAGGGACAGGGGGTCACCAGAAGCTTCCCAGCATCACTCACCCCTTTGTTTCCCTGCCTCTGCCCCTCTCCACAGACTGTGAGAAACGCTGCGGTGCCCTGGACATCATGTTTGTCATAGATAGCTCCGAGAGTATCGGATACACCAACTTCACCCTGGAGAAGAATTTTGTCGTCAACGTGGTCAGCAGGCTGGGCTCTATTGCCAAGGACCCCAAATCAGAGACAGGTCTGGACTCTGAGGGGACACAGTGGGGCATGGGAAAAGAGTCTTGGATCCTTTCAACCTCAATGGTTATTTTCCATGGCTTTTCAGACCAGTTAGGCAACTCTTTGACTCTCTCCGCTTTTCCCCAAGGATGGAAAGCCAAGTAATATGACACTTTCTTGGCAGGTGCCCGTGTTGGGGTGGTGCAGTACAGTCACGAGGGGACTTTTGAAGCCATCAAGCTTGATGATGAGCGCATCAATTCCCTGTCAAGCTTCAAGGAAGCGGTGAAGCGCCTGGAGTGGATCGCTGGAGGCACCTGGACGCCATCTGCCCTTCAGTTTGCCTACAACAAGCTCATCAAGGAAAGCAGGAGAAAGAAAGCTCAAGTGTTCGCTGTGGTGATCACAGACGGGCGCTACGACCCCCGGGATGATGATAAGAACCTTGGGGCTCTTTGTGGTAGAGATGTAGTGGTCAACACCATCGGCATTGGAGACATGTTCGACCAGCCGGAGCAGAGCGAGACCCTCGTCTCCATTGCCTGCAACGAACCCCAGCGAGTCCAGAAGATGAGGCTCTTCTCAGACCTGGTGGCAGAGGAGTTCATTGACAAGATGGAGGACGTGCTCTGCCCAGGTCTGTCCCTGTCCATGTGTGGAACTGGAGTTTTGAGCCCCAGGGTTAGGGGTAAGGGGCAGAGATGTGTCCCAGCAGGTTGGCCAGCAGCTGGGTCATCCATGGTGGAGTCTGACCTTAGCCCAGAACTAAGAGTCCTTCCTCAGATACAGACCAACCTTTTGGGGCAGTCTTTTGGGGTTCCTTGTAAGAGACCTTGTCCTGCCACTCTGACTGTGCAAGCTGTGAAGGAGGATGGCAACACATGGCTCAGTTTTCCTTGTTTCTTTTCCTTCCAGATCCACAGGTCGTCTGCCCCGAGCTGCCCTGTCAGACAGGTAAACATTACAAGTAACTTCATGGATCTGCACAGACTCTGGGGGGAGACTGTGTGAGGCTCAGGAGTAGGAGAGGGGGGTGCAACCCTGTTCAATCACTTTGCAAGGCAGGAGTTTGGGAAATAGTGTTACTTTATATGAGGAGAGGCTCCAGGGTTTTATCTCCTGCTCTTTTCCTCTCTCTCTGAGTTCCCTGCACAGGTAGGTACAAGTACACTGTGTGAGAATGGCACATCCACAATTTTTCTCCCCAACCAAATTCCTGGGAGCCAGCAGGTTTTGACCTCCAAACCCAAGTCAAAATCCCTTTGCTAAACACCCATTCACATGACCTTTGAAGCAGGATGCTCCTTGGGAGTGACTGGCAGAGCAGATGTTAGGAACCAGCTGGAAAATGGCAACATAGTGGACCCACAGCTTTGGCTTCTCTAACGCTGGCTGTATTTAATTAACAATTAACTCAGGGTGTTGTATTAAAGGAAAAGGCTGTAAGGATCCTCTCTCTGGTGCTCTGTGTGCTGAAGGTAGCTTTACTGGGTCACATTTTGCTTGTTATGGGGCAGATGTGCATCCCAAATTCCTAGAGATTCTGTCTGAGTCCCTGTGTCTGTTTAAATACTATAGATGCATTCTGTGCTGATACACAAAGTTTATAGAGGATCACAGTTTCGCCTGTTCTGCAATTTTTATCTTTCCTCTTGCCATGAATGTTTTTGTGGCAGTCCCCAGCTCCAACTGAGCCTTATACAGATTATCAAATTTCATTTTCACATAAGTCCCTTTGTTTCCATGCAAAGGAAAGGAAAACTGATTCCAGGGTGCACAGAAATCTGGAGAAAATCTATAATTATTCCTGTCTAAATTCTCATGCTGATGTTTACAGTATTTACACCTGGCCATGCTGGGGACACACAGTATCCAACCGTGATGCTGAGCTTCTCTGCTGTGTCTTCTGGGGAGCTTTGCCTGCAAATCTATGCACAAGGAAGTGACATCCCCAGGCCACACTGGTGATTGCTCAGGTGTCTTCAAAGGTTTTGGTCTTTGCAGCCTTCCATTTCCAAGGAACAAAAGCAGTGGTGCACTCATTTCTCCTGGGTTTGGGCCATCAAAGCCCTCCAACACAGGACAAAGTTGTCGGTCCTTTCCTTGTAGTGCAGTTGAGTGTTCCTGTTCCTGATGCAAAGTGAGAACAGTTCGCCAGTGTCTGGCAGCCCTGGGGGACCAGAACAGGAACGGCTTGAGGGGGCATCTGAGGGGGTTCCCTCTTCAGTGAATCCCATAAGCCGTGCCATATACAAACCAGGCTAAGTGTAGGCAAGACCTGTGACCCAGAGAACTTGGGAGATAGAGTGACATGGCTGGTTAGGTTGGTTTCACCTCCTGTGAAAATGCCCTTTCAGCATGGGCAAAAGTTCTTCTAGGTCTGGTAGATGAAATTTCAAGTAATAGGTTCAGGAGTCTTTGGGCAAGGAGCCTCCCACCCACCACGCTTGATGGTCCATGCTGCACTGCTGTCATTGTTTAGAAGGACTTGTAGTGGTCACGCTTCCCTAGTAGCAAGGGAATGTGTTGAATGGGATGGGACATACAACACATGTCAGAGCCTGGGATTTCTCTGGTTCTCACAAAACATCCCATGAGCTCGTGACAATTCCCATGCAGATCCTCTGGGTGGAGACGGTTCCCTTCAGAGGGAATGTGAGTGAGCCAGTGCACATCCAATGTGTGTGTAGTGGACTGGCCAAACAAACAGGTCAGGGAGGCGGCTAAACCAGTCCCGTTCTTGGCCCCATGGCTCAGCATGGTGGTTCTGGTACTTTGAGGAGCAAATCAGCTGCCCCAGCTTCAGTCTAGGTATTGTCAACAGAGCACAGGCAGGGACAGGTACTACGTAAACCCTGTCTTTACTCCATGCTGCCTCAGGGCTTTACCTGAGATATTCCCATTCTCAGAACAGCCCCTTGTCTCTCATCAGTTACTGCTGTGCTAACAGGATGCTGGAGAGTTGAATCTGAACTAACCACTTGCTTTGTAGAAACTGCACAACATCCTGAGAGACTCTTGCTAACTGATCCAAAAGGCTTTGCTTTGAGCTTTGGGCTTTTATTCAAAGTTAAATTCAGCACAGCCAGGCACAGATAAAGGCTCTCAGGGTCCTGACAAGCCCAGACACCACACGGCTTTGACTTGGAGTCAGTGCCCTGAGGCTGAGTACCAGGCAAGGAGGTCACATAATGCTGTCCCCTTAGATGTCTTCCTGCCTTAAAGCATCGTGTGTGCAGTTTGCACATAGCACAGTCCTAAGCTACATGATGGGTGAATCTCTTTGCAGAAGGGAGTGGCCTTTTTTCTGAGCCCTGCTCCTTCTCCATCGTGCCTATGCCAGATCAGTAGGAATCAGTCAGGATCAGAGATCACCTGGGGAGTTCAGATTCTGTGTAATTTTCTGGAGTCACTCAGTTAACACCTGAAAGATTTCAGGGCAAGTCCCATGATTCCTCCAACACAAATGGCAGAAAGATTTAAAATCTGGCTTTGATCTTTACTTCTCTGTCCTCGTTGGCTCTATTCTTCTCTGGTGCAGTGCAGGTAGGAAAGCCAGGTAGCTTTCAGAGACACAGCCATTGCTAGCAAGCTCTGAAAATATTCTTTTGACGCTCACTTGCAGATGACAGGAACCCTGGGAGCGTAAACCCAGTTATTTTCCGCCCCATGGAAGAGGGAGTCAACATAGATTTCCCCAGCACCATACATTCGATCGCCCAGTTCCTAAACTCCACGCGGGAATCCCAGGACCCCAGCATGTACACCCAGCTGGTGGCCACTTTGGCTTTTACCGCCGAAAAAGCCAAGTTTGCCACTGGAAATGAGCGGCAAGAGTGGATGGACTTGTTCATTGACACCTTCAAAATGGTGCACAGTGAGATTGTGGGGGACCCAGAGACCGTGCTAGGGCTGTGCTGAGGCCTCTCTTGGGAGGAGAGGAGTGGCTGAGTGGAGGTAGAACTCATCACTCCTGTGTGGCAGAAGGGACAGCACAGGAGGAGACGCTTTTAGTTCAGGGGAGACAGAGGCAGTGGAATGGCTTGGTTGCACTCATGTGGGGACAGGATACAAGGAGCAGTTCCCTCCAGCTTGCCCAGCATGGTGGCTTTCCCCAGCAATGCCAAGGGATGCTTTTGCTCTGCCTGCTGCTTTTTTGCCAAGAGCCTAATGATGCATTTCCCCCACACCTTCCTGCATATGTCCTTGCTGACCCCCTCCAAAGCATCTTCTGCATCCTCTCTCTTGGTTAACACAGGTTCCCTCTGGGTCCCTTAAAGCCGACTAAGCAAGGTGCATCCCTGCTCACCACAATGCCTCTGTGGAATTCCTCATGGGCAGCTGGGGATGTGGAGGGAAGAAGCAAGCATGATGGGAGGGGGAGCAACCCTCCCTTTCCATGGGGAGCACTGACACCTGGGCAGTGCTTCTCTCAGAAGCTGTGTGGGCTCCTCTGGCCTTTTTCTCTGCTTGTCCATTTGTGTTTCCTCTGTCATAATGCAAAACATGTATCTGTCCACATACAAAAGGCAGATATTCTGTCACATAACACTAAGTGGTCTAAAGAAAAACTCTTTGATTGAGTTGTTTAAAAGCAAGCTTGATGTAGTAGAGCTTACTCAATCCATGCCCATTGTTGCTTTGTCTCAGAGACCACAGAGCCACCACCTCTGTGGTGTTTGGACAAGGCCTGGTATCTCCATCTGCTCAGCTTCCCCTGGTCTCACAGTCAGGCAGGCGAGTGCCATTCCCACCTCCAGTTTAACTGCTCTCAAGCTCTATTTAGAAGTAGTGGGATTTGTATGGACACACAGGGGTAGAAGCGCTTACTCTGACTGACATGGTATTATTGCAATAAAGAATACTGAGCAAGTGTCATATTTAATGGGCAGAAGGGAGACGTGCCATCTTCAGGAATGTGGCTGTAATATTTCCAGATGTTCCCCCAAGGTAAAGTAAGTAATTGTTTAGAAATGCTGAAGCACTCTTTCCTCCCAGGACAAGTTGCTCAGAGTACTCTGCTACTTTCAGTGTAGAATAGAGGGAAAAGAGTTCTGAGTACTTTACATGATGTGCTCGGTGTATTATGTGAAAGCAAAATGATCAGCTTATACCTGACTCTTGTCATAATTCACATATTCCAGATAGTCTGTGCAAAGCCAAACTCCCTGTTCTGTTTTGATTTTTTTACTGCAAAATTAATATGACTTAGCCTGCTGGGATGCAGGACTGAACTCAGAGTAGCTAGGCTGCTCCGGCCATGATACCAGAGGAAAATCTCCCAAACCCCACTGATTTGAAAAGATCTCAGGGCTGGGACATTTTGCCAAACAAAGAGAGCTGGGGAGGATTTCAGCAAAGGGGTGTTGATTTTACTTAATTTCATCACACAGTGGCCATTTATTCCCAGCAAAACATTGGAAACAAAGTTTTTTACCTCACAAAAACCTTCAGCTCTTTAGAGGTGGGGAGAGGGAGAAAATGTCTCTTTTCATGAGGAGTATTTGTGCTTGTCCTTGTTAAAGGCAAATGAGTGAAGGAGTGTTTCTTTAACATAATCCCAGCTAATCCCTCTGATAAAACCAGATGTATTTCATCACAGTAGCAGTTCCTTCCGTGAAACTATTGGGCAAAGGAAGCACAGATAAGGAGCTGGGTAAAGGATGGTCCACCCCTCCCCAAAGACACAGGATGGGCTAGGAAAGGGGGAAACCCCAAAAAGGTCTGGGAGGGCAGTCCCCACCTCACTTTCATCTCCACTGTCAACACTGCAAAAGAATAGAGGAAATACAAGTTCCTCAGGTATTAGAAGAAGCAAGAAGGTGATGTGAATGGGTGGGGCTGCTCTGCACACACTAATGGCAGAAAAATCAATGATATTTCTCCTTATTTGTGGTGGTTTCATTAGACATCCTCAGCTGTGAGCTACAGGTATTGATCCCCATAAGAAGGACCAATGCACGAGTTAAAAGCATGACAGGAAGATTTTAGTTTGCCTAATTTGTGGTGGTGCCTTTGAGAGCTTCCCTCCCAGTGAGGATGAGAATCTTGCTGCAGGAAAGGGTGCTCAGGTCCTCAGTCTCTCAGAAATGGGAACAAGCTGCAACCAGAGCCTGACACTGAACAGGACAAACCCAAGGCTTTACTGCCTCATATTCCCATGGGATAACTCATATGTAAAGGCACCTTATCAAATAGCTGGAAGGCAGCCCTCTCCAGCTGTGAGGGCTGAGCAGCAAGCAGAATGTGTCTCTGAGGAATGCTTCTGTCAGATGTGCAGTGTGCTCTCGCTGGAGAGATGCTCCATGGAGTGATGCTGCCCTCTCCTTAGCCAGAAGCTCTTCAGGCTTGCTTGTCATCTCAAGAAACATGTGGGCAGGCCTAAGGGGAGGCTGTTAACACTGCCCCGATATGACACGCAGCCCCTGCTCCCAGCTGCTTTCACAGACCCTCACATAGGTGTTGGGTTGTGTGGCTGCAAGGGGGATTCCTTTCTGCTTTTCCCCCTCCACGGCTGCTCAGAGCAGGTGCTCGCAAGGCAAGGTAACCTTGTGGCAGCAGTGCCTGCATACCAGGAACTGCAGCATCAACATGCCTTTACACAACATTTCTCATGGAAGATTGGGCAGAGGTGAGTATGTGCCTTTATTGCTTTAAAAGAGAGGACGTAACAAGTGAGAGGACAAAAGGAAATGGCCTCAGGTTGCACCAGGGGAGATTTGGATTGGATATTAGGGGAAATTTCTTCACTGAAAGGGTGGTCAGGCACTGAAACAGGCTGCCCAGGGAAACAGAAGAGTCATTGTCCATGAAAGTGTTCAAAAAACGTGATGTGGTGCTTAGGGATATGGTTTAGAGGTTAATACAATAGTGCTGAGTTAATAGTCACACTTGAGGATCTCAGAGGGCTTTTCTAACCATACAGAATCTGTGATTCCCTGATTCTGTGCTGAACACAGACATAGCACTGTTCAGCACTAGGGAAGCTAGTTCTCAGGCTGGATTTGCTCTGGAAATTCAATCTAACAATACATTCCTACCCTCAAATTTATCCCCTGTTGCCAGAAATGGATGCTCAAGGTGGGGCTGCTCCAGAAGCTCCTATTCCTTTCCAGTCATGCAACAAACATGGCAGCATCTTTGGGACTTCACCCTTTTGAGATTCAGTCTCAGAGCCACAGAACCGCTTGAGAGTGCTATGGGCATTGCCCTGCTGCCAGCTCAGGGGGAGCTCAGAGGAACACTGAATGCAAGGCATATAACTACCGAAAAGGGAGGAAATAATGGTCCCTATCAGCTGACTCCAAAGATAGCTAGTTTCTTCTCCTTTTTGCTTCTTCCTAAGTTTATTCACTGCATATATTCATATACTCTATATGTTTGGACTGGGCTTGCAGCAACCTAGTAGTGGAAGGTGTCCCTGCCCATGGGAGGGGGGTGGAACAAGATGAGCATTAAGGTTCCCTCCAACCCAAACCATTTTGAGATTATCTGATTCTATGATTTTATGATAAGAGCAACTCTGACAGTAAACCACTCACCCAAAGTAACTGAGAGGTTTGCAGGTGTTGCTTGCCATTAATCTCTGGATATTCCCTTCACAAGTAAGAGCTGGAAATTGAGGTAGGGCAGTGGATGTAATTCTGGGACTGAAATGCACAGACCTGTCTAATTTCATGAGGGTCTGTCATCAGTCCCAGAATTAACATTCATTAAATGCCCAGTAGCTGAACCATCAAAAGCAAAAGCAAAAATCAGAAGCAAAGCTCCTACATTTCAAGTGGTAAAAACAGGATTTGGCAGCGGAGTTGGGCTGGTCCTTCTTTGGACAAGGATTCACAGAGGCAACTCCAACCCAAACTATCCCATAGTCTTCTCATTCTCCCAGCTCCTGTCTTCTTCTTCTTCTTCACCCTGCAGAGCTTGCTGTAGCCCAGTGCACCCAGCGCCCTGTTGACGTTGTCTTCTTGCTGGATGGTTCGGAAAGGATTGGGGAGCAGAACTTCCAGAGCGCTCACCGCTTCGTGGAGGACGTGGCCCAGCAGCTGACACTGGCCCGGAGCAACAGCGACCACATGAATGCTCGGATCGCACTGCTGCAGTATGGCAGTGAGCGGGACCAGAACGTGGTCTTCCCACTGACCCACAACCTTACCGAGATCTCCGACGCCCTGGCACAGATCAAGTACCTGGACTCATCCTCCAACATCGGGTCAGCCATCATCCACGCCATCAACAACATCGTGCTCAGCCCAGGCAACGGGCAGCGACTTGCCCGGCGCAATGCTGAGCTCTCCTTTGTCTTCATCACCGATGGCATCACAGGAAGCAAGAACCTGGAGGAGGCCATCAACTCCATGAAGAAGCAAGATGTCATGCCCACGGTTGTGGCTCTGGGGAGCGACGTGGACATGGATGTTCTGCTGAAGCTTGGCCTGGGGGACCGGGCAGCTATCTTCCGGGAGAAAGACTATGACAGCCTCTCCCAGCCCACCTTCTTTGACAGGTTCATTCGATGGATTTGTTAGAAGAAGGGCACACACACAATCCTTCTCTCACTGATATACACATCCCTGATATTACCTGTTGTATTTTCTTCCCCCTGTATGGTTGCTAGCCCAGAAGAGCTGCCCTCTGTGTCCTCCTTTCTAACCAAAATCCAGAGCTCTTTACTGATTTTCATGATGAAGAGTCATGTATCTTACATTTTTGGTGCTAATTAAAACTCAGATCAAAGCAGGATACAGAGCCATAAGAAGTACTTCTGTAAAGCTTTGCACATACTAAGCCATGACTTGTGTACGTACTGTAATCCTAGGAGGGATTATCAGAGATGCAAGAAACCATTCCAGTGTAGCAGGACCAATGAATAACTCTAGTTTTCAAGAACTCTCAGTATCTCTCAGTGCATCTTGCTCCTCCTTTCTGGGAACAGTAGGATGGTGTGAGAGGTTTTGCTGTCTTCCACACATGCTCCTTTGGGGGATTTATCTATCTTAAACTTTGCAAGTCATCCCTAAGATCTTTATTTCCTGTGTGCCATACCTGCCTTGATTCCTTCTGTCATTCTGCCCTTCATCAGAACCTGCTCATCTATTACTGCACTCAAAATTTCAGCTGAGAGGGGCAGCATGACTCCCAGCATTGACAAAATAGTGGACAGCCACCAGAGCTGCCTCCCAGTCATCCCATTGTGCTCAAAGCATCATCCATGGTACCTTCCTCCAACTGGCATCAGCTGAGCAATGCCCAGCTTTGAACTTGAACTGTGCTGTCTGCGAAAATAAACAAACCTTTTTCACCCTATCCTGAAAAAGTGTTTTTTTCTGTAGTTGTGGGGTTTTTAAAATTATTTTCAGTGAGCAGCTGATTCTCCTGGTTTCAGGCTGGTAAATGTAGATAATCATGGAATCACAGAATCACAGAATCACAGGAGGGAACTGAAAGACATTTATTCCTACCATGGGCAGGGACAGAGATTGCTCCAAGCACTTGTCTTGAACACTTACAGCTGTTCATGCCCCTCATCTGTTCATGGGAGAATCCCTCTGCCCATGGTGAGCTTTTTCCTATAAATTATTACCATGGTGTGGAGGATAGCAGCCCACATAATTACAGCATCCCCCAGCCACTCCCTCTGCTAACCTGGGAAAGCTCACACAAAATATAAGAAGTTTTATGGGATCCATGTTAGCAGGCAGCATCATTGCAAAAGAAAAAACACGCAGACACCAGTAGATTGGAAAACAGCATATGATGACTTTCAGCAGGCTCTCCCAAAAGATAAAGGGTAGAAATGTCCATTGACTCAGAGATTCCAGGTCAAAGGATTTACAAGCTACACACAAGAAAAATCACTCAGCAGGCAAAACATTGTTCCGAGGGAAAGGGGGAGGGAGTGGAGCGACATGCAGGGGGTTCCCACGAGGAGTCTGGCCTCATGTTTTGCTGATCACTGCAGAGCAGGTGGAACATACCAGACATTCAGTCAGAGTCAGAGCTGCTGCTTGAGCTGCATGAGCCACCACAGGGCTGGGGAAGAGAAGACAACTTTAGAACAGCAGGGAAATGAGCCTCTGTCACATCATTCCTGAGAGGGGTTAGTGACCCTGTGGTGGCTGCCCCATATTGTGGGAGGGCTGGAGGTTTTTTATGATTTTTTTTACAAGGCTCTTATGGTCAATAAAGGAAATTCCAGGAAGGACTTGCTCTCTGCCAGCAAGGATCAATGTCACAGCAGACCACTTCCAGAGCTGTTTCCCAGTGAGAGGAGCTGCTGGTGTGATTTGTTTGGGAAATGCTCCCACCTCCAATGTTGAAAATGGGGCCTTGTTTAGCAGTTCCTCATTCTGACCTGCGCAAGATGATGCCCAACCCTGTAATGGTATTTTCTGCAGAACCTACTCCAAGCACAGGGAATTTTTTCTCCTTTTTTGGTTTTTTGTGAGTTTCTTTTTTTTTTTAAGGGGGAACCAAGCAGTTCCTCTGCTGCAAGACACTGACTGAATGTCCATTATGGAGGCATGAACTTGCACTCAGGTGAGCAGGACAAAGTCCTGGGATTTAATACACTACATGATGCACCTAGAGCCATGTCTCCACTTAAAATGGCTTCGAGGAATTTAATGGATTGCTTTTCAAATTACTCACTTAATGTGACTCATTCTTGCCTATTTATTAATCTTACAAGTTTCCACATCTAAAAAAAACCACTGAAGTTTGGGCACTTTGCTCCAGCCACTACAGGAGAAGAGAATCCCAGCTGCTCAGGGCAAATGTTATGGTTATGGACAAGGGGTCTAAAGGACCACAGCAGAATTAGGGAACGGTTCACTGATGTCCCACTCTTACCTTGCCTTCATGGTGCTTTCAGTGGTTTTTATGCTGCTCCTGGTGGCCATGGGGATGATGCCTCGATGGGGGGTGCCCATTGGGGTGCTGGCCAGGAGGAGCAGGGCCTGGGGGGCAGACTGCCCGGTCTGCACCAGGACCACGGTATCCTGGAGGGGCAGCAGGGCAAACTGCAACACCAGGAGGGTAGGGACTTCTGTCAGGACCACGGTATCCTGGAGGGGCAGGAGGGCACACTGCAAGGTATGCTTCTGGCGGGCCTAGGAAGAAGGGGGACTGTTAGTGGGCAGAGACAGGCTCTCAGAAGACAGACAGTGCAGGGAGCTGGTGTACCCATCCAGGTCTACCTCTTTCTCACAAAGGACACCCCACACCCCTTTGGGATGCAGGTAAATCCCCCAGGTGTCTGTGGCCATGGCACAGAGCTCCCCTCTCAGCCTTGATGGCTGTATGGTACCTGCAGCCCTGCCTGGCCACACAGCCCCTCACCTTGGTTGGGGTCACACATCCTCAGCGGTCTCCAAGCTGAAAGGGAAGGACAGGCACCATCAGTCACCTCCTGCCATGGGACATTGGCCAGCCAGCAGCTGGGACCTGTCTCCTCTGTCCCACGTCTGCCTCCAGCACAGGGACTGCACTTGCTTCACCAGCAGTGCCATTCCCCCACAGATTCCGACTGCTGTCCTGTCCCTCTGGTGACAGCACCAGCCCCCAGAATGACTGTCCCCCGCACCATGCACACCTAAAGCGCAGGCATGCGGTTTCCATTGTTAATAGAAATATACCCACACTGGCCCAGCCTGGGTGCCAGGCTCGTATCCTCATGG